>NC_050478.2:128841635-129150385 GCF_012460135.2 Molothrus ater
ATATATACTTTTTTGACATTTAATCACTTCTGTGACTGGTTGCAAGACCCACTGCAACGGTGTTCTCATCTAGGGAAGATGCTATATGGACATGGAAGAACAGCAAAAAACAACCATCCTGTTCTATGTGAATGTCCTTAGTGATTGAAAGGGGGAAAACAAAGAAGAAAAAAGATCATAAGACTTTTAGCAGAAGGTGCAATCATCCCTGGAAGCAAAACTCATCCTTTAAAGGGAATGGGCTCTGTTTGACACTTTCCCTGCACCTCCTGACGGGAACCTCCAAGTGCTGAAATATGGCAGAGATATTTCAGAAGGGATGGTGGATTTGTAGTCTCTGTGTACACTCATTTTGCCAGGTCAAATTTCTCCTGAACAGCCGCTGTTTATAAGCCACTTCTCAAATGACACAGCCTCTGGTTTGCTTCAAGTGCCAGCTGTAAACGGGGGCTGCTTTGGAGCTATTTCACATGCAGATCGGTTTTCTGTCTGTGTGCCTGTGCTATTGTTCAAATCAGCAGTTTGGGCTCGCAACTCGTCTTCCTCTCACCCTCTTCTGTTTGATGTTGTGGAGCAGCCTGAGAGCACACAATGTGGCCTCCTTTGGTTTGGTAAACCAAATGGGAAACTCTGCTCCCAAAGTGCCTCGTTATCTCTAGGAAAGCTGGGGATGTTCAGTCCATGAGGAACAGTTAGAGCTGACCAACAAAACCACCCTCAGTAGGGGGATGGCTGGGGACTTGGCACCCACTGCTTTGTGCTACACTGAACTTCTCTGGAAATGTTTAATTTTTAATATTTTTTTCAAGGGGAATTAAAATCCAAGAACTATCTATTGTTTCTTCCTGTATTATAAATAGCCATCCATGACAAATGGCTATTTAATGACAGAGGAACAGCAGCTAAAAAGTATGTATGGCTGAAAGAATGTATGCTGAAAGGTAAATCCTGGCCCCACTAGAGTCCATGGAATAATTCACTTGCTTTTTACCTGGAAGGTCTCCACTCCTTTCCCTGCCAAAAACAAATTTACTCTGCAATAATTTCAGAAGGCAGTACCTGAATCAAGGCCACACAGAACTATTGCTGTGAATGCATTTCATCCACACATTTTATAATGATGATTTTTTTTTTCAAAACTGCCATCTTTGAAGGTAAATATGGTTACCTTCAGAGATGGCAGTTAGCTAAGAGTAGCTAACCCAATCAAATGAAACTAATAGGAAAATAAAAAAAACCCATTTTCTTGTCCTAGTTAATCACCTGGACTCCCTTGACAGCCTGCAGACAGATAAGGAGAAGGCAATTCCCTAGGGAACCCAGAAAACCCCCAGGAACATATATACCCACCCTAAAGTTGCCAAAGTTCAAACAAATTCTGTCTTTCCTTACCAGGAACTTAAAGGAAGCTGCTCTGATACAAAAGAACACAATTCTGTTTTACAGCTGCCTGCACAGGAACACCTGTGCAGGTGACACAAAGTGTCAGAGATACTGCCACCATGTACACTGTGCAGGCCAGCTGTGCCCATGGGACAGTCACACAAGGGGATGCCCACAGCCTCTCCTCCCTCAGCTCCTGCATGGTGCCCAGGATGCCTGGTGAGCTCCTCTTGTCACACTCAGCTGCATTTGTCAGTGGCCAGGTCTGGTCTACACATAAGGAAGTGATCATGTAAACTTTGTGGTGGGGCCTGGACAAGAAGAGATGTCCTGGATGCCCAGTCAGAAGGAACAGATGTTCAGAGGTCTCTCTGTGGGAGCTGGAAGAGAAAGATGCAAGTAAGGGGCTACAGCCATGGTGAGAAGCAATGTCAAGTGAGTGTCAAATCTCAGACCACCAGGTTCTGGTAGATCTACAAACTCCACTGAACACCGGACAGAGACCTTACTTGATCCCAGAGATGTTGTGCCAACACCCCCAAACAAAGAAAGCAAACCATACTGTAAAGAAAGGAGAAACAGAGCATGGGCTCCTTGAGTTATTTGGGTTGGAAGGGACATTAAAGAACATCCAGTTCCAACCTCCCTGCCATGGGCAGAGATACCTCCCACTAGACCAGGTTTCTCAAATCTCCATCCAACCTCGAATGCTTCCAGGGATGAGACATCCACAGCTTCTCCAGGCAGCCTGCTCCAGTGCACCACCACCTTCACACTGAATAATTTCGACCTTATCTTTCACCTAGATCTGCTCTCTTCCAGTGTAAAGCCATTATATGTGCCTTTGTAGAAAGCCCCTCTCCAGCTTTCTTGGAGGCTAAATTTCTTGCAGAATCCTAATTTGTGTCCCTGGAGTCCTTCACTACAGAGCTGAAGCGAGGAAATGCAGAGTAGATCAGACTAGGGAGGAGAAGGGAAATCAGGCACCTCCAGAACTGTCTGATTTTAAACAATGTATTTCAGTCCAGGCCGTGTGTCAAAGCTCACCATTTTCACTTCTGAATATCTGAGTCTCAGCCAAATTTTGACACAAATTTCTGGTCTCAGAGGTCTCTGCTAGCTTAATTGACCTAAGCATTGGAGAGGCAGCAGGAGAACCACCTAGTCCTCCAGCTAGGGGAAAGATAAAGATCAAAGCAGAGCTCAGCTTCTTTTAGTTTCTGAAGAATCTGAGGACAGAGAAATGATGTGTGCACTATTAGACATTGAAAATCCCAGTGCAAGAAAAGTTCCATCGAAAGTGAGTTTTCATCAGCTCTGCTATGAAAGAACTACCTTGCTTCAGTCTGTGACACAAGGTGATGGAAACCTTGCCATGTACTTTGCTCCTCATTATAGGAACTTCTTTTCAGCCTTGGGAACAATCTAGAAACTGCAGTTTTTTGCACAGCATTCTTGCCTGACATTTCTAGGAATGTTGGCCTCATTTCTTCCAGAGTAACATACAATCTTACGGTGCCTGCCTGATGTCATCTTTGTTGACACGTGGAGTTAACAGCCTGGAAAGTGCACTCTGGAGCTCTCCTTCACTGCCTGAAGCCTTTATTTCAACTCAGGGCCTCTTCCCTGACTTCTGCAGGTCCCATCAGCCACAGCCATCAGCCTGTGGTACATCTGCACCCACTGTTTACAGAGCAAAGTCCGTTGCAGTCTCTTACCCCAACCCTCCCATCTTTAGCAGGTCCCCTCCGCTCAGAACGAACAGACTCCTGTGTAACCCACCAGGCCTGCTGCAGCTGCCTAGCAAGAAGTGGGAATAGATCTGTCCCAGGGAATGTTATTCAGAAGTTCCTGATCCACTGGAACTGAACATTTGTGGAGCAGGAGGCTGATAAGATGACCTCCAGAGATCCTTGCCAAACTGTGTGCTTCTACCAGTCTGAAACCCTCAAGAAACACTGAATCTCATCAAAACTGAATTACTGAATTTCAGACATGACAGCAGTGATTCCACAGGAGTTATTTTGTATGGTATTTCCAAGTTGACAAAACTCTTGCACAGAAAATTATCAGAAACTTGTTCTGCTCGTTGGGTGTTGGCGCATTTATAGCTGCACCTTCATGAGGAAGCTGCTGCTTTACCTGTACACCTGAAAATATCACTATCTACACGGGAGGAGCTCTGCAATGTAGGCAGCCAAATTTCTTAGACCAAGACATACAGTGTTGTCTCAAAGATATATTTTGTAAAGAAAAAAATCTGGTTTGGTCCATGACTTGGCAAACATGAATTTAAAATATCATTTCAGTATTGGATGCTCATATCCAAGACTGGGGCAATCGAGAGAACTTCAGACAAATCTTCTATTTTGAAGTTCTTAAAAAACACAAGTTGTAAGAATGAGTAGTTCTGCAATCAGAAAGCAATTCTATTGAAGTCAAATTCAGATAATCAAAGAGCCATCAAGCTGTAATTATCTTCCAAAAACAAGTGGCCAAAGCAGTTCAATGCTTGCCACTTCCTGGTAATGCAAAAGTCAACCAGTAAGATGCAGCCTCACATCCCTGAGCTGGAGCTTCCTCCATATTCCAAACTCCTGTCAGAATAACATCATCAGCTGAGCACTTGGCTCTGTGCCCTCTCACCTGTGCTTAGCTGCCATTTTAGACAGCAGTGTAAACTCTTCGTGTGAACAAGAGCTGACACTTGCACTACTCAAGTTTATTCTGGCTCTGAATACAAGTTCCAGTGGAATCCATTTTAATTTTTTTTTCAATTTTGGTCACACTGAGTGTTTGCATTGGCAAAGCCACAAGCAATGGGTAAAACTGGGGTTTAGACACAATGTAAATAAAACTACAGAAAAAGATTGCTTGGAAATGGCCAGCAGCAGAATGCTGAGGCCTAACAGATGTGCACCCCCTTAGGGCTTTCCCAACTCCTTCCCTGTATCTAGCAGGTTTCCATAACCCATTAACTTTTAAAGGCTGTGTGTTAATGGTGGAAGGGAGAGAGCAATGGAAATCTCTTCCTTATACACATCCCCTTGAAGCATTCCAATGAAAAAGTCATTGCATTTGGAAATTTAAACACTTTGGAGAGCTACATCTTGAACAGAAAACCAAACATAATTATCTGGAACTTCCCAAAACCTACCAAAAATTCTTGACAGCATTCAGAAGGGCTCTGCGGGAAATCATATGACCCATCTTCCTACTGTTCAATGGAAAAAAGAAATGACTGCCAAAGGGAAATATTTATTTTTTTATTGTCTGGGGAAAAAAAAATCAAATTGAGGAGCAAGGCTTTTCAGGTGCTTATCAAAACATGCAAGTGATTCTGATAAAATAACTCAAGTCTACATAGCTCATGAGAATCACTGTGATAAACACCACAAATATTTTCAGGGAAAGCATAAATACTGATTTTGGGGGGAAAAAATTAAAAAATCGAACAAACTTAGGTACAGTCAAACACAGAACTAAATAATAAATAAACTCTATGCTCTGTCCTAACAGGGAAAAAATGTAAAAAGGTAAACATGGACCTACTAGTTTGTAAATGCACAGCTACTGCACTGTCTCACTACCAAAGAGAATGAGTGCTATTCCATGTCTTGTAGACTTCCAGAAATGTTAGTATTTCCCTCCCAGGATAAGCTAAATTACTTATTTGTATTCTTGAAGGCATTTGAGTATCAGTGCCACTTGAGAACAGAACATATGGGGAAACTTCATCTAAGAAATCTGGAATGCATCAATTGAGTACTTCTTCTCTCTATGACATTTCCTCATGTTAATGATAGCTTGGAAAAAAACCTTCACAAACTCCCCAAATCTCTGGGCAGCAAGCAGCTGCATCAGCCTATTCTTGGATTAGCTCCTTTCAGCTGAACTGGAAAAAGAGCCTAGGAAGAAAGAGGAGTGGAAGATGGGAAGTTTCAAAGTTTCTTAAGGTCTGGAAGTGGGGAAACAAACTGAGATTTTTAATGTTCATGATTATACAGACACAGAAATCAATTCTAACTCACTGAACTAGGTTCCAGAGGTTTTTTGCTACCGCTATCATGTGATTACCATCATTCCTCACATGCTAAAAAAATCCAAGTCAGTTTTCCAAATTTCTGATTTCCTGAAAACAAGCAAGAGCAGGCTGCAAAAGCAGTAAATTCCAGTTAAAAAAAAATCACCAAAATCAATGCTTGGTACAATCCCTGCTAAGGTGTTTAGTTTCTATAGAAACAAATGGCTGTTCTATTGGCTTTGCTACTCAACCTTCGGTACATTGAGATGTTAATTTGTTCAAAACAGCTCCATTGGCAAGGTGTGGAACAGTTGAAGCCTGTCCAGAGGGAAGGCATGCAAGGCCAGAGGCACCGGGAGTTTCACAGCGTGGTAGCTCTTTTTATTCTTATATACCACCAACCCACTGGTTAGCCTAGAGAAGACTGAAGAGGGACCGCATCAAAGATATTTATATCTTAAAGGAATGTGTCAAGAGGATGGTGCCAGACTCCTTTTGCTGGTGCCTAGCGACAGGACGAGGACTAAAGGCCAGAAATACAAGTGAGAAACAAGTCCCACCTCAATGTAAGGTAGAGCTGCCTTAGGCAGAGTGGCAGAGCAATGGAACGGGCTGCCCAGGGATGTCCCTCCCTCTATGGAGACATTCCAAACCCACCTGGCCACGTTCCTGCGTCACCTGCTCCAGATGACCCTGCCTTGGTAGAGGGGCTGGACTGGATCATCTCCAGAGGTCCCTTCCAACCCTAATGATTCTGGGAACCTCCCTGAAAAACGGTAAAAAACTCCAGCTGCTGCAAGGAAGGCTGGCTAGAAACGCAACAAGAAATGCAATTGGAAAGGACAGTGCCAGCAGCGGCCGCGGAGAGTGGGTGCCGACGGGCACTGGGTTTGAAACACCTGCGGGCATCGGGGCAAATCCCTGTGCCCCCCACAGGGCACCCCTGGGACCGGCACAGCGCGGCCCCACACGCCCTCGCTTCCTCCCCGGGGCCGCTCGGGCCCTGAGGAAGCGGCTCCGGCTCCGCTCCCGCCCCGCGCCTCAAGGGAAGCCGCGCGCGCCGCCCGCCGGGGAGCCGCTCTGGGCGGGGAGGGGGGGGGAAGAGAGCGGGGGGGGGGGGGGGGGGGGGGGGGAAGGCACGTGGTGCTTTACGTCCCTCTTGCGCAATGACGTCATCGCGGCCCGCCGCGAGGGCGACGCACCGGGCCAATCGGCGGCGCGCTTAGTGGCAGGGGAGGGAGCCGCGCGCGCCAGTCAGCACGAGGCTTGCACGCGCGCCGCCGCGCGCGCCGGTCGAGCCCCGCCCCTTCCCCGTCGCGGCGCACGGAGGGCGGGGGAGGGGGGAGGGAGAAGGGCCCGCTGGAAGCCAAGATGGCGGCGCGTGTGTGAGCGCGGCGCGGGCCCAGCTCCGAGCGGCGCCGTTGCGGCCGTTCCGCCCCGCCCCGCGCCCGCAGCGCCGCGGCCGCCGAGAGCCCTAGACTCCGCCGGGCGGCCCCGAACCACCCCGGGGGAGGGACGGAGGCTGAGAGCCCCCTCCCCCGCCGCCCCCATTGTGTGCCCGGCCCCCGCCCGCCCGCCTCCCGCTGCCGCCGGGGGGGGCACCGGCGCGGAACATGACCTCGATCCACTTCGTGGTGCACCCGCTGCCGGGCACCGAGGACCAGCTCAACGACCGGTGAGGGGGGGCGGAGGGGAGGGGCCCCCTGGGGGCGAGGGGAGGGGCCCCGGGACAGCGGGGCCGGCCCGACCCCCCCCCCCCCTCCCCCCCCCCCCACCGCCGGGCCGCGGTCCCGCCGGGTCCCGGCGCGTCCCGCTCCGAGCGGCCTCTCCCGGGCCCCCGCCGCCGCCGGCTTCGCCCCGCGCGGGGCTGGGGGGCCGCCGCTTTCGCCGCGGGCCCGGCGGGGGGCTCCGGCCGGCCAGGGAAATCCCGGCGTCCGGCCGAGGAAGGGGGTTCCCTGGCCGAGGGAGCGGGTTCCCGGGGATCCCTGGCGGAGGAGCGAGAACGTGTCCATGTTAATGAGGGATGGAGCGAGGCAGACAATGCGGATGGGGGATCGCGGTGTGTGAGAGAGAATGACGGGAGCGGCGATAAAGGCGGCAGCGCTGTCACACGCAGCGCCGGTGTGCGCTGCCTTCCCCTGCTCACGCACCGGGTGTTCGATACAAAAGGAGGCCCGGTCTCCGAATCACTGGTGGTGTGCGGTTTGGCTGAGATGGGGATGACAGCTGCCAGCCTGGAAACCACGCAGCTAACTTTATGTAGAATTGGGGGAGAGAAATTGCAGGCTGGGGAGAAACTGGAGTGCTTTGAGAGAAATGAATCCATGAACCAAATTTTCTTCACTGCTTGACGTTTATTTGACAGATCTGTGTGGCTGTCAAATATTTCTTCTATAGCAATTGCTAATCGTATGTGTAATAGCTTGCAAATTTTACCTCTGCGCTTTAATACAGGAATTCTTAAAAACTTAATCTTTAATTTCTCACAAATTTATGTGTGAATAAATCGTGGTGTTTAATCATCACTGGATAGAAACCTAAGGTGTTTTTACACTACAGATAAATGTTATTTAATGATTCTGAACAATATTTAAGTATTTTTAAGTCTTAAAAAGCATGAGCTCTTGGTTATACTCTCCTGGTTTTGATACTACCAGTAGGTCAGGGTCCAGGTCGCTTCACAGTTGTTTGTAGTTAGGTCACTCTTCCTAGAGCAGTCTTTGCTGAGATGCCTCTTAGAGCAGGTGAGGTTGAGTGTGTACAGTGAGGAAAAGAGGTAGTTTTAAAGACAGAAATTCTGCCTAGCTACATAGTCTGTATGTTTACACAGGGAAAAGATAAAACAGATCTAAAATCTGAAGTGTGTTAGTGTGGACTGTACTTTTTTCCCATAGCCTGATAATGCATTTTACAGAATCCTACTTCCTAGGAGGCCTAGCCATTCCTACAGAACCGATTTGCTTTCTCCATAGGTACTGCATTCAAATTTGGCATAGACCATCTTCCTTTAGAGTGACAAACTGAGAGATGATGCTGTACTAGGACTTATTGCTTGCAGTCTTTTGGTTTGGAGTAAGATCTAGGCCTTTGAACTTGAAAGGACCCCAGTGGGTTTTCTTTTTTTTTTTTTCTTTTTATGTTGATAGGCCCTTAGAAAATATTTAGCATGTAATTATCACACTTTGCTCCAAGTGAGAGAGCTCATCTGTTTTTTCTTTAATGCTACCTCTTCTGTTGACATATTTATATAAAATACCAGTTCCTTTCAGTCTTCATAATGCTTTCTTGTTTTTTAAATTTTTTTTTTCTTCTTACCACAGCAGCAGCTCTTACACCTACTTTTTGATACAGGAAGCTTCAAAATGGGTGGTAATTGATATATGGAGAAAGCTGCAGCAGTGCTGTTAAGTAGTGACTGTTCTGAAAAAGCAAGTGACTCCTTGATCTGAGCTGCAAGTCAGAAATTTCGACTTCATAAAAGTAATTTTACTACAAGTGCAGTCGCTGTGTATCAGAACTTGTAATGCAGTGAAATCAGAATGATTCATAAATAGGGTTGAGGCACACACATATGTGCTGGAAATGCCAGTTCAATTTTATCAGTAGCATTGCTGCTTATTACTATTCTATCAGTGTTGATCAAGATCTAGATAGCTTAATAAATTCTTATACACCTAGAAGTTGGGATCTTGGAACATCTCGTGTCTCTGTGATGGTTCTTTTCTCTCTCACTTTATAGGCTTTTTTGAGTCTGTGCTGCAGCCAGTGATCAGTCAGGGTTTTTTTCTGTCTGTATTCTGAATGATAGTTGTTTCTCAAAATCAGATTTTGGGATCATATTTCTGTATTGTATGCTTTCAGTAATGGATTTGTGTTCTGCTCCTGAGGAGTAATCACTTAAAACCCAAGGCATTTATCGCTGCAGTCCTGTGTGTTCAGGATACAGGACACTGTTGAATTTTGTAATTAAGCATTTGATACATTATGCTTAATAACCAGTGTAGATGTGTAAAGGCAGTAGTTTTTGGAAACCATCCTTCTTCTGAAGTGTTGCCCTGCTCTTAAGTAGTTGAAAAAATGTGAGGAAGTAGTTTTTTCCAGTTTGGTGTGGTGCATTTTCTGTCATTCTGTTCTACAGTTCTTATTAGGCTTTCTGTGTAATTTGTTATCACACTTATTCATGCAGCAACTGTGAGAATGGCAAAACACTTCAAAGAAAAGAGGAGAAAGTAGCTGTAGAGCCACAAATAATCAGAGGACTCCTGAGCACATCTGCTCATCATCTGAAAATACTTCTTACCTAGTGTTTTTGAAAATGTAGGTTAATATTGCACCTTGATGGTAATTATTAGTCCTCTCTTGAATAAGCTGAAACAGTGTTGGCTTCTTCACTCGTGTCTGGGAGCTGTGACACTGAAGAGAGTTCACAGAGGACAAGGTCATACTTAATTTTGTTGTTGTATCAGGATTCATCTTTTGAAATGGATAGGGAGGCTAAGCTTTTGTTTAGGATGAACTGAGGTAATTAGGGTTTTTCTAGTAAGTTTATTAAGGAGGACAGGTAACTTGGAATTTTTTCCTCAAGCCATTTGTTGTGAATGCAAACCATGCAAACTGAATATGAGGAGTTTAATGGGAGAAAAATTCAGTATGGCCTGCAGTTTGAGAAACAACTCCATAGGGTATGTGGGATGTAAATAATTAATGGCTTTAGTATTTGAAAAAGAGGTGTCCAGCTTCTGTTGCAATGGGTGTTAGGTATATTTTGTCAATTATCCACCTCTTTTGGGGTCGGAGACTTTGTGCTTTGTGGAGGAAGTTTGACACAGATTCATAGATAAGTTAATCTGAGTAAATTCTTAATATATTTCTTAATTTTATATTGGGTGAGGAAGTGGGTGTAACCATGACAAATAGCCTTTTCTTGGCTGTTATGAAACCTCACAGGAGCAGTTTAACTTGCTGCTCTGGGAAGGAGAAGGGGAGTCTTTCACCTTACAGAAATGGCTTTCCTTACATGAACGAACCTTCACAGACAGGATTTATCTCAAAGCTTTGACTTTGTTTTTACCTTGTACTAAGAAAATTCTTGTCAGCTACACCATTTAAGTCTTAGCATAGAGTAAGATGTAATTTTTGAAGTGGTCATTGACACAATGTTAATGTGGTCTTTCCTGAAGATGAGATGTAATGAATTTGGTTAAACAGAGGGTATTCTGAATATGAGGGTTTAGAAGTGTCATGTAGTAAGTTTCTGGCAGTGACATCTTTGAAACCAGTAGCACACCTGAGAAAAGTTAATTTGAAGCTTCAGTGAGTCTGTATGTGGAGTCATCTTTGGGGGAAGAAAGGATGATCTCGTTCTTTACATGACTTTGTTTTCCCTTAATAATACATTCAGTGCCTGTCTCTGTTATTTGAATGTTACTTACTTTAGGCCGTGCCTGAACTGAAAATTTGTGTACTTTGCATTGCCTGCATTGTTTGCACTCTCTGAATTTATGTGGAAAAAATAGCTAGCAAGAACATACCTTTTTAATCTGCACATCAATTTAAGGTACTGTGCAAGTGATCTGTGGACTTGTGGCTGCTGCTCTGGGAAACGCCACCCCCCCTTGCATTTACTGATGAGCAAATCTGTTAAAAATCTCAAGCAGATGTTGCTGGAAGGAGCTGGCGTAGGGTGTGGTGTGGCTGTGCAGGGAGCCAGCAGGGATGTGGAGCTGGTGTCTTGGCCCCACACGTGTGCAGCAGCCCTGCGCAGGGAGGGAGAGAGAGCTCCTGATAATGAAAGTGTTCCTGTTCAAGTGATACTGCACGACCTGAACACCCCCTCTGCTACGTCTGGGGGAGTACCTGTCCTCTTGTGCAGAGGAAGGCAGCCTGAGCACAAACTTCTCTGCTGGTACTTATGTGTGATCTGCATTGCTGCCCCGAGTTGGAGAAAAGAAAGGATTGACAGATGTGTTCTTAAATAGAGAATCTGCAAGTTTTGTGCAGATAATACAGTACTTCTTTTATCTTAAGTGATTTACTTTGGTGTGCTTTAAACTCTTCCTAAGCTACTTAGCAAAAGTGCAGATTGCCCACCTCAAACAGGAATAGGTGGTTTAATTACTGGAAGCCATAACTGATGTATTATTTGAATTCCCTGAGTTATAGCTGCTTGATGAACTTTAGTAACAGGCAAAGTGTTGAACTTGGTTTTAGGATTAATTTCTTGAAAGCATAGCCAAATTTAGATTGTGCTCTTTCAGAAGAGAAGAAGGGAACGGTATGACTGTCATGACATTATTATTATCATCAGACTCTTAGATGGAAACACTTTTTAAAATATCAAATGGTTTGGCTGTCCCAAAAGATTTGCACCACCACTCTGGTACTATAGACTG
Organism: Molothrus ater; assembly: GCF_012460135.2. NCBI lineage: Eukaryota > Metazoa > Chordata > Aves > Passeriformes > Icteridae > Molothrus > Molothrus ater. The sequence goes on from NC_050478.2 coordinate 128,853,435, forward strand.
TTACAAGATTCATATGTGCAGCAGTGCATTAAGATTTGATCTTGCTTAGTATTGTTACTTAAGAACAATAATTTGGGAGGTTAAACATCAGAATGTACAGTGTTATTTCATGTCTGATTGAATGTGGAAGGTTAGTTTTACATAGGCCAGTATTCTAGGCCTTTTTGGACTTTGCTCTGCCAGGGTCCTCTTGTGATTGCAGCTGCGTGCTACACCCCAGATGCTGCTTTTTAGAGAGTACATGTGTAATTGTCTGTGAATGTTCTTGCTGAAACTTTCCTGAGATGTTGTAAGTCAAAGTAATTGCTCTCTTCTGAAGGCGGAGGTTTGTTTTCCCTGCCTCTTACATTGCACTAACTGTAAGTTTCTGATCCCATAGGAAACCGACTTCAGTTGCTAAAATGATATAAAGATAGCCCTGGTAAAGTGAAGATAATTTAGTGCATTAAGAAGTTGAACTGGTTTATCTCCTTGTTGGGTGCACATCAGAATATTCTGAGAAGTGCTGCGGGAGGGAGAGTTGGTAGTGAAGAACGGGAAAGAGGAAGCAGGGTTGAGTTCCTTCCATTTTGAAAGCAGCAAGTTTATTTTGGCTACTGTAATGTGAAACTGTACTGTGAATGTGATCTGGGCTGAGAGTAGTTGTGACCTGTCACAAGGAATTTGGTAAAATAGTAATTGGGGCACAAATGTTGCTTTCTTTTTCCTTCTCAAATCGGATATGTAAGGTTTGAGTGTATTTGTTGGACCAATAATAAAGTAAGACTAATTGACTAAGATATTAGTAGCTGTATTTTAAGGTTGGCACTGCAAGTCAAAGCTGTCAGAGAACAACATTTTAAGTCAACAACATTTATGCACTAAATATTTGTAAAAGTTAAAAACTATAAACAATGACATACATTTGAGGTAATTTTTGGTATAGTATTTATGAAATATTCTGATTGCCATGTATGATCTTTGTCACATTTTTGATTCAATCAAAAAATAAACATGAAGGGTATGACACTTTCTTTCTTAAACTATCTGAAGTGGATAACTGTTCAGTACACAATTATACTTACATGAAAAATGACTTGACACTTGAGGAAAAACAATCAAGGATGTACCTAAGCTTGGCAAACTGCAAGGTATTGTAGCTGCCTTTTCACATTCCTGGCACAGTTAAAAATTTGTGACTTAAATAGGTGATATTATGTATTTGAAACTTACGTGAAGAAGAGAAGGGGGTTCAAGGTATTTTGTTTTAGTGATTACACTAGCAGCAATCTAATTTGCAGTTACTTTTGCAAGATGCTTAGTGTAAAAGCTGCTATTTTGGCTTTCTTTGCACCAACAGCCATTTATGCAGGAAAAAAAATGCACAGAAAAGCTACTTGTGCTTTTCAGTTGTACAGATTTTTTTTTTAACCTTAAGTTCATTGAAGTCCACTAAGGATTTGGTTCTTAGCAACAACTCCACATAGGAGACTGCAGCAGTTGGCATCTGTATGTGCCCCAGAGAAAAGGTGAAGACAAGGCCTGGTTGCAGTAGTTAGAGGATTTTAAATTGGGAGGAACAATTTGGAGAAAAATGATTTTGAAATAAAAGCACAAACCTAATTTTCACAGCGCACACATGTATTTTGTCCAAACCCTTAAGCTTGACAGTTTAAGTGAAGATGACACAGCATTAGTTACTCCATTACAGGAATAATTATCCAAACTTCAGATCTTATTTGCTCTTTCTGGCATAGAACTATTTTGACAATAAACTCTGTGCTCTATTTCTAAAAGTCTTTCTGTGCTTAAAAAATGCAGGTCACCAACATTGCTTTCTTTTCTCTTACCCTTCCCCTGTAGGGAAATTAGTATTTTGCTTCAATTTAAAAAATGTTTTTGTTTTATATGAGAGAGAGCACATACTCACTGATACAAAGGCATGAAGTGCAACAATTCTGAGCACGTTGAAACATACTGTAGACCCAAACAGAAAGGTTTAAGGTGGGAACTCTGGTTGTCTGCATTTACACCTAAAGCTGCGAGTTTGGTTCCAGGTGAGGAGTGATGTAACCATTCAATTTGCTGTCTTTGGAAATTTCGTCTTCATCTCACAAGTCCCTCTGCTACACCCAGCATTGTCAGGGTAATTTCTCATACTAAATATGCTTCACCCAGTCTTTCAGCAAATCCTAGCTGCTGCACTTTAAAGTGCAGTGTGTTTTACAGCAGCAGTCCATGTTGGTACAGTGAATATTTAACATCCCAACTTGATTATTTTGTTGCAGTTCTAAAAATGATTTTTAGTGTAGCATTTTACAGTTTGTCTAACTGGCTGATTTTTGTAATCCCAAGCCAGCTGCTGTTAAGGTGATTTCTCAAATTGGTTATATCTACAGTGGAGATGAACCATGTATTTTCTGTAAGGTTGTTTTGGACAGCTTTTCATCAGTAAACTGGTTACTACCTTTTATCAGAAAAAATGCCTGAAGATATTTTGGTCTATCTTTCTGATTTAGTTTTTACATTATAGTGTTTATGAAAGAGTGCAGAATAAAAACTTTGAAAACATTTCCATGATTAGTACTATTTTGGACATTAGCTGTGTTGGGATTTCTTGCTATCATTGTTTTATTGCCAGCCATGAGATCTGCCAGTTTAGTTTGTGGCAGCAGTAGTGTAATGCAGCAGATAAAGTTACCAAGGCTGCTGGAGATTACTGAAATCTTATGAAATTTGTCTTCAGCAAAAAAGAGCCCCAAAAATAATCCACATTTGAGAGAGTGTGTTTTTTGTATGTCAGATGAATCAGTTCAAAATATCTCAAATAGCTGAGGCTGATAATAACCATGCAGCTGTAGTTTGTCTATTCATTAGAAGATAGCCCAGAAACTGCTCTGTACCCAGGTCTTGCTGGTGTTACTTTCTGCCTGCAGCATGTTTGCCATCATCTCTAGTTTAGCTGGGTGCTAATTTTGTCTTTTTTTTTTCTATGTGCTATAGAAGTAGTAGTTGACTACTTTAATCCAAACCTGTGATAAAACAGCATTTTAAAAATTTGCTTACCATCTTTCATTGTGCTTCATTGTCTATTATCTGTTATGTTTCCTCAACCTCTCACCTTTTTCACCCTTGGGATAAATTATCTCTATATAGGTAGCGAGTTCTGATACAGAACTCTATATAGGTAGGGAGTTCTCAAATGAATCTTGGTTGGCATCTCTGGATTCTACTGAAAATTGTAATTTCACTGGGTAGGTGTCAGCATAGAGTCTGACATTGACTCTACATAAACAAATGTTTGTGTTACAGTGTTTTTCCAAAAACTTAACTGGAGAATAAGTATTTGCCTATGGGAATAAAGTTGAATGTACATCTTACTCTGCTTTTGCTTGAAGCCATTGGAGTTTGTCACTTCCTTCAGTAAGGATGGTATAATTTTAATTTTTTGTTCATTTTGCACAATTAATTTTCTTAAATATGTCTCTGTATTTATTCTTTCATTTATTGTATTAAATTCTTGCTATTCTCTATCCAGCCTAAAAATAGTCAGAGCTGTATTTTTTTCTCTCTAGTAAATATCAAGATACATTCTTCTGAAGGGAATTTATGGCTTTTAATCTATTTCATACTTTTTTAGCTTGACTTACTGTTGTCTGATCTTTAATGAAGATCTTTCTTAGGTTGTTGGAACTCTTTTCTTCGGCTTTGAACACAGTATATTATTAACAGCAGTTTTTCTTCTCTCATTTTAATTTTTTTTAAGTCATGGTATACACAGTTTACTGACTTTGACAAAATGTGTCTGTCTCTAGAGCAGTAATTTAAAGGTACTTAATTAAACCTTCGAATGAGATGGATCATTACATCTTGTCATTGTGGGGCAGATTGGGTAGGCAGGAGGTAATCTGGCAAGGAGTGCCCTGTTCCTCATAGGAAGGCTGGGGACTAACAGGCTGTTTTGCTGGAATGGCCAAAGTTTATTTTTTTCTCTTGTGGTGCAGAATATGTATCTGGCAAGATTGTTACCAGAAATAATATGGCCCTAGGCAAAATGTGATGCAGGAGGTACTCAGTGTGCTGCTTCTTCTAGGGCAACCAAAACACTGGTTAGTTACACCAAGGGAAGCACCTGGGGTTTCATGGCTGGGGTACAGGCAGATGGAAAAAAGAATCCTTTTTTTGGCAGTGCAAAAAAGTATTGGGATGAGCTGTGCACCTCAGAAGCTGGGGTTTCTTACTTTGCTTGTACTGTGCATCAGACAAAGCGATTTGGCTGCTTGTTTTTCTGGCATGGTGCATGCTCTCTACTCTTTATTCCAGGCCTCAGTCCATTCCTAAATCAAAGATGCAGTCTGAGAGAAAGGTTTTGAAGATGTGTTTTTAGTGGAAGACAAAGCAATCTTCAAAGTGAAGAGGAGGTCTGGTATTTAAAAGGTGGTTTTTAGCAAGTTTGCAAAAATGATGTGCAGATAACACTGTGATATCAGAGGTTTGTTGGATATTTCAGGGCTTGGAATTGGAGGAATTGGCAAGTAAAGGACTGGACATACTAAGTGATCTTTCCCTGTTGCTAAAACTAATTCAGAATGAGAATAAGGTCGTTGGACTTCATAGCAAAGCAATTAGAATTCAGTTCTTCTTTGTGCTTTGTTTTTAATAAAATCACTTGTACAAAACATACAGTTGCTTTTCTCTAGTCAAGACACTGAGCATTTAACAATGTGACAGTTCTTACTTTAAAAAATATTTTTATAGCATTTGAATGCTCTAATCAAAGACCATTTTCCAACTTTGCATAAAAAATGATCACAGCTCCCAAAAGCTTAGAGCAAAGGAAAATGGTGAAGAGATGATTTGGGTTCCCGCAGTGGCCTCAGCTGGGACCGGAACCTGGCTCTCCAGGTCTTAAGCTGGTATGCTGGTGAATTCACAGCCTCCCTGGTGGCTTGTTGTGAACTCCTGAAGGAACATCAACAATCTTATCACAGTGGGACACAAAGAGGTTCTGTGATTTTCAGTGACTGGATTTTTATTTTGATAGCATTTTTTAATGGAATCACTACAGCACTGTTCTGACTGTAAAAATGGGATTTTTTCTTTTCTTTGTCTTAATGGGGTCTTTTAATTTTCACTCATTCTAGTTTAACAAGTATACAGCTTCCTATCTGTGTTTTGATAGCTAGCATTTTTTTGTTGTTCAGTGTAGTAACACTGCTCATGCTATTATCATGTGTGCATTTTTCAAGTATCCTTGAATTTAGAACCATGGGGTTCTAAATTCCCATTATTCGTGTTTTATTATCACAAGAGGATATACTTCCTAAAATGATGGATAGTTGAATAGCTTACAACCTTAGTTGTTTTAAGATTCAGAACTCACCCAACTGAGGTGGTTGATCCAGTTGTTTAGCTGTGGGGTTCTGGCTAAAGAAATGGTCTGCTAAATGTTAAACAAAACAGCTGCAAGGACATTGTGCAGTTGAACAGAATGTGGGACCACAAAATGATGATTTGATGCATTCTGCACCAGAGAACAGATTTCTATCTGGATTTGCAAACTATACTTTTGGAAATCTACTGCCATAGAAGGACCTCAGATTGAATCTGACTCATTCTCCTGTAATGTATTTTTCTTTTTTTCCCCCCAGAAATGATACTAGGTGTTTAGGCAACTTGTAGCTATAGGTAGACTTCACTATAGACTTCACTACCAAATCCTCTAGATAAAGTACTAAATAACATGTAGGCATGATGTTAACTCCTCTGTGGCAGTCCTGTCAGGATCGTACCATTTGTGATTTCTTCCTGTTTGTATTCAGATTGTTAACTGAAAAGGGGCCATGCTGTTTCATAGTTTATGGGTATTTGCTTATTTAAAAAGCATGATTGACTTTGTATTCCCCTTGAGCTAGGCTATGGTCATCCTCTGCACTGTTACACTGTGGTGTGGGGTTATGGTTCTGTCTTTTTTTTTAAATTTTTTATTCAGAGGGGGATGTTTTTAGTGTCACTGAAATCTGATGAAGGGGTGTAAGTAGTTTCTGAGCTAGAGGAACCAGTCACCAAGCTTAAGAAGTCATTGCTAGTTAGAGGCATTTCACAAATTCTACAGGTGTCTGCCCCTGGTCTTGCTGTTCCTGCTAAAGAAACAGAATACTTCCAGCTGGATATTTAAGTACCTATGATTTTTTTACGGAATGTGTAACTCTCTGACACTTTCCTGGCTCATTGGTGTAACTTTTTTCCTGTGTCACTGACCATAGACGGATTCTATGCAGCAAAACATGAGCTCCCAGCTTTTCAATGGCAAATCCCCTCCTTTTGCTCCTGTGCCTTCAAGTCAAATAGATAGAGATCACATCCTGAAAGCATTAAGTCCTCAATATCAATTGCAGAAAGGCTGAGGTTGAAGGGACCTCTGAATATCATCTGGTCCCATTACCATGCAAGGCCATTTACAGCTGGTTGCCCAGGACTGTGTTCAGGTGGCTTTTCAATAACTCTCAAGGGTTGGGACTCTACAGTCTCCCTGAGTAGCCTGTGTAATTGGTCACCCTCACAGCAAAGAGGGTGTTTCCTGATGTTCAGACAGAACCTCCTGTGTTTTAGTGTGTGTCTGCTGCCTCAGGTCCTGTCACTGGGTGCCACTGGAAAGAGCCTGGCTCTGTCTCCTTTACTACCCTTGCTTTAGGTGTTCATATATGTTGAGAAGATTCCCTCCAGAGCTTTCTCTTCCCCATGCTGAAGTCCCAGCTCTCTCAGCCTTTCCTCTTGTGAGAGATGCTCTAGTCCCTTAATCATTTTCGTGTCCCTTTGCTAGACTCTGTCCAGTATGCTCATGTCTCTCTTGTAGTGGGGAGTCCAGAAATCCCAATGTGGCCTCATGAGTGAGTGCTGAATAAAGAGAAGGACTGTCTGCCTCAGCATGCTGGCAGTACTTTCTCTGTTGCAGCCAGAATGCTGTTTGCCTTCTTGCTCAGGGCATGCCTGCTCATGTTCAACCTGGTGGCCACCAGGACTTCCAGGTCCTTTTCTGCCATGCTGTTTTCCAGCTGGACAGTCTCTGGCATGTGGTTGTTCCTGCTGAGGTGCAGGGGTTTGTGCCTTGCCTCCTCTTGGTTCTCATGAGGTTGCTGTGCTCTGGATGGCAGCGATGTCCTGCAGTTGGGTGCCATCAGCAAACTGGCTGAGGGTACCCACTGGCCCATCATCTGCATTCATTGTTAATGACGGTGTTGAGCAGGGCTGGACCCAGTACTGACCCGTGGGGCACACAGCTTGTCACTGGCCTCCAGCCAGACCTGGTGACACTAATCACCACCCTCTGGACCCAGATGTTCAGACAGTTTTTGGTTCACCTCACTGTCTGCTCATCCAGCCTGAGCATCAATCAACAGCTTCTTTGTGAGGATTTTGTGGAGCACAGCGCTGTAAGCCTTGCTAGGCAATATACACTGCTCTCCCCTTGTTCTTCTGTACAGTGATACGAAACCTGCCTTCTTTCCTTAAAACTGGAACTAAAATACATGTTCTATTTTTGCTAATTTTTCCTGTCATGCTTTAACGTTTTTGTGGGCTGTCTTATACCCAACTTAGGTTATTGTCTATATCAGTGTTGTTATTAAATAGTAATGGTCTACTGTTAGAGAATTTCTATTCTACAATCACTGTACTAGCTGAAGACTATTCAGTGACAGAAAGCTGTTTTCAGGACATTGTTTGGTCTTTTCCATTAGCATTCTACTGCAGGTTCAGCACAATGTATTACCATTGCTCCAGAGGGAACTATGAAGTGATAAGAGCTACCTTTATCAACCAAACTGACAATCCTGCAAAACAGGAAATAAAGTTTGGTAGCCATGTTTTGTAAACCTGTGTTGGCTGATACTATGAAATAAAAGAACAGCTGTTCAAGTCAGACAAGAAGTCCATCTTATTTTCCTCCTGTTTTCTGCTGACAGAGACCAGTGCTAGATTAACAGGAGAACAGTGTTAGAATAGGGCAAACATACAGTGATCCTTTTCCAACTTCTAAGAATTTGCAGCTTGGGGATTTCCTGAGCAGCAGGTTTTGATTTAGTATATAATAACCAAATAGTCCTAATTTATAATTCTTGAAATGTAGAGAGGACACAGTGTAAATACTCATGGTTCCCCTGAGTACTAACTGAGTAGAGCAATGGGTTTCTTTGTCATCTAGTTCATCTAGTTCATTTCAGTGATCTGTGTATTATAGTCTAAACACATTATCCCACTGCCCTGATGAGCAGTATGGGTTACCTTGGAGCCTGTCATTTTGTACTTCTGCTTGGGATTTCTTTTTTTTTTTTTTTTAATGTGCATTACTTTATTTTTACAGATAATCTTATTGCCTGCTTTTGTGTGGTACTTTAGCATTTGATTTTATGGATTCTTCTCCTTTTCTACCCAGAATGACTTAAAGCGCACTCTAAATCTTCATTTATTCCAGTAGTAGAAAGGTGTAGCTGTGGAAGGCTGCCTCCTTGGAAGCCTCTCTCTAATGTTTGAGGTGGCAGTCAGGGTGAGGATCTTTTTCTATGCTGTATTATGGCACAGAAGATAGCTGGGTGTGACTTTGCATCAATGACAGTATCTAGTGTCAGAGTGTTATCATGGGATTAGGAAACAAATGTATTTGCTTAAGCTTTTCATTGGTGTCCATTTTCTGCATTTTTGAGACTTGTTTTTGTGACACTGATAGACTGGCACAGGAGCTCATTTCCATGTGATTCAGGACAGGCAGGTGAGAGAGGTCCTTGATCTGGAGGCTGAGTTGCTCTGCTGGGCCAGATCCTGTGAACTGACCCCAGAGGGGCTTCCCTGGCTTTGGCTCACTGTGCTCAGAGCACTTCAGGATCAGGGACAGGGATTAAGGTTGTATTTACCTTTTAAATGTTGATAGGTATGTAATACTGTTCTCCAGTGCTTAAATGGATTGTGTCATATGGGTGTGTCCCCTTGGCTATCTGCTTGTTATTTTTATTAGTATAAGTGTTAGACTTCCCTTGGAAAAGCATTGTAGTGGTACTTGAGTACTTCTGTCTGCGCTGGTGTGGAAGTCCCATGTTTGTTGGCATACAGACTTCATTGACATATTAAGTTGTTTTAAACATCACTTAAAAAAATCTACCGGGCCTGAAGTAGCTTTATTTCTTATTTATTTCCCTACTTGAAGTTGTTCATCATACCAAGCTGGTTTTAGGGGTTTTAGTGTTTTGGGATGTGTTTTTTTTTTTGTTTGTTTCTTTCTGTGTGTGCCTGTGTGGTTTTTGTTTGGCTGGTTTATGTTTTGTTTATCTGGTTGGTTTTTTTAAAAAGTACCTTTTCTTCCTCTGCAACTCTTACCTTCAGTATTTTGAAATTGAGTTTCTCTATAACTCTTTTGCATTTTTGAGCCTAACTTGCTTTTATAAAACCAGATATGGTGGAAGGATGGCTCCTGAGATGAACTTGTCTGGAAATAGAAATCTTCTTTGAGAAAAGTAATGTCTTGTGATGAATAAAAGTGCCATGTCAGAAATCTGAGCTGTGTAGTCCTGACCTAGAGCCTTTTTGGTTGCTTAGTGTGAGCATAGATCTCTTCTATTCTGATTAGTTTCTAGAGGCTAGAAATTGGAGCTTCAAAACTTGAACTAAAAGAAATCCCTCCTTGTCTTGGACAAACTGAATTTATTTTCCTCACAACTGTTTTTGGATTAATTTCACTAATAATATTTAAAGAATGTGTGTCTTGATAGAAGCCATCATCACTAAACTTTCTGTCTAAAAGTGTTACCAAGCCTAGTGTATTTCTTCAAAAATGTTTGTGATGAAAATGCTTGTTGCTTCTAACTTCGTCCTTTGAAGTAGTTTAATTGCCTTTAATGAGACCTTTTTGAAGTGTAGTCTGTCAAGGCATTTATATTGGAGATTTCATTTACCACAGAAAGGTCTTATGACCTTGATGTGAGAATTGACTAAATCATCTCTGCATTTACCTCTTCCTCCAGAGCACCATCAGTTGAAATTACTGCACTGTATAATTAAAATTAACCTGATCTTAAATAAGCTTTTCCCTTCAGAGGGTCAGTGATACAATACCCTGCAACTGTGCAGGTAGAAAGGCTTAGATTGCTGCAGGAAATTATTTCAAGTTTTTATTTTCACAGAGAGACTCTCCATACAGAGTATACAAACACATCTTTCTGCTTTGTTCTTGTTTTCCTCCTGGTTTGGTTTTGTGATTGGTGTTCATGTGAATGCTGGTGCCAGCACAAAAAAGGGGAGGAATGAGGATTTTATGGCTTTTAATCTATTAAAATTACCAGCAGCTCAGCAGGAACAACTCCAGTAGTGTTCTGCATCAAATTCAAGTCCTTATGGACTTGTAGGAGCATATGAGCAGTACTTGATAATTTTGCTGTTACAGCAGTTGCATATGAGATGGTTGAGGCATTAGATAGTTTTTACTTGTATTTTTCTTTCTATAGGAGAGTTTAGTACTTTCAGCATTGTTGCTTATAGCTTTCTCTGTTCCCTCCTGTTAAAAATTGACAACAGCCTCTTTTCAGCAGTATTAGATCTCTTTTGGCCTGTGCTTGTTGCAGATAGACCTGCTCTCTTGAGATTGATGTTAGTCATGGATTCATTGCCTATTCAAGTCTTGGCTTTCTGAGCATATTTCTTTCCTATTATTTCATTTTTTACAGGTATAAAAGGAGTATGATGATATTTTTCAAATTTTAATGCTGATTTCTTTGGTAGTGGTCTGGTCTTGTGACCAAGGCTCAGATAAGGAAGCTTTAAATGTTTCTCATAGACTAGTCTAGTAACCATCTCCAATAAAGTGCTGTTCTTTTGCCATCAGCTTTTCTTGAAGGCAGTGCAATGAATTTAAAGGTAGGTTTTCCTATTCTGTAATTATTACTCATGCTTGCCAGGAGAGAAATGTTAATGGGAAACTGCTCAGGATTCCTGTGGGAAATTGTTAGGTGATAAACTCAAGACATAGAACTTCAGGGATGTTTAACTTCTCAGGTATCACACAGCAATCCCTGCTTGCTGTATAAAACCAAATGATAAGGTGAGGAGTGTATGCTGTTCAACTTGGGGTTCATTCCATAGTTTCCCACAGTAGTTCACTCTTGTAGGTTACCTTTTGCACAGATTGCATGAGAAGCTTGTGTTTTCTCTTGCTTTTGTGGGTTATCTTCACAGAAACCTTGTCTGCCTATGTACTCTTGGCCTGTGTGAAGTGGTTGTGGCTGGAAATTGGGAGTGTGAAATCGCCTACTTACATATTGGCAGCTTGGCTTGGTTAGCAAAAGGCAATTCTAAAGACATTCAATTCCATCCTGCTGTCTTCTTTTCACTTCTCCCTTCTTCTTGGGCTTGGAAGTTACTTCTAACAGTATGAAATACCTGGTTTCTCAAACAGATTTAGAGATTTTTTTCTTTTTTTTTTTTTTTTTCCTTTAGGACAAGTACTTTGGAGTTATACACTGTTGCTAATGTTAAGATTTCACTGTTTGGACCTCTAGTCTATTTTCTTTCTCATGCTCAGGGTTTGAAGTAGCTGAAGTCTGATGTCCATAGCCTGTGTGTAGAAACTGAAATTAAGCAAGTAAAAATGGAGGATTTTAAGGCATGGATTCAGAGGAAGACAGTGCTGGTGTGCCTGTTTTTTTTGCTAGGTTTAGAAACGTGTTACTGATTTATGCTAGGATGAGCATGGTACCAAAGCTGAGATTTTTTTATCTTATTTAAGACCTTACACAATTTTTACAGAATTAGTCTTGATTTTATATCTTGATAAAATGCAAGTTCTCTGACTATAATTGGAAGCTCTTTGAGGATTTTTCAGGTTGCTTGTCTTCTTTGGGAAGAAAGGGACCCAAGCTTTAATTGACATGCTTACCTGATAGTACTCCAGTGTCTTTGCTGCCCATAGAGGATCTTTCCTCAGTGGATTGGAAGTTACCTTAGAAATTACTCTATTGCTTTCTGGTTTTAGAGGCAGTGTCCTGTAAGCAGGAGTGGTATATGGGTTGGCCCTTTCTTGTGCTCTGATATTTTGAGCTTTTGGAAACATTGTCTAACTTTTAGTAATGTTCTACATAACCCTATAAATAGTGATGTTTCTCTGGATTGTTTCTTCTGTTAGTCAGAATTTGTTTTTGTCCCTTTTGCTGTTGACTTTTGTTCATCTATTTCCTTGTGTTTTCTGTTTTGGGGAATATACTGTCATATTTTTGGCTCTCACGTGCCACATACTTGGATTTCCTAGAGGATTATAATCCTTTCTCCTCTGGGATACTGTATTCAATCTTATACAAGGAAATACAAGTATATCTACAGTTCCTGGTCATTGCTTTATATGTTTATTTTGTGCATGAAATTGTAAGTGGTTGTAACAAGGTGAGAGTAGTGGTTTTTGATAGTGACTTGCAAAACACACAGAAAGGCAAGCAAACATTGGTTCTGTGGCAAGGGTTAAACTCCAAAGTAAAACAGCCTCACAGCACCAAGTAGCATTTATATTAAACTTCAATAAATGTGGTGGTAAGTTGTTCCCATAACATCATAAGTATGCTGGGTGAGTGGATGTTGTGGACTGTGGAGTATGTAATCAAATTAACAGCTTCGTTTCTTTCTGTTTCAGATTAAGGGAAGTTTCAGAGAAGCTGAATAAATATAATTTAAACAGGTAAGGCATATCATATGCTGCTGTAAATAATTTAGGAAAGTACAATTTTTCTAATAGCAACAAGAAGCAGAAGATTTTACAGTAGGTGATGGAATCTTAGAAATCCTCAGTGCTACTGATACTGAAGTCCAGACATGCTTCAGATAACACAGGAAGAAAATGAGGGGTTCTCAGTTATGATAAATTGTATTATTAAAATCTTCATTACAGAATGACTTCTTAATATGAGGTATAAACCCTGTTGTTTATTGCTGATCAGATTAAGTGAAAACTATTATCTTTTAAGATCTTTTCCCTGGATTTTATGTGCTGTGTGCTTCAATTAATGCATGTTTAGTCATTTTTGAAAGTTTTTTGTAGTGGTAGCCACCACTGCACATTTTTCCTTTCATGTACAGCTTGACTTTTTTTTTATTTTCCAGACTTCAAAAGTTCTAGAATACTGTAAATTCTCACTTTTTATTTGCAGCCACCCGCCTTTGAATGTATTGGAACAGGCCACTATTAAACAGTGTGTGGTGGGACCAAATCATGCTGCATTTCTTCTGGAGGTAAGTTCCTGAAATCTTCTCGGATAACAAACTTGAAACCGTATAGTTAAAATTAGGTATTCTAATATTAAATTGATTAATACTCTTCAATAACTGAAGACTTGTGTTTTAATTTTTTTGGTAAACTTGACTTACATTTCAGTTTTGAACACTTACTTTTCTTGTTCTAAATACAGGATGGTAGAGTCTGCAGGATCGGTTTTTCAGTTCAACCAGACAGATTGGAATTGGGTAAACCTGAGAATAGTGATGGGTAAGGAATGCTTTACTTCTAAGATATTTTTTAAACTCGATAAGCAGCTTGGCTGCTTTTCTGGTTTTGTTTTTATTTGTTTGTTTTCAAAGTAGATTTTGGAATGGGTACTTTGAGTAGAGACACAGTGGTTATGGTGGTGCAGCCAAACAGCCTAGCTTGACAAACTGGTGTAGGAAGAAATAGTATATGTGATTCTGAAAGACTCACAGACTCTCTTTAACTTGAAGAAACAAGCTACTCCAAAAATAATCCTTAAGAAAGAAGCTGTGTTAAACTGTTAAGCTTAACGTAGAATCCACTCTGAAAGTAGTCCCATCTGGCAAGGCTCACTTTCTAGATCTATGGTCCTTAGTCCAGGTAAGTCCCCCTTAACAGGACTAATTAATGGTTCACATTTGAATTTAAACTACTTAATATTGAAGTAGCATACTCAGGCTCAGGTTTATAGATAGAACACCTGCTGATTACAATTTGTACATATACACTAATGGAAAATTTAGCACAGTGGCTAACTCCAATCACAAATTAGCTTAATATGTATTTGCATCTGTGCTATTATGGATTGCTGATGTACGTAAGGTCTGTTAGGCATGCTTTCCACTTTGTTTTTCCAGTGTACTTCTTAATATACAGTTAGATTAGTTTGGAATATTCCCCAAGGGTGTTGCTTAAGCTGGTATGTTACCAGACTAAGTCCCTGAGAATTTCAACCTGGGATTCCAGGTTTTGTTCTTAACCCATTTGGGATTGTTTTGTGACTGATTTACCATCTTTTACTTTCAGTTCAAAGTTGAGCAGTGGCTCAGGGGCAGGAAGGACATCCAGGCCAGGCAGGACTAGTGACTCCCCATGGTTTCTGTCTGGTTCTGAAACTCTGGGCAGACTGGCAGGCAACACCCTTGGGTAAGTTTTGATAGGATTGAGGCTGCAATCTGTTTGTTCCATATTTGAGTATATGTGTATACACATATATAAATTGTATGCAGTATGTCTAAGGGAACGTATAACTACAGCAGTTGTGTAGGTAGGGTATAACAAAAAAACTTGATTGACTTGGTTAAAATAACAGACATTTAAGTGACCCTTCAGCACATAGGGTACAGAGAATTTTTCATATATGTGCAAAGAATAACTTGGTTTGGGCTGTGTTGTCTTCTTTTGAATGTTTTTTTAGTTCCTTGATTTTTGAAAAACAGGCTTTTAGAGGGACACAATCAATTTAAACCATGATAGGCCAGGAGCATACAGTGAAATGAGTGCATTTGTGCAGGAAGAACCTTCATTATGGGCTCCGTTGTTTTGTGCCTTCCACTCCCTTGCCCCAAGTCATAAATGGTGTTTTGATAGCCAGGGTCCTATACATAGTAATGGAAAAGGAACATTTGGAAAAGGTTGTTTCTCAGAACCTTTAAAATTGTACTATATGCAAAATGTACTGTATAGATCCAGATTTCTTGTCATTAGCTTTAAAATTGATGGTGTCCCTTTTTATAGAAATGTAATTTACATTCCATAATGACAGTGATCTCTTTGTTATGTGTTTTTGTAAGACATGTCTAACTATGCTGCTTCCTAATGTTACTGACTGCAGTAATAAGAACCGTGGTTTCTGCATGTGAATGATTTGTTAAGAAGAAGGAACTACAGTGATTATGTAGTATACTAACTACAGTGATTATGAGTATATACTCTATCATACTCATACAGATCATATTTTCCATGATTTTCCAGAAATTTTTTTGTTTTTTCATTACCAAATCAACTAATTTCATTTGGGCCTTAGTTGCATGAAGACTAACCCATAACCTTCCCAGTTTTTTTCTGAAACCATTACGCATCTTAACCTAAAAATCCGTGTGTTAAACATCAAAGACAAACTAGTATTGTCATGTTTAAGAACTTACTGTGGGACATGTAACACTTTTTTTTCCCTCCTTATTCTTAGCTAAGCATAATGTGTTAAAATTGTTTGAATCTTAGAGATTAACCCTGAAGTGTTCCTAATGTCTTCTCTTGAATGTCTCAGAAGTAGGTAGTTGCAAGTCACTGAACTAGTAGAATAGCAGTAGGCACTATAACTAGTCTGTTAAATGGAGGGAGTAATTATCTTAATAAATTGAATCTAAACCCATTCAAACTGTAGAGCCATTAGAGTAGGTAACTGGATTTGAAAAATTGCCAGCATGTTGCTGCATAGTAGAGAGATGTGGTAAACTAGTAGGTGAACAGAAATGAGATGAAAGGTTTCTATTCTATATTAATATTTATTTTAGGTTTAGATGGCTTTAATAGCAATGGCTGTATCCTTATTTGCCTTAACAGGGCCAGGGTAGGACACACAGGGAATATTTGGATTGTTACACAAATAGAAATGGTTTTAACTGTTAGATGTCTAAATGATGCCATTGATAGTTTATAACTTAAAGTAAAAATTGGATCTGTAGTGAGTATTAATATCTAATATAGAACTTTTTCTTTAACCCCACCCCTCCCTGCAGAGTGTTGAATTGAAAGTTACTCAATAGAATTTGACTTCCCCTCAGTCCTGTTCTTTTCCTCTCAGCCACCTTCCCACCTTTAGAACAGTTTAAGTGGCTCATTTTATTTAAAATGTCACATTCTTTAGTATTTTGTCTTTCTTTTTTCTGTTTTCAGTAGTATATTTTTATTTTTTAGAATTCTCTTTTAACTCATGAGACAAGACTTTTCCTAAAGACACAATTGAACTGCTTTTTGTCTTGTCATTGTCTCTGGTCTCTAGCTAGAATTCTGGAAATGTAGGTGTCTGACAGAGCCTTGTCTTAAGCAAGACACTCGAGTTACTCTGTGATTGCAGGGTCTTGTCAGGAGGAAAAAAAAACCCAATTAAAAAAGGGTGCTAGTAATCAACTGAAGGCATACAATGCAAGACAAGTATTCTTACATAATTAGCTTTTGATAGACTTTTAATGTAAATTTATTAGATACTGTTTCAGAGAATGTATCTTTATTTTCATGTCTGATTTTAAATGTATTTTTGAAAGGAGTTTGAGGCTTCAGGTGGTCGATAGCAGGAAGGGTCTGCTGATACAGATTATTAAGTAGCAGTAATACCATATCCAATAACCTTTAAGGTGTATTACAAGATAAAGCTTAGCTAACCTTGAAGAACAAGCTAGAGTCTCTTGTCTTTCATGGCAGCAGATTATCTTGTCTTAAATTCAGAGCAGATTCAATTGACACAGATCTGTGGTGATAATTATTAATGGATAATTGTAATGAAGGTGAGGTGTCTATTTCTACAAATCACTGTCTTTTTGTTGCCTTATTTTGATGCTGATTTGTAGAAACAAAGAAACCGTTCAGTCAGTTAAGGCATGTTTTTGCAATGTGTGCAGTTGTTGATTTCTGCAATAGGAATATGTAAAAAGTAGAGTATCTCTTGAAAACTATTCCTGAGGATCAGAGAGCTATCTAGTGTAAGATTTCTTTTGCTGTAGAGAAGATGACTTGATTTTTCTAGTATAATCTCAACCAATTTCTTAATGTAAATCAAGTATCAGAATCTTTAGAAGATCCACCTAAGCATAGTGATGTTCTGTCAGAGCCACTGACAGTGAAGTTGGTGCATGTGTGCTTTTATAGCAGGAAATTGACAGATAAGTCTTAAATGTTATGCTGCTGCTACTGCTTTTAGAAAAATCTGGGAATTGATCCTTTTATGTGTTTATGTATGTATACATCCACGCAGCTATATGAGTAGGAAAGAATGCAAGTTCCAGCTGGAGTCCTGTTTTTTTTATTTCTTCTGCATATTTCAGAACTTTATCAATTTCCTGGTGTCTTGTTCTGTCTAGTTTTGAGAGTTACTTTTATAATGTTTGTCTGTGAAGTCAAGCTGCAGTATTTTTCAGAGGATGTTAATAAGTTATTAGTAATAAAACTAAAGATGTTTGAAGTAGTCCCCAAGGTATGCTGCTGTACTAAAAGAACAAATAATCTAAATCTTCTAGAAGTCGCTGGAGTTCAGGGGTTGGTGGAAGTGGAGGAGGATCTTCTGGTAGATCATCTGCTGGAGCTCGAGACTCTCGAAGGCAGACCAGAGTGATACGCACAGGACGTGACAGAGGGTCTGGACTGCTGGGGAGTCAGCCACAACCAGTGATTCCAGCATCAGTCATTCCAGAGGAACTAATTTCACAGGTGTGTGAACTAGAAACTGCTTGTTGCCAAAAACTTGCAGAGCTTCTCAGAGCATGTGTACCAGAATGTGTTGTAGTAGTACCCGTTCTCCAAGGAGTAATGGCATGCAATTGAAGAAATTGACTTTCCTTATCTGACTTGGTTTTATTCTTAAGTACATAGTGGAAGTGACAGACTTTTGGATTAGAATTAGAATTTTCATTTCCAAATGTCACCCAAGACAAGGTATATGTTTAATGTAGATGAGAAAGTCTGTGTTTGGTTGCAGAGGGGAGATTTAGTGAGACAATCAGATATTTGAGAATAATATCAAATGTTAAGTTTCTTGAAGGAATGTAATGAAGGAAGGCAGATTCACTCTTTTTTTTTGTGTTTGATAGAAGGAATGATCCATTTCAGATGTAAATGAAAGATAGAAAATTTATTTATTCTCTTGAAAATACTGATAATTTTTCTTCATGGACACCTGTGCTTAATTTTTTATAAATGTGACTTTTATGAATGTTGGGTATATATTGCTCTGCTTTTGCCTTTTAATGCACTAAAGTCTGAAGAGGTGCTACAGTCTATTAAAACATTTTCCTCTATATTTGAAGAAAAGAATACGTTCAAAATATGTGACTAGTTCATGCATTTTAACTATTAGATTAGAACTAGTTCCTGGTTGACATTTGGAATACAGAAGTTAGTTGCTAGGCAAAAGATAATCCGCTTTACTTCCCTTGCTGTGATATTTTGCCTTCTTTGTTTAATTTTATTTTTAAATAGCGTACTTTTTTTGCCTTCAAAATAGAACACGTCTGAAACATTTTTGAGGTAAATTGAAAGCAGAGCAATGGGAAAGATCTTAGCAGATGGTCTATAGACTCTAGGAAGTCTGAAAAATCTGTAAACTTCTGGCATAGAAGTTTATGACAAAAAATTTACCTTTGTGTGCTATTAGAATTTTTTTTTTTTGCTTGCCAGCAGACCATTTTATTTGGTGCCTTATTTTTACTCTGTTGTGAAAGTACTCAGAACTTGTTTCTTACATTCTTTTGTTTCTGATCTTTCAAAACTCTCATAATCTCTGACATTTGGTAGAGGCTAGTCTGGAAAAACAAAGTGCTCTGAGTCCTAGGGTCAGTGGAATAAATCAGAGTTTCTCTCTTTTTTTTGTAAATTCATTGGACTTGATATTTGGGAGGTTTTATCTACATTTGCACTTTGTTAATAAAAACTTCAGTGTTGCAGAAACTGCTGATGATAAGCCTTTAGAAACAGAATGATGAGGAAAATAGAGTCATTAAAGTGGTTTTGTTTGAAGGGCAGTGGAAAGAGAAACCAGTGTAAAAGGGATTGAAGTGTAGTTTTGGCACAGCAATTGATTGCAAACTCTGTTGATTGACATACTAAGTTTAAACACTTTTATAGAAACATGCAGAAACTCTCAAAACCAGATTATACTTATTATTTAACTGCAGCATTAAACATTCCAGGAAGTAGATTCTAAGATTCTGCTAGAAAATTTAGTGACAAAGGGGTTCAGTGACCTAACTGGAGCTGAGAGAAGGCTGGATATCAAGTACATGATACTGTGAAAAATTGATAGGAGCCTGTGTCTGTATGTACTGTTATTGACTTGTGATTCTTATTAGACTTTTTTTAGACTTAAGCATTTTCTTATGAATAGTGGTTGGTGATCTGAGAATGACCAGTAACCAATTCACTCTGCTCTTATAGGCACAAGTTGTTTTACAAGGGAAGTCCAGAAGTATTATTATCCGAGAACTCCAACGAACAAATCTTGATGTAAACCTTGCTGTAAATAATTTGTTGAGTCGTGATGATGAAGATGGAGATGATGGGGATGACACAGCAAGTGAATCATATCTTCCTGGAGGTTTGTATCCTGCAACTTTTGATAAAAAATCACCAACAAACATGTTCTTATTTTTCTGTATTTAAGTACTGACAGTGAGTTCTGTGCTGTGCAAGGTACGCAGCGAAGACAATTGTTGCTTATAGGAACAAAGTCTAAAGATGTATAAAACAAAAGAAGGACTGGGATGTCTTGAGGGATTAGAATAGCCACTGAAGAGTAACTGTTGATAGTGTTTGTTGGGGGGCATGAAAGTTATGGGGTTTTTTAGGATCCCAGGCTTTGTAACACTGGCATTACTTTCGTCTATTTTGCTGCTCAGTGAGATGCTGAGACTGCTGTGTGGCTTGCTCATAAAAGCTAATTCTAAAACTTTCTAGTGACTTGCATGTTTTTTACTACTAACATATATTCTTAATATTCATAAAAGTTTTTAGAGCAAAAATTACGTGCTTTTCTAAAATCAAGAAGCCTTAATAGAGGGCAAAACACTTTACAGTGGTTACAATTAGATCGAGAATTTAGTCTTCATCTCAGGTTCCCCTTATAAATGCTGTTCTGGCTATAATGGCAAAATCCTGTAATGTAAGTGCAGCTGTTTTTGAAATACTGCCTGTCCCATAAAATTGCTTTTTATAAAAGACTTTGAATCTTCTTTTGCATTGGCTAAATAATTTAGGCAGTCTTTTCTTTCTGAGTGAACAGATTGGAAAACATAGCAGCCAAATCCAGGGTTGTGTTAGTTGCACTGCACGAAAAGAGCACATCTGAGCTCTGGCTACATAGTAGCTTTTCTTCTGTGTGTCAAAATGATGTTTTGATATTTTTCTAATAAATGGTTGTATTTTGGTTTTTTCTTTCTGCTCATCTGGTTCACCAGGAAGGTTCATGGGCTTCGTCCATCTTTAGCTTGTCAGTCATGTGATTAGAGAATGGGTTTTTTTTAATTTCTGCAACAAAAACTTTGCATTTCATTTGGCTTCTTTTAGTTTTAGTTGCATCTGTCAAGCATCTTTATTTTGCTGTAGAATCAAGACTCTTTTGGTGAAAGGGGTGAAAAATCTTGAATCTCAGTCTTATTTTTTGGTGATCAGCTCAATAGGATTAGACAGATGCACTGGAGGAAGTTAAATCTCAGAAGTTTCCAAGTGTTCAAAGCACTTCTCAGTCTTAAGGATACCCAAATGCATTCCTCCAGAATTGACCTTAGGAAGATAAATTACAGTTAGGAACTTCTACTGTAAATTACTGCTTTTAACCATACTAACCAGCCTTCAACAGCATCAGCTGTTCTCTGACTACCTCTTGTGATTCTAAGGATCAGTTAATAGGGACTGTCTGACAACCTGTGACTGGTAACATCTATTTGAAGGTGCCTCCACTACAGTCTGTGAGTCTCATCTATTTGAGATGGGTTAAAGTGATATGCAGAGTTTCCCTGTCCTCACTGGATGTCCAGAAAAAAATTTTCTCCTTGGCTTAATCTTTAAATCTTCTTCCCTGTTCAGAGTAAATTTCCTGTAAGGGATTGCAATGTCCTAAAATTAGGTATTTTCCCTGTTTTACCCCACAGAGAAATTGAGCTATTTTTTCCCCGGTTTTTATGGGAAAATATATGGAAATGATGGCTGAAGTGACACTTGATCTGTCTTAACACCACTCTTTGGAGATGTAATTTCTGATTTGTAGAATGTGCATGCCTTCTCTGTCCTAAGTTTTACGGGTGAAAAACAGTTTGTTGCACAGAAATTGATTAGTTTGGTATGATCAGTTTGAAACTGATCAAAAATCTAGCTGAACACTAGGCAGTGCTATCATAACTCTACTGTTGAAACATTGAATAGAAAAAATTAGCAGCTTTGCTTGTGTCACATGACCATGCAAGCTAGTTTTCAGGAAAACCAAAATGGCCAGAGAAAGTTGCCTATATCTCTTTTGAAAAGTATTTTTGCTCTAGAAACTTTGCAGTCTTCCTGCTTTCACTTGCCATCTCACATCTGGGTGCCCCTTTGGAAATAGAACATCATCAGAGAAAACTGTGGATAACTGATACATGCTATATGCATTCAATTGTTAGGCTTTTTTATTGTTCTGAAAGATAAAGAACCTTTTTTAAAATTATGCCAAATTATGCTTTAAAGCTTTTTGATTTTCATTTCAAGCACAAGAAAAGCAAGTGAGAAGACAGAATTTGCCTCTGGACTTTTGAGGCTCTTGCATTTCAATTAAAAGCATATGTTAATTTTGTCTTTCTGCCTTCTGCATGTCTGATGCTTTGTGACCCTTAAATTTAGGGGTTACTTCTCTAAGCTTTCCAAGCTAGAGAAATTTTTTAAAGCACTTTACATGTAATTAAAAAAAATAAATCATTAATAAGCTGAGATACTTTCCAAGTACTGTGAAGTTAATATATTCTTGTTTAATGGATCATATATTATTAGTATTGTAAACTTTATGCATCTGACTTTTTTTTGAGGTAGCAAAAAACATGTTTCAATCCTTCCTGAATTCTCAAAATGTCTTAAGTGAAGAGCAGAATGTTACTTTTCTGTACAGATTGCTGTCAATGAGTGTCTCTTAAATATTTATTTTTGGATCCTGGTGTACTTTGATTTTTGGTTTTTCTCATCTAGTCCTGTTTCTTTTGTTCTATGATAGTTAGCAGAGAGGACTGTGGGTTAATTTGTTTCATAACAAATACGTAAGGAGAATAATCAAGGTAAAAATATATAGAACAAGTTCATTTATCATAGGAAAGACTCGACAGCCTCTATGAGGCTCATACCAGGCTGTATTAGAGGGCTCTTGTAGGCTTTATGTTCTGTTAATAGTTGGGTTAGAGATGCTGTAGATGTTAAAAGGTTTTATTGTTTGTGCAGTTCAGAGGAGTGCATATTTGCTCAGTAACTTGTGCATGGTACGATGGGTTCTCACTGGTGGGACTTGTGAAATGTGGGTTTGACAACATCCAGGCTGCTTTGCAGAGGAGAGAGATGGGCTGGTGTTGCAGCAAGGCTTCCTGTGCTGGCTTCCAGGGAGGGGAATGGGAACTACAGCCTAGTGTAGGATCAGCTCAGTGGTTTGCCTTTAGGGAAAACAATTAGATAATGGGGTTGGGGGTTTTTGTGGTTTTGTTGTTGTGGTTTGGTTTTCTTTGTTGTTGGGTTGGTTTTTTTTCTCTCTGTTTTTGTGAACTTCAAGTTGGGTAATATTTTGAATAAATATTATCTTATCAAGAATGAATTCTGGAGTTCTGTTTTAGTCTAGTTTCCTAGGAAACCAAAACAAATGTTTCTCTCCCTTCACTGTCGCAGTTTTGCCAATTTAATCCAAACTTGAAAGAGGAGGAGGTACTGAACACATTGAATACTTGAATATTTCATAAAAGTGTGCAGCTGAGAAGAGGGGAGAGAACTTATGATTGCACCCTTAAGGGAGAAAGTTTTAAAGGGAGCTCTACTTATCTAAGCAACGCCTTCAATTGATGAATCCGGTGATAATGCTATTTGATGTTTTGTTTTTTTCCTCTGAACTGGATATCTTTTTCCTTCCAATTTTCTTTGGTATTTAGTAGTGAATCAGATATTTTCTTACAAAAATAGGTTCATCAGAAGTATCACACTTAGATGTGAAGGGAGCAGTCTGATTCTGGTCTAACACTGCACAAGATGAATGATATAATCCCATGGGATTTGTCTGAAGAGCAGGAAAATAAAGACATAGAGAATGTTTTTTTGGTTTTTTTTTGGTTTTGTTTTGTTTCGTTTTTTTAAACTCTGGATTCTTAAACTGGATGTAGCCTTGCAGTATCTGTGTTTTCACAGCGCTAAAAAATTCCAGTGATGTTTGAAGGGGAGTGGATTTGGCTCCTATCCCTACTGGTTTTAGCACCTTTCTTTGCTGATATAGAAAATGGAAGAAGGGGGATCTCTTTCAGAAATACTGGAAGAAAATTAAAATCTGATTTGAAGCTGAAATAAGAGGGTAAGAAAAGGCTTCATTTCGTTACTCATCTTAATGCGTATTTAGCCCAAAGCCACATAGTTTTGGTTCTTACGTCTGATACTTGAATTTTTACCTTTTTTTTTGGAAACACAGCTAAACTCAAGATGCCTGACCTGGTGGAAGGTGTGTGTGTATGTGTGTGTTACAAGTTAGTGTGTGTTTTCTGTCGAGAGGATTTCTCACATAGCTTACCTTAAAAAAATCCAGTGTTGTCTGTTTTGAATGAGGACAGAAATTTCTTTTCTGTACTGGGCAATTTGGTTCCTAGAAAGAGATCAAAGTTCATTGCAGTTTTTTTCCTGGACACTGACCAGAAGATATCAGATCTAGTTGCTAGAGTATGGAGGGGTTGGAGCTTACCTAGGAAAAGATGGTTGTGGGAGGAGGGAGCAATATGTCAATATTGGGAAATACAACAGAATCTCATCTGTGTTCCCAGCTCTGAAAGTCTGTTACTTACAAGTTGACACTGAAGGTAAGGTGTACTGCAGCTTTATAATTGTGAAAAGCCAGTAGCAGGCAGGGTAGGGGTACTCTGAGTGATCTGAACTGTTTTAGATAAAGCCTGTTTGCCAAATGTGAATTTTCTTTCTGAAGATCTCCAAGCAGCCTGTCATGGATGACTTCCTAAAGTGTACTGTGTGAACTATGGAGTCCCAAATGGTGTGCTTTTAGAAGCACAGCCTACACTTGAGTGGATTACTTAATTAATGCAAAAAGCATTTATACAGGTCTTGCCTTAAACCCACTGTGCTCGCTGGTTTGCAGTGCTGTTTTTCTGTGGACATTTGGTGGTATGAGTTACATTTCCTGTAGATGAGAGTTTAGAAATACAAGGATGAATATTCTGATGTGCAAGCATGTGAAAGTCTTAAGTGAATTAATACCATCTCTAAGAGCAGACTTCTGCTCCTTTCAGTTTTTTGATACCCTCTACTTTGGGTTCCTCCCTCCATTTCATTCCAGACACTGAGAAAAAGACCCATAATAATCAGATTCTGCTGTCAAGAATGCTTATTTTCTAGCCACTGTTTCCTTTTATGCCTATGAGATAGAGGCTGAGAACTGGATGTACAGGAATTGTGCTGCTGCCAGGGTTCCTGAAGGGAGTCTGTGTATAGCCTCACATGGGATTTGTGGGTGGTTTAAGCTGATGAGGTTGTCTTGCTGCCAGAAGGCACTGTCCTGCCATTCCCTTGCTTGGGGATGAGATTTTTGGGCCTGTGTGGGATAGTAGAACCTAATTTGGGGAGCCTGATTTTTTTGTTTGTTTGTTTTTTTTTGTTTTTTTGACGTCAGATTTGCTTGAAGATTTGGGAAGGGCAGAACTATTTCCTTTTGCAGGAAGCAGTAGGGTCTGGTCAGCTTTGCAGCATGTGGTGAAGCTCCGCATTTGGGGCTCTGATTACTCCATTAAGTCAGTCTGAAGATCCATCCCCACCTTATTTCTAAACCTAGTGAACTTGTGTTTCAAGCCAGGTGAATGCACTCGTTAGATTTAGAAATCCATCCTTGTCCCAGGGAGGTGCCCGCCACAGGGATAAAGGAGGGAAGTAGGACTGACCTTTTGTGGTAAGATGGTGATCAGGTTCACTTGTCTTGACAGTCCATATTGCTGGCCTTCAATAAGTCACATGAATTTCCAGTAGCCTCTTTTGTGTGTGGATAGAAGCTTTAGGTTAGTTACTGGAAGGAGATCGTTTTGCATTTTAATGATGATCATTACTCCAGGGAAACTCAAGTTTTCCAACACAGAAGCGAGGGTACTCACAGTATTTAAGTTCAACCTTTAGGTTTGGTTAGGTCTTCTTTTTAAACTGCATGGTATTAAAACATTGTGCTTTTTCCAGATAACTGTTGTTGTTCGTGTAGCTCCCATTTAAAGATTTTTATTGAGAGCTGCAAGTTGCTGGCTTGTGAATTAAATGAGTACATCATTCTCTGAAAGAAACATTGCATGGGGAAAGGTGCAGTCTTTGGCATCAAAGACGTGGCTGTGTGAAAGCTGCCTTTCTCTGTCAGCTCTGTCCTCCCTCCATTCTAGGTCATCCTGGGAGTTCTGCATCGCATGCATGAGTGTGTGTGCACATGTGTGTATATGTCTCCATCTTACTCTAGTGCCTTTAGTTCTTTCAAGTGACAGTCAAAAGTTTGAATTTCTGGGATACAGAACAATATGTTTTGGGAAAGTCTTGTTTGGGAAATATAGTTAGGTAAGTGACAGAGCAGTTCTTGCAGAGAAGCTGGTTTTGTTCACTAGTTCACCAAGCTTGATTGTAAATGTCGTTGCATAGGAGGCACATGAGTTTGCACTGGTGAATCTGAAGAGCAGAAATTCAATTAATAGATAGGATTTTTTTTTTGTTTTGATATTTGTTTAGTTGATGGTCTCTCTAGCTGATGTTTTAAGTAGCTGATTATTCACTTAAGATCCTTGTCTCCTCTTATAGAGGATCTTATGTCTCTTCTGGATGCTGACATACATTCTGCTCACCCAAGTGTCATTATTGATGCTGATGCTATGTTTTCAGAAGATATTAGTTACTTTGGTTATCCATCCTTTCGGCGCTCATCACTTTCCAGGCTAGGCTCATCCAGAGGTAATTTTGCACCTTTTTTCTTTGTAATATGTAGTTTGCTGTGGGAAAAGCTAGTGATAGTACACACTGGTGGTTTAGATGCTGATTTAATGTGAAAGTAGACTGTGCTATGTTGTCAAATATAGAGTAGGCAAGTAGATTGCTCATCAAAATTTTTATGAATTCTGACTGTTAGCAGGTAAGTTCTGCAAGAATGTTGGTAGTCATATATTACAAATATAATTGTTAATCATTGCAAGGTGTTATAAAATTATTGCATGTCAAGTTTATTTTAAACTGTAGTGTATGTACCTACTAACATAGATTGCCATATAAATATATAATTTGGTTCAAAAATTAGTAATAATCAATGACATGCAGCATTCTTAATACTTTCTTTTTTTCTTCTTCTTCTTCTTCTTCTTCCTCTTCTTCTTCTTCTTCTTTCTTTCTTTCTTTTGGGTTGCTCTTTGTACGCTGTTCTTCATGTTTCCTTAGTTGTTCCATTACAGAAGTTACCTTTATGGAATGAGGAACTTTAGATAACAAGGAGGGAGAAGAAATCTAAATTTTACTTTTTTGAAGGAGATTTATAATTGGATAAGGAGAACTATTGGCAGGTGATAAAAAAAGCTCCTTGAGCAGTGTTAGGGCATTTTTTCTTTCAAGCATTATACATTTGAAAAATTTATAGCAGACCATGCAGCAATTTCTTATCTTTTTGAGGGTGTTGCCAGAAATACCTAGAGTATTTCCAAACTGTTAATCCAGCCTCTGATGTGATTGTTTATTTAGTACAGTTTTGTTGCCTTTCATGAACATGTTTTAATATATTCATTGCTGAATATGTAAGTTCCTGTTACAAAATTATTAGTCAAGGGCCAGTGTGATGTTTGCTAGAAAGTAAGTACAGTACTTATACAAAATACATCTGTAAGACGGGCTGTCGTGTTTGGCTCATGTAAAAACTTTCCCATTTGTCTAATACAGCAAAAGACCCAAGACTTGGTGTAATCCATTGAAACTATGAGATAATAATGCATCATCTCATCAGTATATGTAGTTCCAGTTGATTTTTGTGAGCATAAGTGAGGTACTTCATAGGTTAAATACATTTATGTGCATGTGCGAATATTCAGCATCTGACATAACTCCTTCTAAATTCCTCCTTTTTTTTCCTTTCCTAAGGTTATTCTATATAAAAGGTTGTTCTGTATAAGATGTTACCACGATTTTCATAGTCCTTGTTTTCCATGTGTAGTTGACTTGTGGAAAGTTAGCTTGATTACCTGATTTAAAAAAATTTTCTGCATGAGCGAACTGCAGAGTACTGGCTTTAGACAGTTTATAGGCTAGTTGGAGGGGAAGCATTTTGGTAAGAACATTTTTCTGTCAGGATCCTTTTAAAAACTTGTCTGACTCTTGAAAAGTTTTCATTTAATCTACTCAAAGCAGATACACTTTAATTTATTAAATCCAGTCCTATAGAATATTGCTTTAAACGAAAGGGGTTGGATTATCAAATATGTATGAGAGCTTTTTTTAACGCTTTCTTTCTTTAACCTTTTCAAATTACTGTTTTTTCTGGGAAAGTTGCTGTGAAACTCTCTAATAAATAACTCTTTTTTGGTTTGCATAAAATCTGGCAGACTGTATAGACTTAAGATTCTTCTGTTATTGTAACTACATTGATAAAACTGCAAAACTGCATATTGTCCTAGAAAACTAAATAGAAATGTTAAATGTATTTGGCCTCTTATGATGTAAGTGAAATTTCTCTAGCATTTTCATAGTGCAAAAAACTGTAAGCCTTTATTTCTAGCTTATTTTATGTTTAGTGATTCTAAAGTATATATTCTTGAAAGAGTTAATATGTTGAATGTTGCATGTCAGGAATATATTTTTGATCTGTGTGAGTAGATTAAACTGCTGTTAGTTGCATCCTGAAGGGTCTTTACTAGAGAGTGGCTTACTTTTATCCCACTGGTGTGACCCAATTGCATACCAGTTCTCCTTCTTCCCTTAGAGAGAGACTCTGAGCTGTTGCGTGAACGTGAGTCCGTTTTACGTTTGCGTGAACGAAGGTGGCTTGATGGAGCCTCATTTGATAATGAAAGAGGCTCAACAAGTAAGGAAGGGGAACCAAACCTGGACAAGAAGAATACACCTGTACAAAGTCCTGTTTCTTTAGGAGAAGACTTGCAGTGGTGGCCAGATAAGGTATGGAATTCTTTTATCTATTATTTGCATGCTGAGCAATTGATCTGTTTATTTTTTTTTTCTGAATAAATACTGTGAGTTGCCTTTTTGATGATGACATTTTAGTTTTGTGAGATAATGTAATAAAGCATATTCCTTATTATGCACACGGTTAAATTACACATAATTATTGACACCCTTATAGCTGCCCTTCTGTTACTACTGTTTTAATTTTCTTCTCTGTGTATTTTCAATATACTGCTGTAGATCATAAGGCTTAGGGTTTTCTGTTTCTTTCTTACATTTATTTGGGTGCTCAAAGCATTGGCAGTAGGGAACTCATGAAACAATCTAAACTATGCTTCATCAAAGAAATGTTTTTTGTTAAGCATTATTATTCCTAGAGATACTTTGTTTGAGTGGATTGGGCTTTTAAACTACAGTAGTAAAAATTTGCATTTACTTGCAGTTGTGTTTTGAGTTGATCAATAACTTGGTTGCTCCTTCAAAGTCCTTTGGCTTTGATTAGCTGTTTCTCTTTATAACCTTAATTCCATTTTCAAGGCAAGAAGTAATAACTGCAGAAGATAAAAGTAGTAGAAACACCAGCTATATGTACCAACAGTTGAATATCTGTGGTCATTGTCTTTGTGAACTACCTAAATGTTTGGGGAGATGAGTTTTTAAAAGCATAAATAAAATAAAACCCAAACCAAAGAGCTTCCTAAGAATGGAAGAGATCATCTATGTTTAGTGGACCAAATTTTATTGACTTGCTCTAGTGCTCCCATTTCTGTCTGTCCATGGGGTCTGTGAGGTTGCTTTTTTGATCTGTCACACTTTCTTTCTCTGTGTCTCTGTTCATTTCAGACTAAATCTAGATAGAAAGCTTGAAAACAGAGGTGAATATAGAGGCCTATTTCTGCTAACAGCAGCAAGACTTCAGATGCAATTGTCTTCTTCTGGGCATTCAGACTGAGAAATTAAGAGACCTAAAAAGAATGTTTGTCTAGTAGTTGCTTTCTACCAGATCTTTCATGTCTAAAGTGTTTTTCCTTTGTTTGTTTTGGGTTTGTTGTTGGTTTGGTTTAGTTTTGTTTTTTTTATCTAGTAACATTGAACTTCTCTGTCAGTGAAAGTTGGCAGCTTTCGTCCCCCTAGCTCAGAATGAGAAAATCTAGCTTGGGAGAGAGACATTCCAGGAATTTAACATCAATGAATAAATGTAGTTTAGATTTGGAATACTGACTCATCATCTTTGTTTTGGTAATGTTACTATGGCCGTTATTACTAGTAGGGTTTTTTTGTTTGTTTTGCTGTGATATCTAACTCTATTCCTGTGCACTTTATATACTGAACTGCTTCCCACTTACCTGTTTGCATATGCACTCATATAAACCCCAGCTTCTGGGCTTCCAGCTAAATCAATGTGTCTAACTGGAAAGGCCTTCCATTTTTATTCAAAAGTAATTTAATTTTGCATCATTTCTTTCAGCTGAACATTCATAAGAAATGGTTCTGTGTCTTCTCCTGCTGTAAATCCAGTATGAATTTTTGTTGGTAGTATTTTCCAACAGAAATTCTTGAAGGGGAAAGTCCTGGGAGAGATGGTTTAGCAGAGAGGTCAGTTCAGATGTCTCTTCCACTTTGGAAAATAGGAAGGGGGTCTGGAAAGGTTACTGGAAAAGACAGTAAGGTAGGGGACAAGTGAAAGCACACGAGAAACCACTACAAAAGAACCAGTCATGTTTGCAAATATTTTTCCTTTGTTTTTCATTATTTGGACCTTTAGCATTTGGGACAGAACTCTGTAGGAGGCTGTGATGAGGGTGGTTAACTTTTGTTTGCGGGAGGTGAAGTACCAACCTGGGAGGCATGGGTGAAACTTTCAGAAAGCTGATGGTACTCCCAAGTGCATCAGTTTCACCAGCAATCTGAGACTGACAGTGTATAGACATGTTGCTCAGGTACTGCATTTTCTCCACCAAATAAACATCATCAACTGCTCAGGAATCCAAATTAGTGAGTACATTCTTCTGATATTTCAAATATCAGAATATTTGTTACACTGTGGTACTGCCAGTCTGCATTTGCACTGTATCAACCTTGTGCCACATGTGTAGGTAGTGTAGTAAAGGCAAGTATGGCTGGTCTTTCTTTTCTTGCTTGACTGTAATTTAGGTGCAAACCAAGCCTTTAGTTTTTTCAAGTAGGTGCATTCTGCTTGAGATACTAAGATTTTGCCAGTAGTCTGCATCATCTTCATGTATGTTAATTTCACTGGTCTGAAATCAGAATTTGTTGTTGAACACGAGTCTCAGGTTTACAGAAACAGAGCTGTTGTGTTGTTTGTGCATCTTTGGGCAGTTGGTTGAATGGCCCTCTGGAGGTGAATGCAACATTGATCGTGAAGCACTTAGGTCACAACTGCTAATATTTTGATGAAAGGGAATGAAAAAATTTGATTGGCAGGTCTCTCTAGTATTCAGCTTCTGGTACAAAGGTGTTTGTTTTTAAAAGATCTGTTAGCAAGATGAAAAGTCAAAATGAGAGTGTCTTGGAGCAAAAATTAATTGCCTTCCATACTTAACTGTGAGGCATTAGGCCAGCTAACTTCTGAAGATTCTTCTATGCTGATGAAGTCTAATGCATCTCATTAGACTACAGTTGGTTCTGATGACAGTTCTTTCTCAGAATGTACAATGTTTATGCCATGGCATGTATTAATAATCATGATGTGGATTAGTAGTTGTGTTACTTCTTTGCTATGTTGGTAGATGCCCTCCAGAACAAAATAGTTCTCTAATGATTTAACCAATTCTAGAGACTCTTATCAGGCTATAAAAGAAAATTGCTTGTGATTGTTTCTGTCCTTTCCTCCTGCTGCTTTTCTTTTTCCCAGAAATAGTGGTGAGCATTTGGTAAGAGCTGTACTGAATGAATCCTGTGTCACTCAAGGACACATTCACACCTTTTGGAATGTGCACTTCTGGGCATGAAAACAGTAAAAAAATAGTGTAAATCCAGACTTTCAAAACTAAAGTGTTTCCACTTTTAAACTTCTGTGGTGAGAAGTCTGCTAATTTAGAGGACAGGTAAATGTACTGGATAGTGGGACTTTTTAAATAGCTGACTGAGTTCAGTTTCCCCTCAGATGGCTGAAGTACTTAAATGTGGTGAATTGTAATCTGAGAGTCAGTTAAACATACTGATCTGGGGAGATAACCACTGCAGAGAAGACCAGATATCATCTTTCACATCTGTAGCTGTTGAAGACAGCATTTGATTTTATGCTAGTTTAAGTTGCATTTTTAAAAATTTTTTTGTGAAGCTGTAAGTGGAAGAAAAATTTGAGTTATTAGTAGTAAGGAACTTCAGAAAGAACACGTTTTTCCTATAGCTGCACTTGCTGAGGAGCAGTGAAACTTTACAAATGTTTCTCAGTAAACAGAAGTTAATGTTTTGTAAAATCACTCCAATTCTCTGTAGCTTGAGATCTGTTTCAATGCAAGGAAGAACAGGAATTTGCATAGGTGAGGTTGTAACATTGTATAGTTGCATTGATACAAAACCCAATCTAACAGGGAGGAAATCAGACCGCTGAGATCCCTGTAGGTATAGCATGAAGCAAATGAACGAACTGATGCCATGTAAATAGTAGAAAGATACCAGGTGAGTTTTGATAAAATGTTAAAAAGGAGAAAAGGGCGAGACGAATAACCAATAATTAGAAACTTTCCCAGCATGTCAGGTTATAATGATGCATTATTGAGATATAGCACACTGGTTTTTTAAAAACTTGATGTTGTTTGCAGTTACTTACTTTCAGAAGTGAAAGGTAAGAGTTAATTGACAAAGCAGTGAATTTGATAATTGATTTCTTGGGTAGCTTGGAAGATACTTTCCTGACTATACTTAGTAATGGAATAGTGGAATTATGTTGCTTTTTTGTTAATTTCAAACAGCCAGAATTTCAAGCAGAATTTTTTTTTCAATGTTGCAAGTCAAGAGATCTTCTCATCTCTAATTTTATGGGCTGTGTTGTATTCTTAAAGCACCATGTAAGCTCTTAATAAACTGTCCAAGTTAATTGCCATGTATATGCTATTGATAAAGGTCTTGGAAATAATATCTTTCTTTATTCCCTCACTTCATCAGAAACAATGATGTTTTGTGTGAGGGGGCATGATGATCTTGAGACAGACTGGATATATCTTTATTTTCAGGTTCAGCATTCATGGGTGCTCTAAAAAAAAACCAATTCCAAGTTCATTTTTTTGCATTTATAGATGTATTTATAATATCATTGTCTTAGATTTTGTATTTCTGTGTTTGTAGGATGGAACAAAGTTTATTTCTATTGGAGCTCTATATTCTGAGCTTGTGGCTGTTAGCAGTAAAGGAGAACTCTATCAGTGGAAATGGAGTGAATCAGAGCCTTACAGAAATGCGCAGGTACTGTATAGCTTTAAATATTCCCCTTCAGAATTATTTATATGCTTTGAATATCTAAAATACTTTTTTGTTTCTAAAGAATCCTTCACTACATCATCCACGAGCTATGTTCTTGGGGTTAACCAATGAAAAGATTGTGCTCCTTTCTGCAAATAGTATTAGAGCAACTGTTGCCACGGAAAATAACAAGGTATGAAATGTTTGCTGGTTGCTGAATTTGACAAAGCTGGGTTTTTTCAATTGCTTGCAGTATATTGTAGAGAAGTTGTTTCTTCAGCTTCATCTGCACTAGAAAGGACTCAATTCATTTAGTCATTCCTTTCCTTTCCTCCCCATGAAATGCAAAAAGTTTTAAAGAAAGATATCTATCAGATTTAGAGCTGAAAAAGTGAAAAGGTTGCCTGATGATATGCAGCACTTGACTTTCTGCTCTTACAGTAGAAACTGACTCTGGTTTGAGAATAGAGAAGCTTGTTAATGTTCTGTAGAGATTTAGTAGAAAAACTAAGGACATTGAAGCTTTCAGTGATGTAAAGTAAGTTAGCTAAATATGCTTTTCAGCCCAGTTAGAGTGAACTTGAAATTGATTTGGTAAAGACACCAACACATCCATATACTTCAACAGGTTTCTCCTTTGTTTTCAACCTTTTTTGTTAAGGTTGAGGACTGGAAATAGAGGGGAAAACTAATCTGAAAAGCTCTCTTCTGGGGAAAGAAAGATGGTAGGGGATAAATTTCTGACGCGTATAATTGTTTCTTTGTTTTGTGATACATTTTTCCCCCCATTCCAAACCCAGTAAATATTACATTAAAGATGCAACTGATGTGTGACTTTTCTTTTTTTTTTTTTTTCCCCTCTACCTTCTCTGTTCCTTTCTTTCCCTCTCCCTTAGGTTGCTACATGGGTAGATGAAACTTTAAGCTCCGTAGCCTCTAAATTAGAACACACTGCACAGACATACTCAGAGCTTCAGGGAGAACGGATTGTTTCTTTACATTGTTGTGCTCTTTACACGTGTGCTCAGCTAGAGAACAACTTGTATTGGTGGTAAGTAAATACTGTGGTTGTGTTCAACAGTGTGGATGCTCTGGATGTCTTCATGTCTCTGGCTCTGAGAAGCGTTGCAAAACTGCTGAACCACCATTGTTGATCTTTGGTTCCCTTTATAAAATATATTTATTCTCTTTTTTAATGCCTAAAGCTTCCAATTATAACATCTTTAACAGAATAAGGTCATTCTTTTAGGAGATGTGTGTAAGTGCTTTAGCATTCAGATGTATCAGTACTACACAGGATCAGAGAATAATCTCTATGCCTTTTGGGTCATTCAGATTATAAATATGGAACAAACGTACCCACATATGAGGTTGACGTTCCTCTGTCTGGCTCTGTTAGAAGATTTGGTCTATTAGTTTGTGGTCTAAATCTTAAGGAAGGGGGAAATAACAGCAAATGCTCCCTCTGGAGTTTGTTGTTAAAATATAACCCTTTCAGACATAAAATATGAAATGTTAGTTAAAACATTTTAACTAATAGCTTCATGATTAAGAAGCTTACACCACAAAACCACAGACAAAACAAAGCAGAAAATGAACCCTCAAAAATAATATTCCAAAGGGCTCTGAAATGAGTTTCTAATTTAAGAGAATTAATTGAGTAATACTAATTCATTGTCAGCATGCATTATTTTTCAGTGTGTCAGGAGTCATTGCATTATGTATCATGCCTAAAGTTCAAGTGGCTTTGAGGCATGGATGAGCTCAATACTCAGTGATGAGCTGGAAATGAGAGCATTGAAAATTAATTGTATGAAACAGCTTTCTCATTAAATTCTATTAACTCTGGAAAATATTTAAGTAGACTTGAAGCTATACTTGTAAACTTCTGGTTCTTGGCTCTTTCATTATTTCATGGCTGACATGGCACACTTTAATTACTCTTTGTAGAGATACTGCTAAGCTGTAGCATTAGATACTTGGCTGTTAGAACCTTCCATATTTACTGGAATAATCTGTGCAAAGTACAATAATACTTATTAGTGTTTACATGCAATCTTTGGAAGCAGTTTATTATGTAATATGTCTTTTTCTGGTTGAATGTCAACCATGGTGATTTTATTGGTTACCAGATGGATACAGACAGAAGCTTCTGTTACTATTGATACCCTGAGTTACAGTGATCTGTAGTACATGAGACAGGATTTCAATTTCCACTGTTTCACAGGACTGATGCTTTTTACATTTTACCTAACATGGAGGAGCTTCTTGAATCAAAGCTTCTCACTGCATAAGCCACTGACTGAAACGTGAAGTATCAAAATAATAAGCATTACTATAATATAAGCTTATTATATAATAAGCTTAGCTGTGTATGCAGGCGTGATTTTCAGCTAAACCAAGAGGATCCAATTACAAAAGAAATGGGTTTCCCCCCTCTTGCAGTGGAGGTTGTAAGAGCCCCAGACACCTTCAGCCATGTGCCCAGAGAGAAAGTGAGGCTTTTCAAAAAATCATGTTCCCCAGAGGCTGCAAATTCTGGAAATTATCACTATTTGTGGGAAAGATATCCTCAAGTTCAGAGAGACAAGCTGCATGTTGAAAGCTGTGACTGGAGTATACCACTTGTGACAGAGGTTTTGCAGCACTTGACTGGAAGGAAAGCCATTTGACAATGAAATAAGTCATGTGCTCTGCCTCTTCCTCCACCTCTGTATAAATTGGGGTAGTTGAGGTGAATTTGGAAAGTTGGGGTACATATGGAAAAAGATGACATTTCTGCAGTGCTTTGAGATTTTGGAGAAGGTGGCACACACACTTGAATGTTTGCTCATGGTTACATTAAGCAGAAGAAATAAACTGTTCAAAGTTCTGAACAAAGCTTTTCTTTCACTGCCTTTTTAAAATAACATGCATTTTTCCACAGGGGTGTAGTTCCTTTCAGCCAAAGGAAGAAAATGTTAGAAAAGGCCAGAGCGAAAAATAAAAAGCCGAAGTCTAGTGCTGGTATCTCTTCTATGCCAAACATAACTGTTGGAACCCAGGCAAGTACAGCTGTCACCAGTGGCACTTTCACCATGCTATATGCTGAGCTTACAATGTGCTCTTAAAAAAAACACAACAAAAGTAATTAGCACAAAAAGTTATGCACAAAAGTGATAGCAAAAATGGGAAATAAAAATAGTATGTTTGAATTACATGCCTGTACATGGCTGTGTCCTGTCAGTATTGTTGCTGTTCTACAAGTATGACTCTTGCTGTGCAGAAGAACAAGATGTACTCATGCAAAGTACTTCTATTTTAACTTACCTACTGATACTGTGTTTTGACAGAAAGTATAGAAATACAATTCCCTGTAGAACAAAAGGCTTGTAAATGATGAGGCATTTAAATGCCTACAGTATTAATATCTGGGTTTGATTTATTTATGCAGTGTGATAGACCTTTGCTTTGAAGCCTTTACCAAAAAGGCTAATAACTGATACAGAGGATTTTTTTTGATAAGTACTAGAACTAATACGAGACAAAGCGGCCCTTTCCCAGGGAGCACATTTCTTTTGATTGCAGAGCCATTCTAATTGACACTGTGATGAGTCCCTGTTATTGGATTAATTGTTCCTTTTGTAGTTGAGCATCTAAATATTGTACGTTAAACAGTTTCAATGCTAAAGCTGTTGCTTTCAGCTGTGAATTTCACAACAGCTGCTTTTTTCATACATAATGCTGACTTTCCTCTTCACCTGATTCCATAAGTTTTCTATTTTGACTACTGCATATGCCACCAAGAAAATAAAGTACATATGATTTCCCTCAGTAGAATTAATTTTTCTCATAGAAATAAATATTTCTGTCTCTAGGTGTGTTTAAGAAATAACCCTCTCTATCATGCTGGAGCAGTTGCTTTTTCAATCAGTGCTGGAATTCCTAAAGTTGGTGTGCTAATGGAATCTGTTTGGAACATGAATGACAGCTGTCGATTTCAGCTTCGGTCCCCTGAGAGCTTGAAAAACATGGAGAAGGCCAGCAAAACTACTGAGGCCAAGTAAGTGTGGAGACCATCTGCATGTACACACAGCTTGTTCATGTGGTACTCTCCTGAACTGGGGAGCAATAATGGAAAAGGAGGGTCAAACTTTTGTAATTTTGAAAATTTTGTGATCTTTATGAGGTATTAGGTTTCTTGTAAACTTGGCTAGTTGTGCAGAAAGCCTCACTGCAGGAAAGGTGTCTCACTTCTGTGAAAGCACTAAGTACATGTGAAATGCAGGAGGAGTATTAAATGAAGGCCTCCCTACAGTGTTTCATAAGGTTTCCAAGGTTTTATATTTTAATAGCTGAAAATGGAACCAGCTGTTTCCTGGCTCTTCATGAGGTTAAACAGATCTCTTTCAGCCCCTCCATAGCTTGAAAAAAAAAATCTTTTGGGTTGACAGTGCCATTTAAATGTTTCATAAAGCAGATTTAAACAATTTCAAGTAAAGCTTGAGAGTGTTTAGCAGCTCCGGAGTTTCAGGTTACTGTATAAAGCTAATAAAAAAGCTCAAATGAAGCTCATCATGTTTATTTTCTGTAATAGTGTGTGTCTTTTCTCAGTTAATGTTAAAAAGCTAATCCCTTATTAAGCAGCAGTGTACCATCCCCAGCTTCAAGGTTTATAGCCTTGTCAGTTAGGATGGTTGTTTGCAAGTGTGGAGTTACTTCTTTAAAGTGTTGTTAAAGGAACAATGCTGGGATACACTGGTGCTTTGTCCATTGTCATAGAAAAAATTTCACTTTTTTCTTTCTTCATTTCTGAGTACTAACTTTTATTCTAGACCTGAAAGCAAACAGGAACCAGTGAAAACTGAAATGGGTCCTCCACCATCCCCAGCTTCCACTTGTAGTGATGCATCTTCAATAGCAAGCAGTGCATCAATGCCATATAGTAAGTAATGTGTAGCTCAGAATAAACTTAAATAATTATGCAGATAAGAAGTTTCCATAAAAGGCAATTCTACAGTGATTCTGTCCTAATTTCAGAATCCTTTGGTGTTTCAGTTTGTACTGTAGTGTAGGTGAAGGCTTTTGTAACAGACTTTGAATAATCTGTGAATTGTCAGTGTTAAATAAATGTATAAGCAGTGACTCCTTGATGTGAGGTGTGTCTGTGCAAGTGTAACAGTTCTCAGAATCAAAAGTATCCTTCAGGAGGTGATCAAGAGGAAGTTCTAAAGATAAATTTATTTTTAGTTGCAATGTGATAATGGGTTTCTTTGCAGCCAGGAAGTTGAACTTGTTTTGGAAAACTTCTTTAAAGATTAGGCTGCTGTTGAACAGCTTGCCTTGTAGTTGAAAGTCAGTGCAGAAAGCAGTAGTTTGTATCTATAACAGAAAATGTCTAAAAGGAGACATTCTTTACTAACATACAAAAGCAGTCAGGGAAGTTTCATAGTACAAGTTGTGCTTAAAAACCTGAAGGGCTACATCCGAATTTGTGCAACTGGACTCCTTTAAGCATTTTTTTCTCTCAATTTCAACACATAAATAGATAAAATGTAATTACAATGCCATCATTTGAAGAAATCTTCTCTCTACAGCTTATTCTTCTGATTGTTCACAAGCTGCAGTTTTAAGCAGCATTGACCTGATGACTCAAATGGCCTTGTGCAGTGACTGAGAATCTCATCTGCTCAGATCTGCAGTACTCACTTATTTTATTAGAAGTCTTCTACTATTGATTTCTTTTGCAGTTCATTCAGCTGTAATTTTCCACTGACTACAACTTTGCTTGGGCTTTTGATCTAGTGTTTGGAATTAACTGTGCAATTAGCTTAGAAGTTCTTTGCTTCTTACTTTAAATATGTTGATAGTATTAATTACGCTATATACTCAACTTGGAAGATTAAAGGTTCTTGTCAGTGTTAATTTAGCCATGTTATGTATTTAGATTTGATTTTGAGTGTTCTACAGCTGCTGTCGAGATAAAGTCTGCAGCAAATCTAACTGTACTGCAGTTGCCATTAGCCCAAATAGCTATTTTCTGCCTCATTTGCTGTTCTTCTAGAAGTTTACCAAGTAATCCATATGTGGCAGGCAAGCAGACTTTTTGTAAGATTGGTACAAAGCAGTGTAGCAGGGGTGACTGAATGTTCTCAGAGTCAGCCATTTCACTTACAGCATGAGTATGTAAGCCCTGCCAAAACAGAGCTTGTTCCTTGTGTTTTAATTTTTTGTACTCTAGTTACCGTATTATTTAAAATTTTAAAAAATACTGTATTCTATTACTTTTCTTAAATATCTTTAAAATTGCTTCGCTTATCATATAGGCTTTATTAGTTTCCAAATCCATAGAAAAACATGAAAGTGACATGATACGTTTGTTAGGTAGCTCTGACTCTTAAAGTTGTATTCATGTTAACCTCTTGTTAATTTCTGTATTTGACTGCTGATAATGTTTTTGGGGGAAAGGTTTGGTGTTTACTGAAAAACGCATTTTGATGCTTTGATGAAGTATGTCAAGTCTTTCTTTTTGGTGCAAACTTTTCTGTCTCAGAGCGACGACGATCTACTCCTGCCCCGAAAGAGGAGGAGAAAGTGAATGAAGAACAGTGGTCTCTGAGGGAAGTTGTATTTGTGGAAGATGTTAAGAATGTTCCTGTTGGCAAGGTTTGTCTAAAATCTAAAATACACTGCCCCACTGTTTTTGGGGAGGGGGGAAGAAAGGGTTTTTCTTTTAAATAAGCTAACTGTTTAAAAAAATCATACTTTCAGGGATGCTTGAGAATGTTTCTGATGAGTATGATTTTAGCTGTGTTTATATTTGTCCATAGCATAATGATAATAATAGAGTGGGTGTGTTGTGAGTAAAACATGATAAATCTTTAAAATTTTGGTATTTTAAGTTGAACTACAATATT
This sequence comes from Molothrus ater, assembly GCF_012460135.2. Lineage (NCBI taxonomy): Eukaryota > Metazoa > Chordata > Aves > Passeriformes > Icteridae > Molothrus > Molothrus ater. The sequence continues at coordinate 128,893,104 of NC_050478.2, forward strand.
ACAAAAAACAGATGTGTTTTTATCCAAAATACTATTTTGTTGTCTTGAGCAATAACTCCCACATGTCCAGTGAGATTGTGGAGGGTTCCAGTTGTTATGACTGACTTTTGCACGCAAATAGGTAGAAGATTTGGGTGAATCTCATGTTCTGGCAAGCAAAGAACATAAATATTTTTGTTAGAAATTACACGCTTCATTAATATGATTAAAAAGTTATTTGATTTATTACTCCACAAAATCCCTTTGTTTAATCCTTGTAATGTTTTCATTTTTTCTGTAATAAACCTTTGCTCTGACTCAAGAGCCATGTAGAGGAAAATACTCCCTTTTCTCCTTTGGCACTGTTGCATGATGTTAGGAGGGATTAGGTCCTCTAGACATTTCTCTGGCATGCTTTTCAAAAATAAAAGCAATGAGAAAACTGATAAGGTTTTCCTCAAAAGGAAAAGATTGGGTTGCTTTCTACTTGATTCATAAAAGATTTAAAAAAAATGTTATCAGAAGAGGATCAATAACTGTCCAACAGAAGGCAGCTGAAGTTAGTAAGAGTTATTTTACTTGCATCCCTAATGGATTTACTTGTGTGGCAGTGTAAGGTTTGCCTTCAGCAGTATCTTTGAAAGGAGCAGGCTCACAATGAATTTTCATTATCAAGTTTAGGTCATTTCTGCAGAAGGGAATATGGAGCAACTTAGCTCATTGTAACACTTCAGTTTCTCAAAATAAGATTTTGAGATGTAGTTGCTGAATCCATTGTTTTCCTCTGACACCATCTTTGGGAAAATCCCTCTTGTCCTTATCTGTCCTTCTCGTTTTAGATCCCAAGATTTTCAATACAGAGACTGTTCCACTATGTCTGTATACAGTTGCAGAGGTGTCTGTGCATTGCATCAAGAACTGCTATGATCAGTATAAAAGAGCTTGAATTTTTATGTTTACATTTTCACTGGAGTGCTAAAATCATTATGTGGCATGTCTTCTGAAAAGAGTTCAGTGGTGCTGAGTCTATTCTAGATCAGTCATTTATGGCAAAAATGCTTCTTTTCCTTTATAAAGCATGCTGTCCTTTTCCAGTGGTGTATACTGCCACTCATGTTTTTCCTTTTGCAGTTTTGTAATACTTAATCTTTAGAGCTTAGGTAGAATCCAGCAGACAAAATCATAGCTATTTTTTGCTTGGTGGTGTCCAGGTTAAAGTCAGAAATGCAGTTTATTACAAGGCAATTAACAAGTTTGAGCCTTGTTACATGTTCTGTTTGTAATTTGGATCAGCTGTGTGATTGTAAGGAGGAAAACCAGAGGCACCTCAGTCTGCAGAAGAGTTACCCGTGGCAGTTTTCTCCTACAGACTCCAGAGTAACATTGTTCATTATGGAACAGTAATGTTTGTAATTGAGCTTGTTGTGAGCTGAATTATACACAAAGAGGATTTGAATTCTGAATAATCTGACTATTATATCCATAAGTAATTTTTTAATGTGTGTGTACAGAGGTTCAGACTGCAAAAACATGGTTAGATGGATTTGGGCTCTTAGGACTTGATGAGTTAAGAAGTTCTACCCTTTTATAGTCCACCCAGATATACATTAATCTGGTCTTCCATGGTCTTCTCTTTACTGACTGACAATCTGAAAGGTCAGATCTTTGATGTTTTGTTATGGGAGGCTTGAGTGGTATGAGCATCTTGCACGAGAATATACTATTGCAGTGTAACTTGGGAACATGTTAGCCTTGATATTTCAGAAAATTGGAAAGGCTTTGAAACAACGTTGAGTTTTAAGAACTTGATGTTACAAATTGTGGTGTCAGTGGAGCAACACTTAGCTTCTCTCAAAGTGTCATCCAGTAAAATACGTGGTCATGGAGCATTTGAATACTTGGGCATCTTTGAGAAATACACACTGGTAATTTGGTGGATATTTTTTGAGCACAGTATGAAGTCAATTGCACTAAATGAATTGATTTCTGAGGCCAAAAATCTTGCTGTATGTAATGATTCAGATTTGAAGGAGTAAGAGGAATAAAGCAATTATTTTTGTCCTTTTACCTGCAAGAGCATCTGAAACTTTAAGCATTTATATTCTTTAAAATAAAATGAATAATGTGTGGTAGCCATGAGCTTCTGTCAAAATGTTTGCTGTCTTTTAAAATTATTTCGATAATTCTTTGTTTTACACAAAAAGAAAAATTTTCACTTAGTCTTCAGGACTTGGAATTTAGAGGTAGGAAAGGAAGGGGTTCAGATTTACTGATGTACAGCCTGTGTTCCTGAAATGGTTTTGTTTCTAGAAATTTTATGTTCCCATGCTTTTGGATGTATGCAGCAGCTTCATGATGTCTCTAAAAAATGTCTGTTTAAAGTCTTTCCATGACCCTTGCTGTGTTCTGTAGAACAATGGGCAGGTAGAAGATGTTGACTTCTAAAGTGCCCCTGTCTCTCTGGGCACTTCGTTGGTAATGTAGCAGCTCTCCCCTGAGTGCTGAGATCCAAGATGAGTGTTTGTGATCCTTCTGATACCAGTAGATTGTGCAATCTGCATTTTACACACTGCTTTGTAAGTGTGGATTTCATATGATGCCAAAGCAGTGAATGCCCAAGGAGTCTGATGAGAGTGCAAAGTCTTTACACTGAGGTGGTGTTGAAAGAGATTAAGAATGCATGTCTGCTAGATTCTCTCTTGTAGTTAGTCATCTCCTTGCTCCTTGGAATTTATTACCTTCCAGTCTCATTTCAATTTAAATCCTTCATGGCTTGGAATGAAATTAAGTCTTTATTCCTCCACATCCATCACTAGATGGAAGAGATAATCATTCCAGGATTATCTACCTGATAAAAGACTGATGGAATGAAATAGCCTGGCACTTGTCCTATCTCTTGTCTGCACTGGTGAGAAGTCTGATGGAGTGTTCTTTAGTGTTGTTGAGAAAAGATATGGGCTGAAATAAGCCTTTGTTACTGCTCACTAGTATCAGAGGGATGAAAGCTTTTTTCTGTTGATCCCACGCACTTTGGGATATTCTACTTCACCACATTAGCTTCTGGATCTGTTCTTCTGAAATGGCTTAAATGGTGTCTGAAATCACTGCTAGAACAGAGGGATGGGGAACCTGGGTTGGAGCTGCTTTTTTCTTCTTTGGCAGCTGCGGTTCGATTTGGTCTGAGGCTTTCCATTGGCAGTGTCCAAGGCCTCCCCAAACTGCTTCTGGTCATCAAAGTTATCCTCAACCAGGTGAGAATCCTGTGTGTTACCAATTTTGCAGTTCCTACACCCAGAAAGCCTATCAGCTCCTAGGAATTTTGTAAAACATAAATTTGGATTTAGTAGTTTGTTCTTACTTTGTATTGCATTTTTTCAGTCAGTCACTTGATTTTGTTTTTTTCCTTTGATTCCTGTCTGAGATTGAAGCCTTCCAATGAGAAGGATAAATTGAGATCAGACTGGATCTTGCCCTAGAACAGTTACCCACTCCCTATTATGAATCTGTTTGTAATCTTTCAAAGTTAAGTATTTTTTAAAATTGTGTCAGTATTTCTTTGAAGGTGAAGAAATATTTCTTTCTACCTTTGGGGTGGAGATAGAAGCCTTTTCTGTGATGTTAAAATTTCTTCCATTTCAAAAAGAAGATTGGATAGGAAGTTAAAAATTTATTTTCCCTGGTCTTCTCCTGCTGTGTTTTGAGGAAGAATGTGGTGATTTTGGAGAGGGAAAGATTCAATGATTTCCAGTGGCATTCTGGTGTTAGGGACTGTGGAAGTGGATTGATAGTAAAGATAAAGGAGTTAACAACTGTGTTCATCTTTTAGTTTCTCAAATAATTTTTTTATTCTATTAAAAAGACCAGGTGTTGTTATCTTGTTGTTGAAAATGCACTAAAAAGGTATTCTGCTTTTCAGAAAAAATTCTTTAGTTTTCTGTTTTGTTGCTTGCTTTTTTCATTCAATTCATTCTCTTAATTAAATCCTAGTAAGGCACATACTGTGTATGTAGTTATGTAAAATGCTTGTTTCTAATTGGTGAAACTTCTGCATTAGCAGTATCAGCAGTACATTACTTGTGTAAGCTAAAGCATCTCAATCCTTTCAGTTTTTGCATTTTATTTTTAATGAGTTCTAAAATTATCTCAGACTTACATAAATTCAATTAAAGAGGAATGTTTACCTTGCATATTTATCTTGTTTGGTGCTGGCTCATTATGCCACATCTTTGCTTTGGAGCTTTCTATGTCCAGTTGCTATCAAATGCTTCACTCAAGCTCATTGCTCACTACTACATCAGGAGATAGTTTTATTTTCCTTCTGTATAACAACCAACAGCTGTAGTAGTAACTTTACCTAAACTGATTTTAGGTTTGAAGAGGTGATTATCTTCTTAGCAAAATCTTAATAAGCATATTTTCCAGTTTTTAAAGATACATGATTTTCCTGGTGAATGGGAAAGAAAAAATATTTGTCATGTGGAGGCCGTAAGAGTTCCAGCACTTCAAAACTGTCCTCATTTCTCTGAACGCATCAAAAGTGCTATAAGTGAGAAATTATGTAGTTGGTAACACTATGAGCAGCTAGAAAGCATGCAGTAAAAACTTTTAATTATGGAGATATGTTAAAGATGGGGGAATTGTATCTTTTCTTAAGGTGTGCTTCCATCAGAAAGCAGCCCAAATTTATAGAGTTCTTGGAGCAACATTTAGTCATTTAAAAAAAGAAAAAGATTCTACATGTTGGACTAGAAGATCTGATTGAACCACTGGCATGCAATTACAGGCCTATAAGTTAGTCTGATTATCTTAGAAACATCTTGGAATAAACTTTTTTTACTAAACCACAGTTTTCTTCTAGAGGGTTGTCTTACCAATCTCAATAGAATTCTGCCTTTGTATAGTCCAGATGATGGTTAATGTTTGTGAATCTTTTGACTAGGTCTGAATTTTGAAATTTTTGGGTAGTATTCTTACAGCTGTCAGTGATGCTCTACTACTGGAACTTGTAATTCTGCTTCCAGAGTGAAGTTTCAGCATGTAGGGAGCAGCTGCTGTAACTCTGTCCACAGTAATCTTTGTCACAAAAAAATCTGCTAATGCTTTAAGGTTGTCAATATATCATTTTCTCTAGTGCACTTGATAGGCTGCACTTAGCTAGAAAAATTGGTAGAAAACGTAGATTTTTCTTACATACAGTATTTTGAAAATTTGAGACATGCTTTTTATAGTTGGAGACCTTTTAGATAAGTTGGTTACATCTAGAGTTTTGTTTGTTAAGCACTTTCTGTGTAGAAACAGTTGAGAAATTAGGGCTTATTAAAGACTGATGGTTGCTTATATCTAGTTTTGCTCAGGACTGAGAGCATACAGAGTTCTTATTTCTGCTCATAATTAAAACATTGTCTCTTCTTTCCCCACCCCCTTCTGGCTTAGCTTTGTTTTTGTTTTGGGAAAACTATGGTCTCAGCTGGAAATTCAAAGGGCATTGCTGTTTGGTGATAGCACAAGAAGTTCCTGTATCAAGGAAGCCTGTTTTGACATGATTAGATATGCATGGTAGCAACTCTTTATAGAGGCTTACAGTCTTGGAAATGCCTGTGTCAGTGTAGAGTTGAATAGCTCCTGTTTCCTTGGGGGGCCAGAGGGCAGACACACACGCACACACATGAAGAACATCTGGATACACTTGTGTGAATCCTTCAGTCCTAAGGGACCGAGTGAAGAACTTGATCATTGAGTGTACAGAACAGATGCTAGACCAGTAAAATAAGAGGTCTTTTTTTCCACTGTGTATAGTCCTGTTGAGGAAAGAGCACAAAAAACTTTCAAGTAGGGCTAAAAAAAGTCTTTTTCCTTTATCTTGAAATATAAGATCTAATGGGCACTTGAAGAAGGAGACTCAATGTAGACTTGGTTGTTGTTGAATTGTTGGCTAATGTTTGGAATTCACTGCCACAAGAATAATGTTTATTTCCTGAAGTGATTGCACAAATCAATAAGAGAAAGGTCTATCCAGGCCATTAAACATGAAGTTGTCCTCCAGGAGGTGGAAGTTGGAAAGAGACCAGGGGAGTACCTGTAGGAGCTTCTCTAGTCAGTTGATGTTGGCTTCTCTTGGACGTAGGATGCTGAAATGGAGGGACCTTGGATATGAGTCAGGATGCTTATGAAGTCATTAGGAAATCCAAGTTTTTCAAATTTTGGTAATTTTAGCAAAATGACAAGTCCAATGACCAAGAGCTATACAATTTTATCACTGGATATTGCAAATTGTTTCCTCTCCCTGAAAAACGTGTGGTTTATTTTGAAGCAAATCAGATTCTGTTCAGCCTTTTGGTAAAACTCTATTGTGTTCTGCCTGTAGGTGCTAAAAGTGGATGGTGCATATGTTGCTGTGAAATTTCCAGGCACCTCCAATAATGCAAACTGTCAGAGCAGTTCTAACTCCGATCCTGATCCCTCTTCTCTCCTCCAAGACTGTAGGCTGCTCAGGATAGATGAACTGCAGGTATGTGTTTGTGAAACATGGAGGAAACAATCAGTATTTACAAGTGTCAGCACTGTGTGTGCTTAATTGCAGCTTAAAATTTTACATCTGTTTTCAGGTTGTGAAAACTGGTGGAACTCCAAAAGTTCCTGACTGTTTTCAAAGAACACCCAAAAAGCTGTGTATTCCTGAAAAAACAGAGATCCTAGCAGTAAATGTAGATTCAAAAGGTAAGTAGGACTTATCCCGTTAGTCCAGATCTCTTGGTTCCTTTATTACCTGTCTCTCATCCAAGTGAAAAACACCTACTTTCAAAGTGACATAAACAGGTGCTTCCATTGATATTAGTACTTTCTTGAAAGAGCTTTAGTTGGGAGTTCTTTTACTATATGCCATCCTTAAAACATTAACTTTTTTCTTCATGTGTTTTTGAAGGAGTGCACGCTGTTCTGAAAACTGGGAACTGGGTTCGATACTGCATATTTGACCTTGCCACAGGAAAGGCTGAGCAGGAAAATAATTTCCCTACTAGCAGCATTGCATTCCTGGGTCAGAATGAGAGAAGTGTTGCTATTTTTACAGCTGGACAGGTTTGTGGTTTTGTGTCTCAATCATTTAACCTCACTGCATATCTGTCATATTTGAATGAGATGGTACAGCTTTCTGTAAGACTTCTCCAAAATATGGCAAAGAAATAGTTTTTTAAACAGGTTCTGAGAAAGTTTCTGCTACCTTTAATATTTTGATGGCATAAGGGCAATAGCAAACAACTTACCTAAGCACATCTTATTAAACTCTACCTTGAATGTAAAAAAGGGGAGAAAAAAGGTGACAGAATGGTTCTTGGATTAGTATCAACTTGTTATCTGGCTGCATTTTGGAATGTGATCTTAGCTATATTTTGATCTTAGCTGGGTCAGATATAAATCCACTCTTGAGAATAAATGGAAATATTAACAAAGAAAAAAATTAATCTGTAATTGATTGAAAGTACAGATTCACTAAAAATGATTGAGGTTTTGTGCAACTCTTCCACAATGTGGTATACTTTGTTTAGGATAATTGAAAGAAACAGTTTTTGCAAAATAATTCAATTTGAATGTTTCATTTCGATATATTCAACTTGGAGCATTTAAGTAAGCTAAAAGTATAGTTACTATTTGTTTCACTGGTAATGTTAATCAATAAATGATTATCAGAAGGAAGATAGTTCTAGTAATATTTCTTATGTTAAACACATTTCAGGCATTTGCAAAAGAGAATTTCCTATTTTATGTTGCACTACTTCTAATGATAGGAGTTAATGACATAAATGAGAATCTTTGGTAAACTGTTGTAATTGTTCTCAGTCAAGAACTGGATCTTTTGGGAAGGATAATATTTATAAATTGTGGAGACTTAATAATGAAACCTTTTTCCCCAAATGTAGGAATCGCCTATTATTCTTAGAGATGGAAATGGTACAATCTATCCAATGGCAAAAGATTGTATGGGTGGGATACGAGACCCTGACTGGCTTGATCTTCCACCTATTAGTAGTCTTGGAATGGGTGTTCATTCCTTAACAAATCTTCCTGCTAACTCGACCATCAAAAAGAAAGCTGCTATTATCATTATGGCTGTTGAGGTAAAATATTTTCTCTGCTATGGAATTATGTGCTTTTTTTCCTCTTGTTATTATAAAGTTATGCTTAAAAGCAGATTCGTGTTTAGATACTGATTTATGTTTTCACTATTTGAAAGAAGCGAATTTCAACTGAAGATTCTCTTAGAAACACAAAAACACCAACAAATTTGCCAAGTAAAGTGAAAGACCCTTTTGTGGAGGGATGCATGACTTCTCTATCAGGCTTTTAATTAGTAGGATTTTTTTAGGCATTGATTTTGAAATTGTTACCTTTTTATATCTGCTAACACCATGCAGTTTAATTTGTGTCATGGGTGCACGGTTTTTCTCAGAGATCCAACAACTTGTTTTGGTTGGATCCCTGAGAATGCAATACTTCTTTATTTTTTTTCTATTATTTTAAAATTATCTATTTGGAGCATATACTAGGAAGCTAGGAGAGGAAAGTGAAGGTTTTTTCACTTGAAACACCTGTGGAGTTCTATCCTCATCAGTGATGTTGTATGAGTAGTTCTGCTGTGAATTTATATGTCATACTTGTAAAATCTTGTCAGTAGTTTGTTAGCTCTGCTGTGTGTTCTGCTGCCACCCGGAGGTACTGTGTACCTGTTAGACTGAGATGGATTTCACAGTGCAGTAGTATTCCATCATTATGGAAAAACTGGTTATATATGGGGTGAACTTCCCAGACCTTCAACAGCTTTTAATCATTCACTTCTCAGCACATAAATCATATGTTTAAAAAGAACTAGGTTAGAACTCATTTGTGTACATCCTTAAGCTTTTTCAGTTGTATCACTTTTCCCACGTTACATGGAGCTATGAAATGGAAGTAATCTATCTTAAGAATCCAAGTGTGAAGCCAAAGGAATGCTTTTGTGAGCCTGATGGCATCTGCTGCTCCATTCCTTTTGCTTGTCTGTGCCTGAATGCACACAACTCTGTTTTTAACAGTGCTATAATTGAGATGATGAATATTCTGAACAGCTCCTGCACTAACTTCCAGCCAGTGCTGAAGATGAAGACCTTCCTATTAATTTCAAAATTAGAAGAAAACTAGAAGTATTTATGGAGCTTATATCTACCTTTTGTGCTTCACATTTCTGAAATATTTTATTCTTTTGAATATAGAAACAAACATTGATGCAGCACATTCTTCGATGTGACTACGAGGCTTGCAGACAATACCTGATGAATCTTGAGCAAGCAGTTGTCTTGGATCAGAATCCACAGATGCTGCAGACGTTCCTTGGCCACAGATGTGATGGAAACCGTAATATCCTGCATGCTTGTGTGTCTGTATGCTTTCCAACCAGCAACAAGGAAACAAAAGAGGAAGAGGGTGAGCTCAACAATATAATGAAAATAATTTGAAAATAATATTTTCATGCATTTTCAAGAAAATATGAAATAAAGGCTGCATTCTTCATATATGGGTATATTAAAATTTAGCACCTAAAATGTGCCCTGGCCTTTCAAAGGTGCTAAGACAACATTTTTATTACTCTCATAAAGTTTTATGAGAATTTTTAAAGAATTCAGTAGTTAAGAGCACTAAGCTGTTTAAATTGGCTGTAAAAACTTTTGACATTCACATGTTAATTTTGAGATGAAAAACGTATTTTTCTACCTTTGTATCACTAGTATCCCCTTTATATCACTGGTAAAATTTATGAGAAATGGTATTTAATAATTTTGAAGTGCTGTAGAATAAGTTAATAGCTTCAATTAGAAATAGAACTTGTCATTGATATGTATTAAGAAATGTGGAAGAACAACCTGTTAATGCCAGTTACTGACACAATTTTAAAATGCCCGTTAAATACTGTTATGTAAAAAGCATGTTAACAGAACAAGGTTGCTAAGTCAAGCACTCAAAAATTAGGGAATGGCAGAATTAAGTTTACCCATGTGCTGTACACGGGTGTGCATTGTGGAATGGTCTTTAATTACACCATCATACTATTTTTTCCACAGGACTACCTCATTCAGTGCACAAGATGGACGGTGCTCACCGAATGGGTAGCTATTCAATATTTCTTTTTATCCTCATCATTCAGTGTGTGGCCCCATTCCTTACTCTTGCACACCATACAAACCCTGCACTGAATAATGAATGAACTTCCTTGTGGGATTCTTGTATGGTGCTGTCATTGAATTTTAGTCATTTATAGACCTTAATTGTTCCTTATATCCCTATTTATAAAATGGGGGTAATGTGCAGCTTTTTCATCTCTTGCTTGGAGTTTTATTATAGCTTGAAGTTTTTCTGTATTCAAAGCTATTAACTAATTTTGAGCATTCTGTTTGAGAAGCCTAGGGCCTGATTTTGAGTAGGTGTTACTTCAAAACACTGAATTCTATGACTGGATTAATCATAGTTTTAGTTGTGCTGTGAATGTTAATTATTTCTGTGAGTCAAGCACATTTTAGGTGTCCAGAAATGAGTAAAATGTATCACGATCATCTGTAAAAACTTGTTTCACAAAGTTCTGTGTGCTGATAGATGTGTCAAATAGGTTCTGGTTTTCCAGAGCAATGTCCAGTGTCATTAAACACAACACAGTGTTTCCTCCTCTCCTTCCCAAGCTGTTGCTGCCTTACTACACCCCTCCCTAAGGCTGCAGCAAACTAGGCATAAACAGCCTGCTCTCTGTACAACCCTTCATCTCCAGTGTGTCGTCCATCCTGTGCACTGACTGAGGCAGGGGTATTGTTGCTGGGGTGACAAAACAATCAGAGACAAAAAACCCAAACCAAAATAAACAAACAAAACCAAACTGTGTAACTGAAGATTGTGTTACTATAAACACACAAGGAAGTTGAAATAAGGATGCATGGGCAAACTTAATCCGACTTCTCCTAATTTGAGTGCTTGTCTTTGCAACCTTGACATTTTTTTCAGTAACTTCATTTGGGTGTAATCTAACTTTCTGAAAAATGAAAAACATGAACCTGCTAGACTTGTGACACTCCTCTGCCTCTCTCTTTCTCCCTCATAAAACTTGTCCTTGAAGGAGATTCATGTCTTTAGATTCAGGTCACATTTAGCTTCCACTGTAACTGTTAGTGATGGATATTAGGACAAGCTTATTTTCTGTTTATCATCTGGAGGGCAGTGATGACTTATGTTACTGTCTGTGAGTTACATGGTTGTCTCTTAAAATGTAAAAGAAGTTTGATTTAGAAGTAAAGGCTTCAATTCCAGACACACAGCTATGATGTTTCTTAAAAATTTCTTAACAATTTAGTGCCACTTCCCAGCTAGTACCTGCTTGAGATTCTTCACTCTTGTTTATACAGATTTCTTCTTAAGTGCCAGAAAGGAAATATTGAGGGCTGGGATAAGCATTTTTTTTCCTTCTCTTCTTTCTCACATCCTGTGCCTAGTTTAGCTGTAGCTCCTGCAGTGTTGGATAAATGATAAATGAATTGCAGGAAAAGTGGCCCCAGAGCTGAAAAGCTGGGGGAAGCTGCTCTGCTGCTGTGAATTGATACATCCTCAGTCTTGCCAGTAGAAGGGATCTTGGGAAAAGCATCTATAAAAGAAATGTCCAAAACATGTGAAATCATTAAAAAGTTGTGATACTGAATTTCAGCTAATGTCACTGAACACATAAAAACTGAGGGGTTTTGCCTGGAGAACTGGGACAGATTTCATTAGACAATAGAGCAGCAAATCTCCCATTAGAGCCAAAGCATCTACAACTGATGGTTCTTCAAAAACAGATGCTAACTTTGTAAGTGGAACAGTGAAAATTCAGTTACAGATCACTTTCTCCAGAACAGATGAAACCTCTGCTGCAGAGAGTGGTTGTATTGCTTGAGGGATCACTCTCCAGAGCTGTGACCCCCTTGTGTGAGAGGTCCAGAAGTGATGAGTTGTGAGTTATGAGAGCTAGTGGTCTGAGAAAGGAGTACAGTAAAAATACCATGGCAATTCATTTACAACTATGAATCAACCTGTAGCTAGGGGGACAAGAATAGTATTCTCTCACTGCTAACTGTTTAATAGTTGTCTGCTTTGGGTAGTTGGTGATCTTTGTCTAAGAAACCTGCACATGCTTGTGAACAAGCAAAACCAAGGATCTCTTTTACTTAGGGTAGTGGTGAGTGGAAATACTTAAAGAATAACCTTACTGTAACAGCTGACACACACTGTCAGATTACCTTATTCTTTTCATTCTTTGAATAAAAGGTATTAATAGTACTTTCCTGTTAAAAAAAAAAATAAAAGGGAACTGTCCAGGCCTTAATACTGTCACTCATGAAAATGAGTGTGCAGGGAATGGTGACTCTCAGTTTGAAAAGCCTTTGACTAGAAAGTGAGCTCTAGCCCTTGCAACTTTGAGACATGTCCTGAAAGAACAACTAGAGTCACCTTAAGAAAATACTTTTCTTTGTTCAGAAATACACCTTTTCTGTCTACTTTTTTTAAAAATAATATTCTGTATCTTGCTTTAATATTCTGTATCCCACTTGACAAAATTCAGTCCTCATTAGGAATAGAACTGGTAGGTGTTATGATGCTTAGGGTTGTAGATGTTAGAAGAAATGCTAGTTCTTTCTCATGTAAACTGATTGTACTGCCTTCTTATACTCCAAACATAGCTCTCCTAAGCAGGTACATACCTGGAGTGTGTATATTACAAGCCCACACATTTGCATTGTTCACGGATGCTCACTGTGAAGTGTGGTTTGTTTTCTTGTTCTCCCAGTCTGGTGTTTTGGTGGTTCTGTTTCTTTATTTGTTTTTGTGTACTTTTTATAGTTGTTGTTTTTGTTTGTATTTTGTTTTCTTTGTTTTTTATAATTTTTATCAAGGCTTTTTTGAATCCTTGACTCAGCAAGTGTCTAGAATCAGTTATATGATAGGACCTTGTATGTTGATGATACTGAAAGCTTGTTCAGGATCATTGTTAAGCTCATCCAAACTAAAAATTTGTATATGAGCCATGTGTGTCTCTCTAAATGGGAGAAAAAAAAAATCGCGATATTCCATATTTTATACTCCTTTATTATAATTTTCCCAAGTAAAATTTTAGCACTGAATTTTCTTAATTTTTCAGAAGCAGAGCGCTCTGAGAGGAACACCTTTGCTGAAAGGCTCTCAGCTGTGGAAGCTATTGCAAATGCAATCTCTGTTGTGTCAAGTAATGGTCCAGGAAATAGGGCAGGATCATCAAGCAGCAGGAGGTAAACTGAGTAATGCTTTTTTCTTGTTTTCTGAATGCTAATTTCTGTATTAATTACCAATCTGTTATTAATTCTTTTCTTCAGCCTAGCTTAAGAATTGGCCTCTGTTGCTAGCTTAAAATTGGATTTCAGTTCTTTAAGCACCAAACTAGAGGTCTAGTGTTTTTTTGAACCTTTTTTTGTGTAAGAACTAATGGTGGGATATTTCTAAACCAATCCTCTTTTCTGGGTTCATGCTTTGTCTATCAGTTGTGAAGTGGAAATATTCCTTCTTGTGGGGAAAAGGAATTTGAGGATAAGCGCTGGTGTTCTTTACCAAGAAGTATTAAGTATGACAGAATTACTGTGATGGTGGCCAGGCTTGTTTTAAGAGAATTTCTGTGGGAGATGGTCACTTAAGCAGAGGAATAATAGTGAGACCAACAGAACACCACTGGGGAAGAATTTAAGTTGATTCATTTTATTCTAAGCAGTCATTAAAAAGAAATTCCATCAAGACCCATTTTTTGTCATTTCATTAACCTCTTTTTGTAGTTAGATTTTAAAAAGCAGTAGCAACAAAGGCAAATCCTTGCAAAAGCTTAACACTCCTGGCAATGAGCTTGGGCTAAAAAGAATGTCAGATAGCAGTAAGAATGCCCATCAGCTGCTCTCTGCAAGAGGCAGTGCTGTGGTGCCTAGGGATGTGTTCTGGGCTCAGATCTGACTTGAAGCATTGCTGAGTGACTCCTCTTCCAGGACTAAAACATTCTGGTGCAACAAAATGTAAGCAGAAATACCTCCTGGCTCATTCTTACTTATGCTGAAATAAAATGGTGATAAGAGGAATTTGCTTTCTTTTTTCAATGTGAAGTTTTTCTTTAATGTGTTCTAATTATAAATGAAAATGATAGTATTTCTGCCTTGGTTTTGTATTTAGTTTGAGATTGAGGGAAATGATGAGAAGATCGTTGAGAGCTGCTGGATTGGGCAGACATGAAGCTGGTGCTTCATCAAGTGATCACCAAGACCCAGTTTCTCCACCAATAGCTCCTCCCAGCTGGGTTCCAGATCCTCCTGCAATGGATCCAGGTAAGTCTGCTCATATATCACATTAGACTGTAGAAGGAGAGATTTGATGAAGAACCCATGACTTTTAGGGTGAATAGTAACTTATTTTAGTCTCACCCTGTAATCTGTCCAATGCCATTAAGGTAGCAAGTGTTCATTGAGATAACTTGAAGAGTTTACTGAAGACTTAACAGCTGTTCTTTAATCCAGTATATGTCTTTTTAATGCTGGTGTCAAACTGCTGGGAAGTCTGCTTTGTAATGCTGAGTTACATTACAGACCTAGGAATGTGGCCGTTTGTGGGAAAGATTGCCAGTTAAATACAGAAAACCTGCAGTGTGTTAGACATTGCAGCAAGAGCATATTGTTAGGGATGTTTTTATGTATTGATATACATCCTGCTGTTCTGTTTACTGAAAGATGGTGACATTGATTTTATCCTGGCCCCCGCTGTGGGATCTCTTACCACAGCAGCGACTGGCACCGGCCAAGGACCCAGCACCTCCACAATACCAGGTGAGGACATCCTGCTTATTTGATTATGCTTTAGAATGGAAATTAGCTCTAAAGCTGTCTTTGCTTGCACAGACTTTCTGCATATGAAAATGACTCTTATCAGATGAAGATTGGATTGAAGCAGAATCACTCAAGTGTGCAGAAAGTAAATGAAGCACCATACTGTGTTTTATGTAAAAATATACATGGAGAGTGACAACTATGTAAAACTACGGAAATCAGCATGAAATTGGGATTACCGTCTCTATTTCAAATATAATTTGGAACTGAAATTTACAGTGCTTCATTGAAGTATTGCTGAAACCACTGAATAGTCAAGTTACCAGTTACTCACCACAGTGAACGACTTGCTTTTAGCACGTAGTCATTTTTTGAGGAAAAACAGTTTCTCTGCAATTTTTTTTTCTTGCTGCAGGTCCTTCTACAGAACCATCTGTAGTGGAATCGAAGGATCGGAAGGCAAATGCTCATTTCATACTGAAATTGCTGTGTGATAGTGTTGTTCTACAGCCTTATCTTCGAGAATTGCTGTCAGCTAAGTAAGGATTTTCATGAGAGTTGTTTTGGAATGTTACACTACCTTAAATCAACTACATAGAAGCCTTTTTAAAAAGGTTACATAAAGGCCTGTTAGTTAAAATTGAGAATGTTAGAATACAGCTGTGTTGTGTCCTGCCATCCTTTAAAAGTATGTCTGTTTCAGAGGAGTAAAATAAACAAGACTGCTTATTCACTCTGTGTTTTTTCTATTTGCACAAGCTCAGCAGTGCTAAGTTTTCATGTATTTGCATCCTGCTTCTCCTGTTACAATGAAAAAATTCGGTGTTCTAACTTGTCTGTTGGGGTTTTTTTGCCTAGGGATGCGAGAGGCATGACACCATTTATGTCAGCAGTTAGTGGCCGGGCATATCCTGCTGCAATTACAATTCTAGAAACTGCACAGAAAATTGCTAAAGGTACAACAGTTTTTGTGACTGCTAGTGTGTGGCTTCCTTCTAAACTTTGGTGTGTGTGCAGAGTCGTAACTAGCACTGTAGATTGCTGCATGTTTTGGAAATTCTGCTATTATGGAGTATCTTACTCTTTTGCAGTTTGTGTATTGCAGTAGATTTCTATGAATATTATTGCTTTTGTGTTCTTTGTAGTCTTTTTGGCATTTCACTGTTGTATAAACCAGTGGATTAAGGTACTGTTTTTGGTAGCACAGTTGTATTACATGGAACTTCTTTGGTGAAATTGAAAAAAACCTGATATGATACAGTGATATGCCAAGCTAGATCCTATTCCTGAAAAGGCTTATATACAAACAAATATTTTGGGACTCTGTTGTAATATTGGTATTTAATTTTTTGGGAGAAATACATGAAATTGAATTTAGGGAAAAACTTTAACACATTAGAGCTTGTCGCACCACAGTTCTGTAGGACTTTATGTGGGACAAAAATACTTCTTTTAAGAATATCGTCCACAATCCTTCAAAATGGTGGTTAATTTAATTAATTAAAGTATTAGTGAATTTAAAACTGGGGAAGACATAATGGTTGTGTTTTTCAGTCAGGAATTTGCAGTGGCTTCTATAAGAAATAATGTGACAAGCAGAAAGTTTTCTCAAAAAGCTCTAACAGGTTTTATTCAAACTTCTAATGCTATATGAGATTTTGTAATGGCAAGCATCTGCCAAGAATAGATTCTTTTGCTGGGTATTTTTGGGTTTTTTTTTTTGGGGGGTTGTTTTTAACACTGTTATTCTATTATTTTAGCTGAAGCAACTTCCAGTGAAAAAGAAGATGATGTGTTTATGGGAATGGTTTGTCCTTCTGGTACAAATCCAGATGACTCTCCTTTGTATGTTTTGTGTTGTAATGATACATGCAGTTTTACCTGGACTGGTGCAGAACATATTAACCAAGTAAGTTGTTGTGTTTTTTTTTTTCTTTTTTTTTTTTAAGCAAATAGGAATGTGTTTCAGCCATGTATTGTGTTAGTCTACTAATCTGATTTTTAAATTATTAATTACATTGTTTAAGTTACTGTGACTTTTAAGTCTGGTGTAAGTACTGCCTCCCCAAACTGCTATGTAGTCTGAAAGCTGATTGTGTTCCTCACAACATGGTTGTTACTGGGTGTGGCTTTTCCCCTCTGGCTAACTTTGGCAGGAATTTTGATGGACATGGCTCTTGGAAATCACTGAATATTCTAACCTAACAACTAAGTTTCACTTTGTAGAACTGACCTACTTCTGAGTTTAGGCATCAATTTAAACAAGTGCAGTTTCATTGTAACCTGAACTAGTGTGATATTGCAAGCACTGTAAGGAAAAAAATGATACATAATATTCCTCCCCCCATTTTTTAGGATATATTTGAATGCCGAACATGTGGCCTGTTGGAATCACTTTGTTGTTGCACAGAATGTGCGAGGGTCTGTCACAAAGGACATGACTGCAAGTAAGTATTGTGTTCCATTTCTTAAAATTTAATCAGTATTTTGTGGTTTCCTTTGTTTACTGATGCTTAATAAATTTTTTCATTGTTTGAAGTGTTCCAAACTTAGACAACAGAAGATAAATGAAATAGTTTTGTGTCTACTCTATAAGATTTATTTAATAGGTCAGAATTGAAAGAGTAACCTGAAGTGGTTTTGTACTTTCCACTTTGTAGTATTTAGAGTAAAAGAGTAATTCTCACAGTGCATAATATTGTGAGAACATTCTATCTAAATAATGCTGTGTTTTCATTTTGGGCTCCCCTCAGTGTTTTATGTATCCTGGTGACAGATCATTCTTAGGAATTTTTGGAAAGAAATGTAGGATATTAATCTTCTAAAAATCAACTGTAACAGAAGGAAAAGTGAGCAAACAATCAAGAAATCTGAGATCAACCTGGCCCAGAGCTTCGAACCTGCATGTGTTCTGTGCTGTTACAGGGTGTAAAAGTTATAGCATTAATATCCCAGCTATAATGAGCTAACAAATACAATTATAAGGATATTCTCAGCACCATAACAGTTACTGACATTTTACTGCATGTCATGAGTATTTTCAGCTTAACTTTCTTGGATGGAGGCTGTTTTAGGGAAGAATAAATGACATTGGATGAGTTTTACTAAGACAGTATGAAAAGCTCTGTAGTTAAACTGCCCTCTTAAGATAAGTGTAGGAAACATGGATGATAAACATCAAGTGCTGCCATATAAAATCTGTATTTCTCTTTTTTAAGCTAGGTTTTGGCATTTTGCTACTATCAGAAACAAAAAACTGCAGAAAGAAATCTAAGCATGTACACTAACACCCTCAGCTTGTGTAGAAAAGATTTGGTATGTTACTGAACAGTGTTGCAGTTCACCTTTTCTATTTCTTGTAGGCTCAAACGAACATCTCCAACAGCCTACTGTGATTGCTGGGAAAAGTGCAAGTGTAAAACACTAATTGCTGGGCAAAAGTCTGCTCGCCTTGATCTCCTTTACCGCCTGCTTACCACCACAAATCTTGTTACCATGCCAAATAGCAGGCAAGTTCATGTTAGCATTGACTAGGGCAGAATTAAAAAAATTATTTTCTAAATATATGTGGTATATTGTATTTCCACTAACAATTTTTTTCATTACAGGGGAGAACATCTGCTGTTGTTTTTAGTACAGACAGTTGCCAGGCAAACTGTAGAACACTGCCAGTACAGACCGCCTAGAATCAGGGAAGATCGCAATCGTAAAACTGCAAATCCTGAAGGTAAGAGCTGTTTCAGTGAAATAAATGGCAGATCCCATATTTCAGTACCTCTTCCTTATGCTTCCTTGGTTTTTTTGTTTGTTTTATCTTTCTAGATTCTGATATGCCTGATCATGATTTAGAGCCTCCTCGTTTTGCCCAGCTAGCACTGGAACGTGTTTTACAAGACTGGAATGCACTGAAGTCCATGATCATGTTTGGCTCCCAGGAAAATAAAGACCCGTGTGTATCTACACGTAGTTGTTGATGTAAAGTTTGATCTAATATTTGACACCTGCTGGCTTACATAAATTTATTTCTTTTCTTCTTGTTTTTTCCAAGTCTTAGTGCAAGCAGTAGGATAGGTCATCTTCTGCCTGAAGAGCAAGTTTACCTTAATCAGCAAAGTGGAACTATTCGCTTGGACTGTTTTACACACTGCCTTATTGTCAAATGTACAGCAGACATTTTGGTAAGCACTCTTAGCCATGTTTTACATAGGCTTTCTGAATTATAGGATATTGTAAGGTATCTCAGGTCATGTGCTTGGAAACTAATTTGAAGGTAACTTCAAGTTAATCATGATTTTGTGAATTTATACTGTTATGACTGTGATCTCCTTTGAGTTTAATCTCAAAGGAGATCACAGTTCATGCTTCAAAATTGCATGCAACTAATGAGTTGTAATGACCTCTTTCTTCAGCTGTTAGACACTTTGCTGGGTACTCTGGTGAAGGAATTACAGAACAAGTATACACCAGGCCGCAGAGAAGAAGCCATTGCTGTTACAATGAGATTCCTGCGTTCTGTGGCAAGAGTCTTTGTCATTCTTAGTGTGGAGATGGCTTCCTCCAAAAAGAAAAAGTAAGTGGCAAAGATGTATGTTAGTTGTGGTGTTTTTTTTCCTTTATTTACTTTTTTCCCTATATAATGAGTTGATAAAAATCAACAATAGGCAGAAACATCTGAATTATTTTGTATTCTGTAGACAGACTTGGAAAGATGTGCAATAGCTGCTGGTATGTCATGTAATTTCTTAATACAATGCTTGTTAAACTTACATGTTCATACCAAACTTTTTGTTTGTAGTGTATGGGTTTTTGGAAATAGGTTTTTTTAAACATATTAAAATTACAGCGTATGGTTGGTTGTCAGTAGTAGATTTAGATATCAAGCCTTAGTCTTGAATTATTGAATGATAAATGTTTTTCACTGACTTGAATTAGGTGCATATTGTTTCTATACACACAAATGCATGTATCTCTTAAAAATTATTTTTTGAGAAAAAAATGAGGACAATTAATATTGCCATGAAGTTTTTGGGAAAAAAATATGTATTTGACATTTATCTTTCTGTATTTTATCCCCCAGCAATTTTATTCCACAGCCAATTGGAAAGTGTAAACGTGTATTTCAGGCATTATTGCCTTATGCTGTTGAAGAGTTGTGCAATGTAGCAGAATCTCTAATTATACCAGTCAGGATGGGAATTGCACGTCCTACAGCACCCTTTACCCTTGCTAGCACTAGTATAGATGCCATGCAGGGAAGTGAAGAACTGTTTTCTGTGGAACCTCTGCCACCCAGACCATCATCTGACCAGTCTAGCAGGTAAAGCTTACTATCTGTTCTTTTCAAAGACTTCTTAAAGGTGGTTTTATTTTGGAGTTTTTGTTAGCTTTGCATTAAGTGATAACCAGAGGTCCAAATCGACTTTTTCTTAGGATTTATTTTTATATATTTTTCTTTTAAGTTCTAGTCAATCTCAGTCATCCTACATAATAAGGAATCCTCAGCAAAGACGAATCAGCCAGTCACAACCAGTTCGTGGCAGGGATGAAGAACAGGATGATATTGTTTCAGCTGATGTAGAAGAGGTCAGTTTTATTTTTGTACTTTTTTCTTCTCAATATAGCAGACCTAATACATTAGCCCTTGCTTTGACATCTGAATCTGAAATCTATGCATCTGATTTGAAAAAGATATTAAGTAGTACTTCATGAAATCTTACAGTGCTGTAAGCATTTTTAATAGAACTTTGTAATTGTTGTTTTCTATTTTATTTCTCCCTGTTAAAGAAGTTTTTAAGTCTTTCAGCACATGGCAGCTATTATGTAGGTTCTATTAGAGAGCTAGAAGGTTTTTCATCAGATAAAAGCAGATAATACCTCTTCAGTGTTTAGAAGATAATTGTTGATTTTGTAGTCTGTTTTATCCTTTATGGCATTAAAATCTAACATCCAAAGCTGTTTTATTTGTGTATGTAATTTTTTTCCCCCCACAATACTATAAACTGTACAGCCACGTACAACTACTGTGGCTGTAAGTTCATTTTTTGTTCACATCAGTTCAATTTTGAGGTCATCTTTGTAAGATGGGTTTTTTTAAAATCAAACTTTGCACTCTCTTTTGGGAAACTTATAGGTTCTCTGATACTGAAGATAGTCTGGCCTAATATTACCATCTCTTTCCAGGTTGAGGTGGTTGAGGGGGTGGCAGGTGAAGAAGACCATCATGATGAACAGGAAGAACACGGTGAAGAAAATGCTGAAGCAGAAGGACAGCATGATGAGCATGATGAGGATGGTATGTTTAATGTACATCCTGCACATTTACTGCTTGAGTGAGAAAACTATGCATCAAAAAGAAAAGCATCTTTGAGTCACCAGTGGTAATGATTTGGGAGATTTGCACAAGTAGAGAGAATCCAAGGGTTCCAGACTGCTTATCTTACAGAAGGAGATGTGTAAAATTTGAGATAACATGTAGTAGATAATACACGAACTTTTTCTGGCTGAGGAGAAAATATTAAGTTCCCAAAGGCATCAGATGTTATTATATTCTTGGTTAACAATGTGTTTTACCTTTTGTATTTGCTACTGTAAGATGTTCTTGATGATGGGCCACTGTCAAACCATGACAATGGTAGATGTGTTCTCAAAAGCAGTTTGAATCCTGGCAAGCTAATTCTCAAACTAATCACAAAGTACTAAATTATGATTCAATATTTTGTAGACATAATTCATCAATCCTGTATGAAAATGTTTGAAATTATTAAGACTTGTCTTGTATTACTTAGCTTGGGGTTAGATGACCCAAAGCTATGATTTAAAAAAGTTATCTTCTCTTTCTGACTGTGCTTTGTGTTTCCAGTCAATCCTTTTACAGTATAGTAAATCTGTTTACTGATTTGCTGAATATTCAAACATTTCATTCTTAAAGCTTAAAACTGAAATAGAACCTGTATATTTAATAAGGTTTTTTTAAGTTTTCAAGTATTCCTTAAATACTAGTTGAAACAGCATTTGGTAAATTGTCCTAGTACATGTGTATGAAGAGTTGTGGAGTCTTGTGGCTGGAGTGACTTATTTTGAATCCTAAAAGCCTTTATTTTCACTGTGTGTTGAATGTACATGTACAGAGCAGAGTGAGAGTGGGTGGCTAATTGCTGGAAAATAAGAAAACATGCTCTAGGTATTGCTGGGTGTCTGCACTGCTTTTATGACCCCACTGCATATCCATTAACTTCTGCTGTAGTAAGAGTGTCTGGGGTTTGTCTCTATCTTATATGAGTCACCACAGTAATTATAATTTTATCTTCTGAACATGAGATGTTTTGTCCTGTTGTTTTTATAGGCAGTGATATGGAGTTGGATTTGCTGGCTGCTGCTGAAACAGAAAGTGACAGTGAGAGTAACCACAGTAACCAGGACAATGCCAGTGGGCGCAGAAGTGTTGTCACTGCAGCTACTGCTGGGTCAGAAGCAGGTACACCACATCTTTTTGGGTCTATTCTAGCTGGTTAAATTTAGATATTAGGAGTAAGTACTCTCCTCCTTCCCTAGATTTCCTGTTTTTCCTTTGCTCTAATAGTAAGGTACTGTGCAGACTTTTTGGACAAGGAAATGCATGAAGTTGTGACCTACATTTTTTGCTCTTACAGAGCAGCTGCATGTGTTAGAAATTACCATGTGCTCTTGTGTAGTGAAATTAAATGGTCTCACTTATTTTCAAGTGTAGTAGTTAGAAACAATGGTTTATGGTTTAAATCAATACACAAAACCCGAGCACTCATTGTACAGGTTTTTGGAAGCAACTGCCTTACTGTCCAATTTGGAAACATAATTTTTAGAATTCTTTTCCTAGGGGTAGAATCTGTAAAGTATTTTTAAATCCAGATACTTTTTAATTTATACTTTGAAGTGTAAGTAATCATACTGCTTTTTCATTACACCTGTGGATAATTAGCAGTATCTTATAATGATAATTTATTGAACCTTTTCAATAGTGGTATTTGAACCTTTTTAGTATCATGTAGTTACTCATGGAAGAAGTCTACTATGCTGACATGATACATGTATATGTGCACAAGTGTGGAGCTGTCAGTTATTGCTTATTTTTCTCAACAGGAGCTAGCAGTGTTCCAGCATTTTTTTCTGAAGATGACTCTCAATCAAATGATTCCAGTGACTCTGATAGCAGCAGCAGTCAGAGTGATGACATAGAGCAGGAGACCTTCATGCTTGATGAGCCTCTGGAGCGAACCACAAACAGCTCGCATGCCAACGGTGCTGCGCAGGCTCCCCGTTCCATGCAGTGGGCTGTACGCAACACCCAAAACCAGAGGACTGCCAGCACAGCTCCCTCCAGTACGTCAACCCCAGCAGGCAAGTCTCAGTGAATTGCATGCATGAATGCCAGCTCTGGCTTTGTTCCTTCCTCTGCTTTTGTTTATTCTCTTAAGGATGAAATCTTATCTCCTTGTCCTACTGCTGACCTACCTTGACTGTTAGAGTTCCAGTTTTGAATTTAAAAAAAGGGAAAGATTCGTCGCAATTAAGATCTGAATATGCTTACTGTAGTTAGTAATTGTTTGCTAGTTACAGTCGTGATGTCAGTAATATTTACAAGTTTATTTCTGTAAATCTTGATCATGAAATCAATCAACACACAAATGACACAGCAAAGATTAAATGAGTTCATTAATTTAATCTTTTCTTTTATATTTAGCAAGTTCAGCAGGCTTGATTTATATTGATCCCTCAAACCTTCGTCGGAGCGGTACCATCAGTACAAGTGCAGCAGCAGCTGCTGCAGCACTTGAAGCCAGCAATGCAAGCAGCTATTTAACATCTGCAAGCAGCTTAGCAAGAGCATACAGTATTGTGATACGGCAGATATCTGACCTGATGGGTCTGATTCCCAAATACAATCACTTAGTATACTCCCAGATTCCAGCTGCAGTGAAGCTGACTTACCAAGATGCAGTTAACTTGCAGGTAAGAACATGGAAATCTTCACAGAAAAAATGTAATTTCAATACAGCTGGGGTTTTTAAGGTAAAATGATGAATTGTTGAGATTGAAAGTGCATATTGACTAATCTCAATTTCTTTGAGGGTCAACAGTCTGCTCAGGACTGTCTGTTTATGTTTTGAATATCTCCAAGGATGGAGATTCCACAGCTGCTCTATTAAATGTTTGACAGCTCTCACAGTGAAAGAGAATTTTTCTTGAGTTTAAAGGGATGTACCAAGTATTTCAGTTGTTGCCCACTTATCCATTCACTGGGTATCACTAAGAAGAGTCTGGCTTTGCATACTTCATAGCTTTTTGTCAGGTGTTTGTACACACTGGTAAGATCCTCCTGAGTTTGTTTCTTCAGTCTAAAGTATTCCCAGCATTCTCAGCCTCTTCTTATGTTAAGAGAGAGTGTGGACTAAAGTAACTGTGGTCACTTTTTAAATTAAATTGATAGTATTTCATATACGTATATTCTTTCAAAAAAAGGAACTTATGTTGACTTTGTTTAAACAATGTCTGACTGGTACGTAATTAATAGTTAAGTGAGAATTGACTAGGGATTTCTGCTAGACATCTGTTGCCATATTCTAGTTGACGTAAACTGTTGAGTCTATATAAGAAGAAAGTTAGTAAGGGCCAAATAATTGAATGAAATAAAAGATTTGTACAGGTAAATGTACTGTTCACTGTCCCTTCCTTCAGGGACATGGTCATTATTTCCATGTTATGCACATATTTTTTATACTGTGCTCTTGACTGTCTGTTTTTGAAAATTTATGTAAAATGCATCTGTAGAGAAAATACATGTCAGACAGCAGTCTTCCCCTTCATGTATAGACTTTAGTTTCAGAGACTGACAAGATTGGAGGGACTCCAGAGTGTTTAGAAAGTATGTATCAACTTGTACCTGGGCATAGTGATAGGGTAAAATTGTATGTACTGAATTTAGTACAGAAGTCAGCTGTGAATAACACAGGTGCAGGAAAGGACTTCTGATTTGGGAGAGGAAGGTTAGAAAGATATTCTGGGATCAAGTGCTGGGGTAAACAAACAGGGAAAGAAATAAGAGAGTGTAGTTTTATTATGGAGGAGGCTAAAATAATTTTTTGTTCAGGAGATTTTTAATGAGAAAAGTGAACAGGAGATCTGTCCAGCTGAGGCAGCAAGAGGTTTGTCTTAGCACAGGAAACCTGAACAGTGGAGGTTTCGTTTGGACACAGAAATGGGGTTGAGACAGCATTTTGTTATTGTAGTGCATTAGAAGTGTGAGGGATATTTTTGAAGACCAGAATGCAGAGGAATGAAGAAAGCAGACTAATGTTGGATCAAAAAAAATCCAACAGGTCAATGGAGTTAGCAGATGATAAGAAAAGCAGGCTGCAGGGCTAGTAGTGGGAACAGGTGAAGCAAAGATGAGACCAGGAGGTGAGACTTGTGTGCAGACATAGTTGTCTGTGCAGGTCTTAACTTTGTTGTCTTCAGTGAGTAATTTGCAAGGGGTGAAGAATGGTGAAAGATCTGGCTGATGAATTCCACGGCCGGATGGAGGGCTGTTAAAGCTAAAAGAAAGTCAGGAATTAAGCTCAAATCATCAAGTTGTGCACACCTGGGAGATGCTGAGTGGTCATAATGGGAGGAGTAGAAGAGATGCCCAAAAGAGAGAGAGATGGTGAGAATGCTTTATAGATATCAAAGTGGTAAGCAATGAGAGCTGCAGTCCACCACTGTAAATCAGCAGTCTCAATAGAGCTTTCAGAAACTGATCATCAGTAATTCTTGAGCGTGGTTTTACAGCCTCTCTGTAGGGAATCGGGAAGATTTCATTCTTGTCATCTAGTTCTATTGTTTGCAAAGCCAGTTAAATCTCATTTTCTGTAGAATTATGTGGAAGAAAAGCTTATTCCTACTTGGAATTGGATGGTCAGTATCATGGACTCTACTGAAGCTCAGCTGCGTTACGGTTCGGCATTATCATCTGCTGGTGATCCTGGGCATCCAAATCATCCTCTCCATGCTTCTCAGAACTCAGCTAGAAGGGAAAGGATGACGGCCCGTGAGGAAGCCAGCTTGAGAACACTTGAGGGAAGAAGGTATGAAAATAATTTGATTACTGCATGCAGTATGAATTATCAGTTTTATAGTCAAATCTTATTCACAGACATCTTAGGAATCTAATTCTGCAGCTCTGGAATGCAGTTGTTTTGATTTAAGTTGGCTTCCTGTGTTTTTGCTACTATTTGGTTTATTCTGACATACTAGATTAATCTTGAGCATTAACTGAGCATCTGAGCTGCTTGAGCTATGCTTTTAGCTTGTTATCACTATTTTTGTGTGGAGTTCATTGAGATTTTACATCCACATTTCAAATACAGGGCTTATAGATAAAGTATGTGTTCTCCTGTGATGCCTGATGTCTCTGTATTCAATCCTTTTCCTTCACTAGACGTGCTACTTTGCTCAGTGCCCGTCAGGGAATGATGTCAGCACGCGGTGATTTCCTGAACTACGCGCTGTCCTTGATGCGTTCTCACAACGATGAGCACTCAGATGTTCTTCCTGTTCTAGATGTCTGCTCACTAAAGCATGTAGCATATGTGTTTCAAGCCCTTATTTATTGGATTAAAGCAATGAATCAGCAGACAACCTTGGATACTCCTCAGCTGGAAAGGAAAAGGTACTGAAGTTGACTCCTAGAAACAAAACCTACGTAAAAAAAAAAAGCCCTTTTGTTTCAGTCATTGGTATTGTTCCTCAGCAGCTTACATAAACAGATGCATTAATCTGTATGTCTGTGTGTGGGTGTGTGTAGTAACATGCATATCATAAATGTGTGTAGTAACATACATATTATAGAAAGAGTTTTTGTAATGGTATATAATGTACCTGTGTTTGATAAGCCTGTTGCAGTACCCTCTTCACTTCATTTTATACTGTAAAATGTTTTTTTACTGTTGAAACTTGAGTTGAATTTTTCACTCTCAGTGCCTCTAAAAGACATACTCAGGACAGTTTCTCAGTTAATGATATGAGACATACATTTGACATGATAGCAACTTAGATAGCTGTCAAACATGTTAAAGATGACATTGGAGAAAATGTCATTGTCTGATATAATGGGCTTTGTGGTTTTGACATTCGTCTGATATTTAAAAGCACAGTAGGGAAATCAATAGCTGAAAATGTCCTTGAGTTGGAAAACTGCTATTTCAACTATCGCATTTTACAAGGTGCATTTATTACGATGTTTTAAGATTTCTTTTTATTTTTTTTTCATTTCAAATGCAGTTAAAATACTGTGTTCTGTTTATCTTGGTAATGTAAGGTTTGTTATGACCTCAAAGGGGGTGTTATCAACAGTAGTTTCCTCACAAATAAGAATGATATAGTACAGTAATCAACTTTTTGTACTGATTTGAGTAGTTATAGCCACAGCTTTAACCCTTTTCCAGGCAATTACATACTTCCAGAAGCTGCTTTTCAAGAAAAAAAAAAAAATTCACGTACTGAAATCTGTCAAATAACTGTTCATAAAAGAATTGGGAAATTTGCATGAAATGCTTTTAAAACTGTGAAGGCCTAGACCTTTTCAATTAAAAATGAGTGGTTCAAACAGTTGCTTCCATTAGATGACATATTAGTAGTCTGAGTTAAATGTATTTTATCAGTTTATCAATTTCATCTAATTTCAGAACATGTTTCACAATGCATAAGCTGCCAGAAATTAATACTAATCAAAGTTCTTGACAGAACAGTAGTATAATATAGTGAAATCAAGTTTTTTAATCTGCAGCTTGCAGACTTACCTTCTGGAACTACATCAGTGAGATTATTTTTAAATTTTGAAATAGTAGTCACTTGCATTTTTCTTCCAGTAGTGCAGGATTCCTAGGATTTTATATTGATACAGTGTTTAAAACCAAGTATCACTGCCCAAAGCTGATTTTGATCTTAACTTTTAAGATCAAAGTTTGTAGGTGGCTCTAAGGGTAACTGTGTGAGTGATGTAGTGAGTATGTAATGAGAAGTTCTCTACAGTGCTTCAGTTTTAGTTTTGTTTTTTTTATGTATAACTCTTAAGTACACTTCCTGATTATGCTACAGATATAGATGTTTTGCCTAATAATTTCTTCAAGATGATTGACTCTTTATTTTCTTCTGTTTTGTTGTTGTTGTTTTGGATGTTTTTTATTAAGAACTCGTGAGCTTTTGGAACTGGGTCTTGACAATGAAGATTCAGAACATGAAAATGATGACGATACCAATCAAAGTTAGTATACAAAAATTGACATAGCATACCAAAATGCCAGACTTTCTTAGTGCTTTTTCCCTTTAGCTAGCTGAGATTTTGAATAAATTTTGCTGCTTGTATATGTAAAGTTGGGTTTAGCAAGATTTTCTTAGCACTGTTACTTTACCAAGTTTCTTCTACCATTGCCTATTTCATTGCCTCACATTTCAGGGCCATTTTTTCATCTTCTTTCTCACTAAACTGCAGCATTCCTTACCTACCATTCTACATTAAAATTTGAATCATAGTTAAACTGATCTTTTTTATCTGATGAAACTGTGCTGAAAATGGTAGAATATATACTCACACATACAGTGTAGGAGTGCCCATTCAGTAAAGCTAGGTATAGTAAAAAGAATATAAACTATAACTAAGCAAATTAATAAAGATACAGCATTTGCAGAAGCATCCTGTAGAAGTGCTAAATTTGCAGAGATTCTCTTCTAGTCAGGTAGCTAAGAGGGAAGGATATTAATTTTTGGCATTTTATATCCTTTGCTTTTTTAACTGTGAAAACTGATTTGAAATCTCTGATCTCTAGGTGCTACACTCAACGACAAAGATGATGACACCCTCCCAGCAGAGACTGGCCAAAACCATCCATTTTTCAGACGGTCAGACTCTATGACATTCCTCGGCTGCATTCCACCCAATCCTTTTGAGGTTCCTCTGGCAGAGGCCATCCCCTTGGCAGACCAGCCACATCTATTACAGGTGACATCAGAGATGGTGTTTTGGAAGAAAACTGCAGTTTGCTTTTTCATTCCTCACCGAAGTGCATTATTGACCCAGAGCTCTTGTGTTGCTTTTCAGCCAAATGCTCGCAAAGAGGATCTGTTCGGCCGGCCCAGTCAGGGTCTGTACTCGTCTTCTGCCAACAGTGGCAAGTGCTTAGTGGAAGTTACAGTGGATAGAAACTGCCTTGAGGTAAATGTAAAGCTTTATTGTTTTAAACAATATGGTAATTTAAACTAGAACCTTCATTCCTTAAAAAGACACTTTAATGTTTTCAGAGAGGATTTTATGTAGCTTTCAGAATGATAATTTAAAAGCTCAGTGCCTGTGAAAACTTGAAGTCTTTATGAAAAGTATGCTTAGTATAGAAACTTGATGATTATTGACTTATAGCAGCTTTCAGGTAGTATTTTGAAATGCAGCAGTACAATTCTGAGTTAATTTTAGAATGCTAATTATATAATTATTTTTAAATCTTCCTTTAGTCCGTCCAGTAGATTTGACTTGCCTTCAGACTGATCATTAATTGGCAAACATATGAAATGCAAACACACAGTGGGGAAAATAGGGTTTTTTTTGTATTTATTGAAATGATAGAGGTCACTGTGTTTTAACAGGTCAATTACAATGTTCACTTTTACGTGATTTAAAATACACACCTATGAATATATGTGCTTAAAAGCTTCTACTCTGCTTTGAAAGTGCAGCTAAATTTTACTTCTCTTTTAGGTTCTTCCAACTAAAATGTCTTATGCAGCCAACTTAAAAAATGTTATGAGCATGCAAAATAGGCAGAAGAAGGAAGGGGAAGAACAAAATGTGCCTACAGAAGAATCTGAGAGTTCAAAACCAGGGCCTTCAGCTCATGATCTTGCAGCACAACTGAAAAGCAGCTTGTTGGCAGAGATAGGATTGACAGAAAGTGAAGGGCCACCCCTCACATCTTTCAGGTAGCTGAGTTAAAAATTATGTTTTGCAATATTACTGCTCTTCTAAATGGCTGTTTGGGAGTCTGGAAAGTATTTTTGAAATTAAAATGGGTAGCTTAATTTAGTTTGCATTTGTAGTTTCTGATTAGTATCTTCTAAAGTGAATAGTTCAGAAGTCTTCAAAGAGGTCTGTGCAAACTGTAGGCAAATTCCTTTACTCCCTGACTTCCTGCTGCAGATGTGCTGTGACGTCCTGGGTAGCCAGGCTGAGCAGTTGGAATCCACAGCTTGCTATCTCTGTCTGGTGGTGCTGCCCACACTTAATGCAGTTATGAATTGAACTGCAACTGCTCTCCCTTCAAATTACAGCTGTTTTAAAAGAAATTGAGGTCTTGGTTGATGGGAGATCAGTAACAGTGCATTCCACATAGCACCAAAAGTTACATGCTTTTGGAGTAATTACCCTTTGGAAGCAAGACTTGTGTTTCTGCTGAAACTAAGCAGCTTCATGTGCTTAGTTGTGCACAGACTTAGTGTACTGTGTCATTATTTATCAGGAATAAAAAACTTAGTTGAATGCAGAGGGTAAGAAAAAGCTGAAGTACACAAAATGTGTCTGAAATTTAACTTGATTCCACGTGTCTGGTATTTTTTCTTCTTTCTGTCAGGCCTCAGTGTAGCTTCATGGGCATGGTTATTTCTCATGACATGTTGCTGGGACGTTGGCGCCTTTCTTTGGAGTTATTTGGTAGAGTGTTCATGGAAGATGTTGGAGCAGAGCCTGGATCGGTATGTATTTCTCAGTGTAAGGACACTTCCTCTTACAACTAAATTGTGACTCTCCCTAAGTATTCTAATTTTGAGGTTTGTCTGGTTTTTTTTTTTTAATTTTTAGATCTTGACTGAATTAGGTGGCTTTGAAGTAAAGGAATCGAAATTCCGCAGGGAGATGGAAAAACTTAGAAACCAGCAATCGAGGGATTTAACATTGGAGGTAAAAAATGTTAGTTTATCTTCTAATAAATTTTCATTAAAAGTTGAAGTATTACAGTAACTTGATAGGAAAATTTGTATTTCAGAGTCTGCAAGCAGGTGTCTTAAATCATACTTTGTGAGTTATGTTGCAGTTACTCTGTAGTTTTTCCCAGTCTGAATGTTATTTTTTGAATCTGTGGAGCAGTGTCCAGAAATCTGTTATGAAGCTGAAAGTCTCCTAGAATGATAGTTAGTAAAGAAAGATTTTTTTTGTATTTTTTTACTAGGTTGATCGAGACAGAGATCTTCTGATTCAGCAGACCATGAGGCAGCTGAACAATCATTTTGGTCGCAGGTGTGCTACCACTCCGATGGCTGTACACAGAGTGAAAGTTACTTTTAAGGATGAGCCTGGAGAAGGCAGCGGTGTAGCACGAAGCTTTTATACTGCTATTGCACAGGCTTTTCTGTCAAATGAGAAACTGCCAAATCTAGATTGCATTCAGAATGCCAACAAGGGTACCCATACAAGTAAGTGATGCACAGCAGTTAATCTACAGAAAATACTAATAAAAACCTTGGGTGCTTTATTTACATAGAAATACTTGGCCTTGTTCCAGAGACGGCTCTTGTTAGCTCAGCCCAGAATCCATAAAAATTATGCATTAGTTCTCTGGAGCAGGGAAATGGCTTTCCTCCCCTCCACACACTTTCAGAAACAGGAACTTCTTGTTTTTCTTGCAATAGGACTCTGCTTTAGGTGTGCTCAGATTTTTTGAGTGTCCTTCTCTCCAGCAGGTAATAATTGTCAAGATTTTAGCTACTAAGAGCTTATATATTTTATTACAGCTGCTCCATCTGACTTGCCACAAACACATTTTGATGTTTTTGAAAGTATATGTAAACTTTTAGAGTATTTTATCATTTTTAAGTTGGTACAAACACTTCAGGTCCTTTCTTAAGTTTGGCTGAACCCAATCACTGCTTCAAGTGAAATGGTTCTGTCTCATTGATGTCTGTCAAACTCTTCAACCTTAGTCTTCCTTACACTGAAACTTAGGTAGGAGAGAGAAGTATAAAAATGTTTAAGTTTATGAGGTTTTTTGCCCTTCAGGTCTGATGCAGAGATTGCGAAATAGGGGAGAGAGAGATCGGGAAAGGGAGCGAGAGAGAGAAATGCGGAGAAGTAGTGGCTTGCGAACTGGTTCT
Source organism: Molothrus ater (assembly GCF_012460135.2). Lineage (NCBI taxonomy): Eukaryota > Metazoa > Chordata > Aves > Passeriformes > Icteridae > Molothrus > Molothrus ater. The sequence continues at coordinate 128,925,104 of NC_050478.2, forward strand.
CGGAGAGATAGGGATAGGTAAGTGATAATCTTTATCTTGATGAAGATATTTTGTCAAATACAGTAATTGCCTTGGATATTGTCAGGAAAGATACTTTTACTTCCTCCAGTCACTGGAGTCTCTTTCAGGAGTGATTTGCAGGGTAATTTCTTGAAATTCGGTCTCTACTTTTAATTCTTTAAAGAATTATTATATATATATTATATTATATTATAATGCTTACTTTATCATTAATCGGTTATGTCTCCACCACAGGCCATCAGTTTCTTCTGCTAAAACAGTAACAAAAACTTGTGTACTAGAATAAAATTGTGAGGTAGTTTAGAAACAACAGTGCCATTGGTGGCATGTCTGACAACTGTATCCAAAACACAAGTAATACTAAAATCTCTAGTTTATTTTGATTCTCTCTTTCTGATTCATTCTCTCCAAGCAGCTATGAGCAACACTACTATTCCAGCAGTAAAGCTAATGCTAATATCAATCTGTGTGCAAATAATATTGTCCCAGAGGATTTTTGAATTTTTCTCTGAAATGAGTACAAACTGCTCTGATTATCTTAAGGGACTTCAGAAGACAACTGTCCATTGACACACGGCCTTTTAGACCAGCCTCAGAAGGAAACCCCAGCGATGACCCTGACCCTCTCCCAGCACACAGACAAGCCCTTGGAGAACGGCTCTACCCTCGAGTGCAAGCAATGCAACCAGTAAGACTTCCCTAAATGATTGTTCTTCTCAGCTTGTAATGTAAAAATTTAATTCCTTATCCATAATTGAAATAATTGAGACATAATTGATAGTATTCAAACATGCAAGACTGATTTTATTTTATTTTTAATTTTGTTAAGATTTTGTTTCTCTAATTTGTTTTTTAGCTTAGTAGGTATCTTGTAATGCATTCTCTATTTAAAATATCAGAACTTTCATAAGATCATATTTGAAAATAAGAGAACTGGAGGAGAATAGTAAGACCTATCACTCCTTTATCCCCAGGCATTTGCAAGTAAAATCACAGGAATGTTGTTGGAATTGTCTCCTGCTCAGCTGCTTCTGTTACTAGCTAGTGAAGATTCTCTTAGAGCAAGAGTTGATGAAGCAATGGAACTCATTATTGCACATGGCAGGTAAAGTATCAAAAGTGAGAACTGATTCTGTGGCCAAAGCACTTGTACTGTTCTACGTCTAACTCCAATACATGCAGCTTATTTCTTGATAGTCAAGATATTTTTCTTTGGACAAGTGACTTTTTGGCTTTGGTTTAATCAATTCTGACTGGTTTCAGAATATCACAGTTCCTTATTGAGAGCAGCCCTGCTGAGAAGGACTTGATGGATGCTGGTGGATGAGAAACTGGACATGAGCTGGCCATGCAATGCACCAGATGTGTTCTGGGCTGCATCACAAACAGCATGGCCAGCAGGTTGAGGGAGGAGAGGATTCTGTCCCTCTGGTGAGACCCCACCTGCACTGCTGCATTCAGCTCAGGGGTCCCCAGCACAGGAAGGACATGGACCTGTTGGAGCAAGTCCTGAGGAGGTCACCAAGATGATCAGAAGAATGGAGTACCTGTCTTATGAAGAAAGGTTGAGAGAACTGGGGTTGTTCAGCATGGAAAAGAGAAAGCTTATGGGTGACCTTCCAGTCCCTGAAGGGAACCAGCAAAAAGATGGCAAGGGACTTTATACAAGAGCATGTAGTGACAATTCAAGGGGAATAGCTTCAAACTGAAAGAGAGGAGGTTTAGAATAGATAACAAGAAGAAATTCTTTATTGTGAGGAATAGTGAAGCAGTGCAACAGGTTACCCAGAGAAGGTGTAGATCCCTGGAGGTGATCAAGGCCAGGTTGGGGCTCTGAGCAACTTGCTCTAGAGGAAAGTATTCCTGCCCACAGCAAGGGGGCTGGAACTAGATGATCTTCAAGGTCCCAAATTATTCTACCATTCTGTGAGTCTGTGATGGTGAAATTAAATCTGCCTTTTTATTCCCTTCTCAAGGGAGAACGGTGCTGACAGTATATTGGATCTTGGATTGCTAGACTCTTCAGAAAAAGTGCAGGTAATGAATCACCTGTTGCACAAAATTTATGTAAGATTCAGTTTTATCAGTTGATTTTAATACCGGAAGCAACTGGAAGCTTTATCATGCAAGACAAAGTTCTGTTTAATAATTTCATTTTGAAAGAATTAACCGTAATTAGTCAAAAGTATAGCATGTCATCATTAGGAAATATCACAGGAATTCTTAACCATAGGAACCTGAATCTTTGGGTCCAAGCAAATAGCTTGATGTGTGTCAGTAACTAGAATGAAGTGTGTTAATTGCTGCTTTGACTTTGAAAACAGGAAAACAGAAAGCGCCATGGATCCAGCCGCAGTGTAGTAGATATGGAATTAGACGATACCGATGATGGGGATGATAATGCACCACTTTTCTACCAGCCTGGAAAACGAGGATTTTATACACCAAGACCTGGTAAAAACACAGAAGCAAGGCTGAATTGTTTCCGGAACATTGGCAGGTATTCTACCATAAACTTTTTAGTCTGAAAAAATGTAAAAGGCAATCGTGCACAACACCAGGGAGAGTACCAATGATCCAAGCTGGAAGAAACTTTTTTTTTAATGGTCTCTATTTCTCACACTGAGCCTAAGTAGGGGGGAATTTGCATATGTCAACTTAAGGTTTCTTTTCCTGTTAAATTTTAATTTTTTTATCCTTCTTTTAAAAAATTATGTATGCCTATGATTTTCATTTGTGAGCAATATATTTGGAAAGCTGACTCCAGCTTAATTCTTAGATTATTAGAACTCTTAAATGTGAGTTTGCTGAAAGATCTCTAGTGTAATTTCTGCTGTACCAAAACCAACTCCAAATATATTTTTTCAGAATCCTAGGATTGTGCTTGTTGCAGAATGAACTATGTCCCATCACATTAAATAGACACGTAATCAAAGTTCTACTTGGCAGAAAGGTAAGTCGAACATAAAAATTTTAATTTCCTGTAATTACTTAAAACCTCATCCATAAAACTGGGCTTTTTCCCCTAACCACATGTGTCTTAACTAGCTGAGCTGATATAGGAACTGTATGGAGGTCTTCAATTTGAGGACTGTTAATTTTTTCATTTCCTAGATTTTGAACAGAGTGGATATACTAGAAGTCAGGTATTTGACTAAGATCTAATGATTTTGTAATAGGTTAACCTTCAACTCTCTTCAGAAACTACAAACTGTCTCTGCTTTTTTTCTTCCTGAGCTTCAGAAACAATAGTGTTAGACAATACTAGGCAATAACTTACAGAAAAGCATTTTTCTGGGTATTTGAGAGAGCTCATGGAATTAATTTGTAATTAAATTTTGTCTCAGGGGTAGATATAATTTAATTCAGAGCAATAATTACTTAAACTTTTGACTAAAACTGCTACCCTGGCCCAGTAAAAGCTAATCAGGTACTGCACTTTTGTTGCATTAGTCAATGGCATTGTAAGTTCTGTCTGATCCAGCAAATTTAAATCAAGGTTTGTTACTACTGGTCTTTTCTTAAGTTCACTTTTGATCACATAATCTGTTACTCAACGTAGTATAATCTTTATTGAAAAAGACTTAATGGGAGAAATGGCCTTAAATTCCTCCTGGTGTCTTCCAAGAGTGATTGCTTTCTAAATATTCTCTTAAGGTTTTTCTTGTTGAGTATGTATTCCTTTCAGTATTCCAATGTACCTTCTAAAGCAGACTGAAAGTAGGAGTTTAACTGCATTTATTTCTGTGTGTTTGTATCTTCTGTTGCTAGTGCATAGATCTGGCACAGGTCACATAATTTTGAATACATTGTTAAACACCTGTTACGTTTCAAACTTCTGTCCTTTTTTTATAGGTGAACTGGCACGACTTCGCTTTTTTCGACCCAGTTATGTACGAAAGCCTTCGGCAGCTTATCCTCGCTTCCCAGAGTACAGATGCTGATGCAGTGTTTGCAGCAATGGATTTAGCCTTTGCAATAGACCTGTGTAAGGAGGAGGGTGGAGGGCAGGTAAGCACAGCTAAACTTGTGGCTCTCTAGTGTCAGAGTGTGACAGCTTATGCAGGGTGTAGTGTGCACATAATCCAGGCTCTTCTCAGATGACAGATAAAACATTTTACTCTTCTTGGATTCAGTGCAGTGTTCTTAGATATTGAAGCCTGGATATTTTTCTTTGAAAATGATCTAGAGCCTACTGTAGACCCTGGTAACTGTAGTCAGTCCTAGGGAATCTTTAAAACTAACCTGTAGTAGTGAATTTTACTTGGGCTTGGAGGTATATTGAGTAATAAATCACTCTGCAGCATACTGTGGTGGTTGTAATAATCTCATTTCCTTTATATCTCTTTTCTTCTTCCCCTTTTTAAATGTTCCTTATTTCTTTGCCATAGGTTGAACTTATTTCCAATGGTGTAAATATACCAGTCACTCCTCAGAATGTATATGAGTATGTCCGGAAATACGCAGAACACCGAATGCTGGTAGTAGCAGAGCAGCCTCTACATGTAAGTTTTTAGTAGAGTTTTTTTAAAAAGAAGGAAAAAAAAAATCTGTCATCTTTCCATCAGTTAATTATTATCCTCATTGTGGTGTTGCTAATCAGGTTTCTTTAAAGTCTTGACAGCTTGATTAAAAGTATTTAATTTTTTTTTGGTAATTGTATAGCTATTTATGTAGTACTGTGAAGACTGAGTGAGTAATTTATTTTATTGTAGGTCTCATTGGTTAAATATATATGTTTATTTCTTGAGCTCAAATGGCACAAATCCTCTTGGAAATTTGGCTTTGTATTTGGCAGCTACTTTGTTCTTAATAATTTATTACCTTTGATTTGTTTGCATCCTTGTTCTAAGGAAAAATCATTTATAAAACCACTTATACTAGCCTGGCAAGAAACATAAAAATTATGTTTTTTAAAAATTATTTGCTTTTTTAAAGCCCTTGTCAAATAACACTTACAGAATAATATATTTTTGTAGACAGTTAATGAAGACCAGTCTATCATGATGCTACATGTAAACTAGGTTGCTTGTGCTCGTTGTGGTTTCCTCCTGCACATCTGAGATAGGGGAGCAGGGCAGATTACCTCTGTGCAGCTGAGGTCCAAATTCTCACAGAAAGAACATGTTCCTGGAATTAAGATACTTGATCTCCATGTCTGCATATATTGCTAATTTGACTCTTGTTTATTTTAAGAGTTGAAAACCCTTACACTTATATTCACTTTGAAATTTTCTAAAGCAAATTGATTCATAGTATTTAATTTTGAATATGGAATTTCCTGTCTTTTCAGGATATTACTTACACAGACACACATACACATATATTTTATGTATGTAGTATTTTTGAAGCAGAGTTGGCATGTGTCTGAGGAAGCAAAGTAAAAGGAGCATACAACAGGCTTTTTTTTTTTTTTAATTCTCATCAAATTCAGCGCAGCTTAGCAAATACCTGAACATTTTAGCATTAGAAGAGTTCCTGTGCTTCTGCTCCTGGTGAAATACAAGCTCAAGCCAGTACTGCTTTCTTTTGCTCTAGTAGGTTGGGTTTAAAAATTGGTGCAGTTCTTTGTTTCAGAAGATTTGCATCTCAGATGATAAAGCTTTAAAAGAAAAGAACAGCTCAGAGAATAATGAATCTTGAGTTAAAGGGAATTTCACATGAAACTTTTGAGTAATGCGTTTAAAGTAAATCTTAAAACTTATAGGGTTACAATGTGCATTTTGTTGTTTTCACTTAAGGCAATGAGGAAGGGGCTCCTGGATGTACTTCCAAAGAATTCATTAGAAGATTTGACAGCAGAAGATTTCAGACTTTTGGTAAATGGCTGTGGTGAAGTAAATGTGCAAATGCTAATCAGCTTTACCTCTTTCAATGATGAATCAGGTATGAAATAACTTAGTCATAAACAGAGTTGCAGGTATAACTTAACACTGTTTTTTCTGTGTGGAGTAGTTACTAGCATTAAACTTGAACTAGTAAGTCTGCCATTAGTTAATAAGCCAGTGAAAGCTGTAATAAAGTTATTACTTGGGATATTTTTTTTACATTCCTTAGAAAATATTTACCTTCAGTTAAGTGAGGGTGGAGAAAGCATGTTTTCCAACTTGACTGTCACAAGATGTTAAATACATGGACTGTATTACTGGTAGTATATCTTTCTTGTGAAAATTCTCTAGAACTATAAATGTGATGGATGAAAGTTTAATACTTCTTACATAATTTTTAAACTGTGTTTAGTTGCAGTTGGGCTTTTTGGTAAGGAGGGAGGAGTGGGAGTGGTACTGAGTTATGTCAGTGTTAGCCTTGCATTCAAAGCTATTCAGTTTGAAATTACTGATCTCCAATATCAGGACTTTATGAATGTGATTGTAGCTGAGATCCAGCTTGCAGCACATGTAAAACAGGTCTCTTAATGTTACTGTCCAGTGCAGCAGCTGAATTGTTATTTCAACTTGTTATTTCACACAGGAGAAAATGCTGAGAAGCTTTTGCAATTCAAGCGTTGGTTTTGGTCCATAGTTGAGAAGATGAGTATGACAGAAAGACAAGATCTGGTAAGTTGTCCATTCCCATTGGAAACATGCAGGAAGAATTGGAATAAGTTGTGTCAATACTGTTCTTAACTGTGTCTACCTGCAGAGACTTTGTGAAGAGTTAAGGTAGCAGAGCAGGGTAGTAGGGTTGGGTAAGACTTGATTCTGGAAACAACAGGTGTGAATGCCAGACCTCCTTGTAACTGAAAGTAAGCGTGGTGTGTTCTTCTCCCTGTTCATAGGTCTCTTACAGAAGCACAGTTTCACTCTGCACAGTTGCTCTTAAGATGAGTAACTGTGGTTATTCAACTCTGTTGTGGGCTGGTAGAGTTTTGAGGTCAAGTTCTCTTCATGCATCATCTACTCACCTGAATTCTGCGTATCCTGAGGGCAATATGTCTGTCCTCTCTGTAAGATGTCAGTAAATGATACCATGTCCTTCTCAAGGCCCTTTAGAAGTGAGAAGCTGATGAGAAGCATGAAAGAATAAGATACTGTTCAGGGGATTTCATTTTTAAAAACTTGCCTGTAAATTTTATTCATTGTACACCTCTTAAAATGGTTTGTTTTTAACTTCCTACTCTGTAAGGTAGTATCTCTCCCTTACAGTCTACTAAAAGGAAACAGAGAGTACTCTGAAAAGTGCAAACCCTAGAGCACATTTTTCAAAGAGTGTCTATGCTTACACCTTGGTGGTGACTCAGTATTTCACACTTGAGATAAAAAACCAAATGCTCTCTGTTGCTCCCTTTTGTTTGTACTAGTACTACATCCTGTAGTCTGACTGGTTTGTGAGACATTCCTGCTTCAATTTGTATTGATGGCGGTCACCACCTTCCCAGATGGATATTTGGACATGCTCTTTACTGAGGATTTGTTGATACAGGATAATTTTGAGTGCTGCTTTTATCAGTTTTATGAAGGAAGTGAAGGAAGCTACTACAGAAGAAAGTAGAATAACTGTGGAGTTTAGTTTGGCATATTGAAGAGAACATAGTATGATCAATCTTGCTGTGATTGTGCAATTCTTTTTTAACCTATCCCTACACAATTTGTAGGCAGTATGGATCTTAATTTTAAACACTGTCTTTTTTCAGGTTTACTTTTGGACCTCAAGTCCATCATTGCCTGCCAGTGAGGAGGGGTTCCAGCCTATGCCATCCATCACAATAAGGCCACCAGATGACCAACATCTTCCAACAGCAAACACTTGCATTTCTCGCCTTTATGTCCCACTCTATTCCTCTAAGCAGATTTTGAAACAAAAATTGTTACTCGCCATTAAGACCAAGAATTTTGGTTTTGTGTAGAGTATAAAAAGTGTGTATTGCTGTGTAATATTACTAGCTAAGTTTTGTAGATTTTTCCATTTGTCTATAAAAGTTTATGAAAGTTAATGCTGTCATACCCCTGGTGGTACTTCAAAGATTTAAATGCAAACATTCCTGTACTAAATTTGTAACATAAAGGCCTAAGGAGCACTAGCAATATGTGATTGCAACAGTTTGCTAGTCAATAACTCCTTTGCCTAACCCCAGCCAAAGATGACAGCAGAACAATATAATTTACACTGTGATTTATCTTTTTGCTGAGGGAGAATATGTAAAATGTTCTGAAAATTCACTGCTGCCTTTGTGGAAAGTGTTTCAGCAAAGGTTCTTGTATAGAGGGAGTAGGGAATTTCAAAATAAAAAATTAAGTATGTTCTGTGTTTTTAACTTTTTTTTATGGTGTTTAATTTGTGGTTGGCTGCAGTTGTGTATCATGTATATTGAACTTGTAAAAAGTTCCTGACAGCTCAGATCCCAGAGTTGGGATTGTTCACTTATGAAACCACTTCCATTGCAATTTTTGTTCTATTGCATTGAACTCTGGCACATCAGATACCATCACTAATATTTTGCATGTAATCTGTACCTTTAGTGGGTTTTTTTTTCCCTGTACATATTTGATGAGGCCAATGCACAGTATTTCATAGTTCACAATCAACATTTTTGTATCCTTGTTACAGTGAACAGACAGTCAGGAGATTGTTCCACTACCAGTTCTAACCCAACAGTTGTACTACATTATCTAACTATGTAAACTCAGCCTGGGCACTTTCTGGTAACTGTAAAATGTTTATAAGATCATGATTATTGAAGATACATTTTTTGGAAAACTTTAATGTTCGTGAGCTGCTTAACTTCTTTTGTATCTAGCCTTTTTTTAAGTATCTTGTTACAGTTTTTTAATAAAGAAATTACAGACAAAATACCAAGTCATACTGAAGAAACAATAGTTTTTATTTATTAAGCCATTTATACTTTAGCTAACAGCATACACTAAACATAGTTGGTCATTAAAAATCTGAATTTTGTAGCTGAAAAATTGACATGCAGAAGACATTTAGCCTACATTTTACAGTTAGCAGAGAATCCTGAAAGAAATGGGCCAGGCAACCCCTCCTTTTAACAGAATTGGTTTGAAGGAAAAGTGGCTTGTTCTGAAAACTTTCAAGGCAATTAGGTTAGAATAAATTTCTCAAACTTCATTGTAGTGAGTTTTACTGTATGTTTTGAAGTGCTTGGTTAGTTTTGGGGAGGGCAGTCTTTGACCTTGATGTAGGATTTCTTTTCCCTAAGGCTTGAGAGGTTTTGAGTTAGAAATTGGTTGATGAAGAAAGGAGCTACTTTTTCAGTGTAAAACTAAATTTACGAAGCTTAGCAGACTTAAATATTGAGGGATAAGAACTTCTGTGGTGGTGATGTTCTTCTTTCTTGCTTCTGCAACCCCATTAGTTCATGTTAATGATTTTTTTTCTCCCTTTTGTTGGGAAGAGCTGAAGTAATGTTCCATCCAAATCCTAGTAGAACTCACCTTTGCCAGAGCTCCTCTGGTTTTTCCTTTCTGTCAGCTAGTTGTAGGATGACCAAAAGTTATCTACATCTGATTTTCAAAAAAGCCTCTTCATTTATTTCATTGCTAAAGGTATGGAGTACAGTTGATACCACAAATTCTGATCACCAGTTGCCAAATTGATGCTGAAAATCCTCTCTTCCAAATCAAGTGGATTGTTTCAGGCTTGTGTAGTTAAACTGCAGATAAATAAACAGATGTAAAATTATTTCTGCAGGTACTAGTGCTTTCTCTAAATCGATCATCCTAGAAAAGGGTAGTTTCAATGTATGAGGATTGGAGCTAGATTTCCTGTTGTGACCTCCAGTGTATCTTAAGTTCAAAACTGATTTTACTATGCTAAAAAGCAAAAGCAGTACAGCCTCACAAATCTAGCTAGAGGCATTTTAGTATAGAGAAAAATTGTGCTGGTGTGGCTGTTCTCTTATACTAAGGAGGATAAGTTACAAAGGTACAAAGCAACATCTACCTTATACCTGACTATCAAACTGCTGTGACACTACCAAAACTGCCTCTAACTGAAATGTGCAAGGTTAGTAGAAAGCAACAAAAGAAACTGTTTAGAATAGCACCAAAACTCCAGTCTGTAAAATAAAGCTCTCTTCCTCACAAAGCTTTGTGAGGCTTCATGTACTAAGAATTATCCAAGGCCCTTGGATGAAAGGCCATATATACATGTAAAGTACTGTGTATATATATATATGTATTGTGTGTATATGTATATAAGTGTATGTGTATGTATAACATATAAATATATGTTATATGTATATATATTTCTGTATATAGATTAAGCATTTTTTAAGTCCTGTAATGTATAGCTAGACAAAAGCTTTGCAGATAGCACAGTAGCTCACCATATATACACACACAAGGCATTCTGGTAAGCAGAGAGGGAATTTAGAATGATATATGCTGTCGTCATTGACTTGAAATATGTATGTAGCTTTATAAATAGCTTTTTTTCCTCTGTATGGTATATTTAAACTATATCAAGATTTTAATAAGAAAAATGTTTATTAAAATCATACACCTCCTCTCCCTTTGACTTAAGCCCTTCTGTTAGTTCACTTAAAGTGTGGTAGAGAAACTAGTTAAATTCTGTAATGTTTATTCTTTTTAATAGTCTAAATCCTTAGCTGTTCACCATTGCTGAGAGGCGATAAAGGTAGCTACTAATAAAATATTATGACCAACTACTAGAGTAGGTCCTAATCTGAATCTAGTGAAACCTTGATACTTTAGTGCTAATTTCTGTGACTAATTCTTGGCTTTGGTTTCTTTTACTTAGCTAGCTGTATCCAACACAAGGTAAATCACTTGCTCCAGCTTTGATAATTTTCCAGGAATGAAAAATTTCATCAAGTGGTCTTTCCCACCTGTGTGGTTTGGAAGTGGTTTTTCTTTCCTACAAGTGAGTAATTTGGTCCCTAGATAACAAGCAGTGACAAAGATGGAAACTGGCAATCTTATGAATCCAAAACCATACCCTTGCAGAGCAGCATTCAGGGAGGCAGAGGAAAGAAAATTTTCCTCAACTCTTAAACAAGGTTTATCCTTGTATGCAATTGTGCAAACCATAGAGACCGGCTGGTTTTCAGAAGTTTACTTCTATGCATCTGAAGAGAAGTGTGTAGTGAGCAGGGCTGCACCTCTCCGTGGTAGTTGGAGTGCAGGTGGGGGAAGTTCCCCAGCCACCACCAACCGCCTCCTGTGCGGTTGCTTCTCAGAGAGAGCCGGAATTCAGCACAGCTCCTGGTCACCCTTAACACCATGTGAATGATTGTTCACTAAGTTTGTGCTAACCTCCTCCTTTCAATGCTAACTGCTGTGCCCTAACTCCCTCTTTATAGGTCCCACAGCCTGTGGATCATGTCTCTGTGTGCATCTGTAAATACCATGCTCTTCACTTGGATTTTTCTGGCTTCCTCTCTGTAAGGCAAACTGTGGTTACCTTGTTTAGTTGCTCTGATTCCCTTCTTCTTTCACGCTTTGTAGGATTTGACCTTTTTTCTGAATGCTTTCATTTGCCTATTTAGTAACAGGTCTGCTAAAACCAAATAGAAAATTCTGCATGTCCAGCTTAGCTGGATTTCAGCATGTGTGGCATTATCTTACTCTGAGGTAGAAGATATACCCACACATTAAAATGTGTTGGTGAATGGGTCATGTGAAAGCTTCAGTGAGTGCCTGGAACTCACAGTGCTGGAAGTTTCCACATGATCTCCGTGGGGAGGATATGAACAGGCTTCACAACTGGAGTGTGGCCTCCCTCAGTGCAGTCACTGCCCATCAGGACTTCTGGCATTATCAGGAGCTCTGATTAATCCTTTGCTAGTTGGAAATTGCTTTTGTGGCTTTCATTTGCAGCTATTTCAGATTTACTGAACTGAGAAGCATGGAGGGCTTTTAATTTTTTATAAATTTTAATGGATTTTTTGTGGAGTTGTCTTAGAGGATAACTTCATGTCTTGCTTTGAAACACAATCCTGTTAGTATTTTCCACAAACTACTTTTTTCTGATTATCACCACAAACTGCTATTATAGTAATAGACTGTTTAGCATAACAAGAGGCAGCTGGTTGCTCCCAGGTGTTTCAGGACTTTCATAATGGTGAAACTCTTCAGTCTCCCTTTGTCCAGTGGCAGTGACAACTAACCAAATGAGTATGCTTGAATACTGTAGTCATGTTGGAAAATAGATTGTTGCCACAACCTATGGTAAGGTTTCTCTGCACAGAGACTGCAAGGAGACTTAAAGAAATTTTAGGCTTTAGACATACTGAAATAATTCACAAATTGATTTTCTGAGAGTGAACAGCGCGAAGCTGAAAAGCAGATTTCACTTTAATTTATAAATGAAAATTCTTCAATTTACCTGAAATGGCATTTTCATATACAAAATTAGAATTATAACCAGTTTTAAAAGGCAGCTGAGTTTGTTCCAAAAAGTAACACCTTTTGGGGGAGGGAAGAAAGAGCTAGGATGGTTGAAGCAGTGAATACTACATTTGCTATAGCAGGACAGCTGCCACAGTAGTGAGGAACTAAGGGAGGAATACAGCTTCCACCACCTATCAGGGAGCTTGTTCTAAACAGGACATTGTAGGTGCAGCTGAGTAGTCTGAAATCTTGCAAAATTGTGCATAATGCTGTATTTCATTTGTATGTGCTTGTCTGTATTTTAGTGTAGGGTACATAATTTAATTTTTATAAAACAAAGCTAACAGAAGTTGGCAGACTTTTGTGGAGGTGCAAGAACCGTCACATGCGGTTTGGTTAATCCTTTCCAGTATTTTTCTTTTTTTGTGCATCTTTAAGCACCATGTAAGTAAACATAAGGGCAGGCATTTAAGAAGTTATCTCCAAACACTTGAACAATTTTCTATTGCTAATTATATTAATTTATGGTAGATCTTAATCCCTGTCAGGACAGGGCATTTCCTTATTTAGGAACTCTGAAACAGTAGCCAGGACAATCAGATCTGGGGGCTAAGAAAACTGGTAGACCAGTCAATGTCATTTAATATGAATAGTCTGCTGCTTGTTGGTTTTGGTTCCACAAACTCATGCATCTCCCCCTTAAACCACCAGCAAGTTCTGTATTGCACACATCAATAGAATTTGTCTGTAAATGGGTCAGTTGGGTTTGCTCTACATCAATCAGTGTTCCTCTGATTGCTCTGGACAAAAAGCTGGAATCACTCGTACTCCATATACTTGGTATGAGTGGAGCTGTTGGATGTAAAGATTAAGCAGCTTGTCTAGGTATCTCTGGGAAATAAAACTTCAAGGATTTCTCAGAAATAACAGTACTCAGGTAACAGCAGATATTGTTAATGTGAATCCACCTTTTCTCCTTTACTTTTTATGTGTTCCTGCTGTGCTTTTAAGTAAGTTGCTCAGTCACGTGTTTCTGCTCCTCAGAAAACTCAATGGAAGAAAACCAGAACTGTTTTTGTGCTTAGTCACAGATCTCACCACGGAACTTTTCTTATCCTCTGCCCTGGTGAGGCTTGGGCGTCTCTCACAAGGCATCAAAAAGCCGCAGGAAACAGATGCAGCCCAGAGGAGCGCAGCTGGCCTGACTCCCCCTTCCCGTGCTTAGGAATGGAGAGAGGGGAGGTCTCAGTCACTGTGGCACTCAGGTGCCTTTAAAAAAAATACCCAAAATTCTTAACGGCACACGAATTCTTAAAGCGGCACCGAAAGTTGCCTTTCTGGAAAGGGGACACCCGAATCATTTGAAGCTCTCTCTCCTTGCAAGAAGAGGGAGAAACAAGTATCCATCGTACTGCCACAGACAGGCCCTCGCCGAGCGCGGCCAGGCTGTGTTTGTTACACAACTGCTGAGTCCGCCCCGGGGCGGAGCGGCCTTGGCCATGGCCGTTCCCCCTTCCTCCGCCGCCGCCCCTCCCGGTGCAGTCCTGCCGGCCATGGGCGAGCGCCGGGCCCCGGCGGCGCCGCCGGAGGCGGCGGGCCCGGAGCGGGTAAGGCCGGGCGGGGCGGGGAGCGGGGCCGGGCCGGGCCGGGCCAGGCGGGGGCTCCGGGAGCGGCGGCGGCAGCGCAGCCCTGTCCAGCCGGGCCCCGCGGCCTCCCCGCCGGGCCGGGCCGCCGCGGGGGGACCCCGGCACCGGGGACCCGCTGCTTCGGACAGCCCTGGAAAGGGCACGGGCCGTCCCCCCGCGCACTTGTCCCGGCCGGGCTCGGCAGGGCCGGAGCGCTCGGGCACCGCGGCCCGGGCAGCGCTGGCAGCACCTGCGGGGGATTCGGGCCTTCGAGCGGCGGCCGCGGGCTGCGGCACGGGGTCCGGGCAGTGCCGCCCCTGCCGTCCCGGGGGCTCTGCGACTGCCGGGGCCGGGAAGGTAGAGCTCGTCCTCCTGCCCCGAGCCGCCATGGAGGCAGGTGTGCGTGTTGGTGATGCTCCCGGCTTCCCAGGCCCTGCGGACCAGGAAGGTCTGCCCCTGGGAGGCGTCCGAGCTGCATTTTGGTGTCCCCAGTATAACCATGCTAAGCCGGGCTGAGGTGTTCAAGGAGAAAGGATCATCATGGCAGGGAAACCCACGTGGTCTTCCTGAGCCCTTGTGTCTCATTAGCACTCAAGTATCCAAAACCAGGTGTGCCACGTTAAATACAAGTATAAGAAACCCCTTACTCTGTCTCCCTGAACAGTGATGTGCTGTACCCATAGTGAAGTGCATGGTAGTCCTGTCATCCCCTCAAGCATGTGAAACCAGCAGGTGTTGTGCTCCTCAGATGCTGTGCAGTGCAAACCATCTCTCCCAGGAATGGTGATGAACTCACTGCTGGCATGGCCTGTGCTGCCCAGGGCTGGCCTGGACACTTTGGGAGCTCGTGGGATGCACATGTGGCCTCTTACTGGGGTGTGATGTGAGGGTTCATGGTCACATACCACTGTGTGTGTGTTCCACATCTCAGTGCTGGCTCTGCCAGCACCTTTAGCTTTTTCCCTGGCTACAGCTGTTGTAACTGTAATGCTTGCACAGCCAGCCCAGCAGCTTTAGCTGTTGGGGTGATGGTTGTGTGTATGTATGTTAATTATTTCCTTGTTTGCTGAATTTGAAATTAATGGGAGGCGTTTTAGTACCCCTAAGCAGTTATTGTTGTCCATTTGGTTTATTGTCATCACCAGAAGAGTTTTTCTCTCGCAGTTGCAGCATAACTGGGATATGATGTACTGGAGTGTGTCCAGCAAAGGGCTGATGGTTAAGAGACTTCAGCATACAGAGAGAGGCCATGAGTACTGGGACTGTTCAGTCTGGAGAGGACTCCAGGGGATTGTGTGAGTGGGTGAAAATACCTAGTGGAGGGAATAAAGGAGAACAGAGCCAGGCTCTTTTCAGTGGTGCCCCATGGTGGGACTAGGGGCATTGGTCACACACTGAAGTACAAGAGGTTGCATTTACGTGTGAGAAAACACTTGTTTTTCCTGAAAGTGGTCAGATGCTGACGCAGGTTGCTCATAGAGGTTGTGTAGTCTCCGTTCTTGGAGATACTGAAGCCTCATGTGCTTGACCCTGCTCGTGCAAGAGTTGGCCTGTGCCCACCAGCTTCAGCTCTTTTACACATTTAGATCATGTTGTCTGAACAGAACGAAGCATGTACACATTATAAACTGGGTGCCCTTTGTCATTATGGTGAGTGTTGACTGTTATCACAGCATTGAGAAAAAGATCTGGGGTGCTCATTGAAGGTAGTGTTGACTTAGGGACTTCTACCTTCTCCTGCCCCTCACACTCCTGCCAGTGCCCCTGGATCCAGGAAGGCAAGGCAGGGAATGTATTATGCTCCTTCAGCACAAGGTGGTGACTGCTCAGAAGCCTCAGCAGTGATCAGAATGTGCCACACGCTTGAAGCTGAGTTAGAGAGGATGGGATTGTCTTATAGCCACTGCCTGCCTGCCAGCCAATTTAGAGCACATGAAAGGCTCCTTTCCCAGCAGCCTACCTGTGAAACTCCTCTGCACCCCTGAAGGTGATAAGGGAGGTGAGATATAGGTTGAGCAGGAGGTTCCAGTATGTTCCAGTATACTCTCATTATTTGTTTGAGAGTATTTTCCTGTAACTGATCTTTCCTTTTCTGAAATGAAAAAGACCCAAACAACCAGAACTATCTATTTAACAAAATACTGGTACAGTTTCTAAAACTGCAGGCCAGCCAGCCTCACCTGAATCCCTGGAAAGATGATGGGATGGCTCATCCTGCAGTCCATCTCTAAGCACATGGAAGACAAGACGGTCATCAGGAGTAGACACTGTGGATTCACCAAAGGGGACTTGTGCTTAACCAATCTGATTACCTTCTATGATGGGACAATTGGCTGAATAGACAAGGTAGAGCAGTGGATTTTGTCTGCATGGGCTTTAGCCAGGCTTTTGCCAGTGTCTCCCATGGTACCCTCATAGGCAAGCTCAGAAAGCGTGAGCTGGATGAGTGGATGCTGAGGTGGATTGAGCACTGGTATAGTTTCAGGGCTGTCACTGGTTGTGTCCCCCAGGGTTCACTGCTGGGCCCAGTATTCTTTCACTTATCCATCAGTGACTCAGATGAAGGGGCAGATGCCTCCTCAGCAAATTCACTGATGGCACAAAGCTGGGAGGAGCAGCCGACAGGTGATGCTCCCTGGGAAGCTGGGAGCATCACCTGTACAGCCCTTCAGAAGGACCTGGGCAGGCTGGAGATGGGGAGAGGAATAGTCTGAAATTCAGCAAAGACAAATGCAGGTTTGGGGAGGAATAACCCTGGGGACCAGTACAGGATGGGGGTGACCTGTTGGAAAGCAGCTCTGCAGAGAAGGATCTGGGGGGTCCTGGAGGACAGCAAGCTGTCCATGGGTCAGCAGTGGCTGGGATAGCAGGGAAGACTTTTGCAGTGTTTCCATTTTCAAGGATGTCACTGGGTGCAAAAACAGATGGAATTGGCTGGATGCCATTCCCTGAGCAGGTGTGTGCTAAGTCAAGGTGCTGAACCTGCCAACTCCAAATTCTCCCAATTCCAGTGAGTTATTGAAGCCATCTATGGCCCGGAAAGTAAAAAAGTTCTTCAACTCTCATGGCCTTGAGCAGAAATTCAAGATGATGCTGGGAAATCTATCTCATGTAATCGAGTAGTATTTAGAAATAGAATAAATTGGTAGAATTGTAACCCAGAATATGCTTCAGTGATGTATTCACTGGGCATCTGGTGTATCTATGCCAGCTATGCAATGTGCATGGATGTTTGGGTTTTGTTTGTTTTTTAAAATGTAAATGGCATTATTTGTTTGAGAGTATTTTCCAAATTGAAGTAAAGGAATGCTTTTTATTATGTGAGTAGTTACAAGCAGACTGGGTAGGGAAAAGACTGCCTGATACCTCCAGGAAGGTAGAAAGAACGGTGTTCAAAACCTTCAGCTCCCCTTCTCTGCTGTATTATATGGAACACCTTGTGTACTGCCTGTGGTTAGTTATCCTCTACAGCAGTGTCAGTGGGATCTTGGAGCCAACCCAGCAAGGCATCCTGCTTGCTGAACCTGTGATCAGTGTGAGTCACCAGCCCTTCTGTAGAGCTTGCACCCTGCTGTCCTGACAGCTCTTCACAGCAGTTGTTTCTGGTGAGTGCTTGGTGACATGTCTGCAGGGATGCAGGGATTGATCCTGGGAGCAGATGTCCCCAGCCAGAGGTGAGGTGAAGGCCCTGCTCAGAGTGAGGTGAAGGCACTCTCTCTGCTACTTTCCACTGGCCTGTTTCCTAAATATCAGCTGTCCACACCTCCCCAGTTCGGCTGGGCTGGAACTCTGAAGAAGAGCTGTGCACAGATGTCCTCTGGAAGGCCACACAGGAGGATCAGTGTGGGATGGGTGACTCCAGGCAGAGGTTTTCCTGCTGCCAGCTGCTGGGAAGAGGCACTTTAGCTCCATATTGAGGGAGAGCCTCCAGACCCAAGCTGTTGTGTGGGCTGTCCTCACAGACTGCATACACAAACCTCCATGCTGAGACTCGCTGTGGCACAGGGCTATCCTCTGCCAATTAGGATTAGTTACTGTCATCTCCTGGCTTTCTTAAGGCAGTCAGTCCATCCAGGTCCTAATGGCTGAGCGTGAAGCAAATGGCTGGGAGGTACCTGGGCAGTGAGGCTGGTGGAGCTGTGCTGGTGGCAGCTGCAGCACCGTGCCGTGACCTCACTCGTGTCTCCGGTGTACGGGACCGCAGTGGCTGATGTCGGCCCGGGCAGATTTCCCCCTGTGTGCACACAGACAGGCGCTTCCTGGCGCCGGCACGGCTGGGAGGGGGCGCTTGGTGAGAGCTGTGCTGGTAGAGCCGGGCGGGCAGCGCTGCGGGAGCACTGATGGAGGGCGAGGGGACACCTACCCCAGGGGGCCAGGTGGGTGTCTGTGTGACACGGGTGAGCTTCAAACCACACCTTTGGGATAGTGTGAGCAGGAGGAATAAATGGCAGTAACTTCAACCAGAACTGTGCTTTATTTTCAGAGCTCGTCGAGTGCTGCTGAAAATGGCTCCGACCTTGATGAAGAACCTCTACTCAGAAAAAATCCCCGCCGGTTCGTCATCTTCCCCATCCAGTATCCAGACATATGGAAGATGTATAAGCAGGCTCAGGCCTCCTTTTGGACAGCAGAAGAGGTGAGCCCTGGGCCAGTGGGTTGGCAAAAGACAGACCACTGGGGTCCTGGCACATCTTTCCTAGCTCCGCTGCTGGCTTCTATGTTGCAAAAGTTGGAATTAATTTCATCAAACATCAGGTGCCAGCACGAAAGC
Source organism: Molothrus ater (assembly GCF_012460135.2). NCBI lineage: Eukaryota > Metazoa > Chordata > Aves > Passeriformes > Icteridae > Molothrus > Molothrus ater. The sequence continues at coordinate 128,943,835 of NC_050478.2, forward strand.
AAAACTCCCTTCATTGACAGTGGAAAGCAAACTGCTTCCACAGGGTGATTCAGCAGAGCTGTTTTAGTTGCTTAGTTTAGGCTGAGATGGAATTTTGTCCTGGCTTGCTTCTCTGGTTATAGAGAAATCCTAAGTCAGATTGCTCTGATTCATGGTCAGACAGCTCCTACCGTGCTGTGGTCTCTGAACCTGCAACTGACTTCTTGCCCATGTAAGATGCTTTGGAAATTTCATGCTGTTCCTTAATATTAGGTACCTAAATTTCCAGACAGACAGTGTTAATTTTGCTAAAAATGCATTTAGCTGACTCCTGATTGCCCTGGTGAGGTGCTTGCCCCATGTTCCAGTGCAACCTCTAAAGTTCTTCCCCAAGGTTGCTGGTTAGCTGGACCTGAGCTCATTTGTGGGCAGTGGTCTGCAACTGCAGAGGAGTGAGATGAAAGCACTGGCAGCCTCTAAATAGACCAGAAAACATCATGGGATGATGAGGAGCTGCTGTTTGTGGAGGTGGTATTTCATTGCCTGGCTGGGAAGCTTGCTGCCCTGTTGCAGCAGATCTTCATTTAAACTGTTAAAGAAAAAGCATTTGAACTCCTGCCTTACCAGCATTTCCCTTTTACTATGTACTGGTTCCTTCTTACACTGTCCTACCATCTGTGGGTGCTCTGCATTTTTCACATCTAACTCTACTTTAGTGCTGTTTTGGTTCAGAAATCCTACAAACAGAAAAGGCCCATGTGAAGGAAGCTGTGGTTTTCTCTCATGGCTGGGGTTTGGTCTGATAGACAAGAACAGTTGCACAACATTTGCTCCACACCATTCTTTGACAACGTGGAGGCTGAACACCTGCCAAAGGCAAAGTTCCCTCAGTCCATCTTTTGACATGCTTGGGTCTAGCTTTCTTGGAGTATCAGCATTTATTTCAAGTAAAATTTAAGTGTCTCACAATGAGCTGTGGCTATTGGTGTGTGTTCATACTTGTGGCAAAAAGATACTAAGGGTTTTCAAAATCTCATTTATTTATTCAATAGACATCAATTTTCATTCCAAAATACAAAAGTGTTAACTTGTGAAACAAGTACATGATGTTACTGTTGCAGAGAGAGGCAACAGTACTGCAGTGTCTCTGTTGTCTTTTACAGTCACAAGTATTTAAATTCCCTACATGTAAAGATTTGAAAACAAATGCCAAAACTCTGCCTCAGTCACTTGACTGGGCTACTTGTTTTTACAGAATGATAAATACAGAAGGAGAATAATGTTTTCCTTTTTTTCTTTTCATTAGGTTGATTTGTCAAAGGACCTGCCTCACTGGAACAAGCTGAAAGCAGATGAAAAATACTTTATCTCTCACGTTTTGGCATTTTTTGCAGCCAGTGATGGAATTGTAAATGAAAATCTGGTGAGAAAGACTTACAGAGGGCTTGAATACTTAGTCGTGTTATTGTCTTATTAACTTTTCATTTTGGCTTTTTCACATTAATTCATAGGTTTATTAAATGTGTACTTTTTTCTTTCCACCTCATCTTTGTCAAGTGGAACAAACAGCTTGTTTGTCTGGGAACAGTGTTCTAGTTAAATTGGGTCAGCTGTGGTCATCAGGACTCCAAATCACATCACCATTTTTAAGTTCAGTCCCTGGTTGGCTGTGGGATATGCATTTCTGAATGAATTAATGTAGCCCCATATTTTTATTGTACTCATGTTAATTGAAAAGTAGGGAATACAGACCATGGCTGTGCTGTGTGTTCCTCATTTTGGTAAAATCTGTTTTGTTCTCACTGAATGGTATCCTAGAATCTCTTTGGGCTGCAAGTGGGTGCTGCTAAAAAGGTGGGGAATTCTTCCTGATATCTGTTCTGGGCTGGAGAATATCTTATCACAGGTTAGCAGTGGTATCTGTCTGCAAATGCCCAGTTTAAATCTCAAATGTTTGAATGTTTATAACATTTGAATGTTTATAACATGTAGTATATATGTGCATGTATTGCATGAACATGCCTTATGTCATGCTCTTTTATATTTTTAATGATGAACACAAAGTCGGAGGCTTTGTTCAGTACTGTTTAGTACTGCATTATTTTGTAGTTCTTCCCCGTGTATGTGTGTCCTCATGCTTCAGCTCTTAGATGTATTTACTTCTGTATTTACTTGCTTTATTTTCTTTTTTATTTTCTTCTGCACCACAGCTGTCCTATTGACATGTCTGTGAACAAAGTAGGACAGAACTGCTCCCATCCTGTCTCTGTAGCAGAGATCTGTTGTCTCTCCTGTTGAGCTCAGAGCAGTGTCATGCAGGACTGTTTTGTTGTACTCATTGCATGCTTTCTGGTTTTGGCAGGTGGCACGTTTCAGTCAGGAGGTGCAGATCCCAGAAGCTCGTTGTTTCTATGGCTTTCAGATTCTCATTGAGAATGTTCACTCAGAGATGTACAGCTTGCTCATAGACACCTATATCAAAGATCCCAAGAAGAGGTAAACCTCTGGATGTGTTACAAACCTGTGGGAAATCTGTGGCTGAGGCCAGTGCCACTGTTGTAGGGCAGCATGGCAGCTGTCTCCTGTTTTCATACTGACTTTCTGGGGAAGTTGGGGAAGGTTCCTTAAAGCTTTCAAGGCCTGCATGTCTGTCCCCCAAAATGGAAAGGAGTGTTATTGACCAAGGCTTATTGTGGGAGTATCAGAAGGTTAGTTAATATGTGTATAAATCTTTTATTGCTGGAAGCATGGAGTATGGAAAAATGTTAAAGGTTAGATGGGCTCCTTGAGGTTATCGTGCTCCTGCAGTGCTTGCTCTTACATCAGCAAAGCATCAGCCTGAGGAAATTGAGTGCTCATGATCAAAGTGGTGTTTCCAATATACAGCAGTCAATGTATTGCATCCTTTTTGTCATCAGTGCTTTTTAATGCAATTTGAACTGCATATTTTTGAATGATTGACTTCACCTTTTTTGTCTGAAGAGCTTCCTAGTCCAAACAGGACACATTTGAAAAGCAGCACTTTCCCTCAGAGACTCCATGGTGATGGTCAGGCAGAGCTTGCTTTCCCATCATCACGTGTTGGTGATGGTGGGAGGACTGCAAGGTTTGCTTTCAGGTTTTCAGCATAGGAATAGAGTCTGTGCACACGGGACTTGTCCAGTTTCTTTTGTGTAGCTGGGCAAGATGACATTTTGCTCTGTGGATAGTCTGAAGTAGCTGGCTTAAAGTCTGAGAGAGACTGTGATCTGGTGGGTGAGCACTCCTGGGATGGGATGTTTGAGTTCACAGCCTTCCTCCCCTGAGCATTTGGGGATGTTGCATTCTGTACATTTACCTCCCTCTGCCCTTTTTATCACAGATGACATCATGGTTAAACCTGGCAGGCAGCTAACAGCACACAGCAGCACACAGCAGCTCACTCACTGCCTGCCCCTGCCCAGTGGGGTGGGAGAGAACTGGGGAGAAAAGTAGAACTGGTGGTTTGAGGTAAAGGCACCTGGATAGGACAGGAAAGGAAAATAATAATGATAATGATAATAATAATATACAAAACAAGTGATGCACAATGCAGTTGCTCACTGGCCCCTGGCCAGCTTTCCCCTAGTTTATATTCTGAGCATGACATCATCTGGAATATCCCTTTGAACCACTTGGGGTCTGCTGTCCTGGCTGTGTCTCCTCCCTGCTTCCTGTTCCCCCCAGCCTGCTCACTGGTGGAGTGGGGTTAGAAGCTGAAGAGTCCTTTGTGTAAACACTGCTTAGCCACAACTAAAACATCAGTAAGTTATCAACATAATTCTCATTCCAAATATAAAATACAGCACTGTACAAGCAAACTAGGAAGAAAATGAACTCTATCCCAGATAAAGACAGTACAGATCACCGCTTCTTTGGGGTGGGAGTGGTCTCTTACTTGGGTTTGTTCAGAGCCTTGCGTAATGGCATCCTCTGTCTGGAGGAGCTGGAAGGGACAACCAGGGCGGATTTACCTAAATCATTATTATGATGTTTTGTCTCTGTTTTCTTCTATAGGGATTTCTTGTTTAATGCTATTGAAACAATGCCTTGTGTTAAGAAGAAAGCAGACTGGGCTCTGAAGTGGATTGAAGACCGAGAATCCACTTTTGGTGTGTAGCTTTTTATAAATTTGTTTCTATTGCATATCACAAACTGACCTTCTGTGAGTAAGCTGCACCCCTGGAACATGAAATTAAATTCTCCACAGATGTAGTGACTTCTGGGTCTCTGGTTTAACTAAAGAACTAGAAGTAAATTCTGGTGAGCTTGTATGTTTTTATCTTCAGGTAGAGAAATAAAGTAATGGCAGTGCCCCCTGAAATCATGTTATGAAAAATGCTCTTTTTTTATTTTTATACTGATACCCAGTATTCATTTATACTGAATAACTCTGGTTTCCTCAGTTTTTGCTTGTAGACCTTATTTTCTGGTTTTGATTATTTCTTCTAGTTGGTTCTTATTTTTCACTCAGTGTTCAGAACTGGGCAGCTGAAATTCTTGCAAGTCCAGGTATTTTCTGTGTTCATGTTCCTATAGAGAAATCCATGTTTTTTTTTTTTTTTGTAACTGAGACATGACTGAGCCTGGACAAAAACGATTCAAGAACCATCTATTTCTGGTGTTTCTGGTTTGCTGTTGGAACCAGGTTTCTAGTTTTTCTATCTCATTTCAGAGCTGGGACAGTGGCTCAGCTTCCATCAGTGTGCTGTAGGGCATCCTTAGAAGTGTTCTGCATTCAGCATTACAGTGTTGACTTGGAAGGGTCTCCTGTAGCTGAAATGCATAATGGGTGCACTCTGGTGAATTTTTTAAAGGAAACATCCTCTATATTTTGAGAAAGTGTAGGAGATGGAGAGATTCAGCCTGGTGAACAAAATAAATCTGAACATCATTCTTTTGCAGCATCTGTTCACAGCTCGTGTTTGAGAGAGGTTCTTTTTTGTAGCTGTACATTGTTCTGTCCTGGCTCCCACTGCCTCCCTGGTCTGGCTTTGCTTGCTTGTGTGAAACCCCTTCATCATCTCTTTGTTTGGCTCCCAGCAAGTGTGGGGTGTGCCAGGAATCAGAAAGTTCCCTAACTCAAAAAGCAGTGTGCCCCCTGCTCCCTGCCCCCAAGCTTAATGCATTTTATCCAGATAAGTAATCAGTCTTCTGCTTCATTAAACCTGTATTTTATAAGCAGCCTTTCTCCATTCCTCTATAGCAGTAGATATTTAGTGTTGCCAGAAAAAAATCTTTCTTTAATAACTTCTGTGATACTTGTAAGTTGGTATTGCTCTCTGTGCTTTTTCCTAATTTGAATTTCTTCTGATCACCCAGTGGTTGGCGTTTGTATCTCATAGAGGAACTGGAACATCTGGCTACTTTAGGCTATTTTTTAAAACAAAATTCTGTGCAGTTCTTATTGGGAAAAGGCACCAGAACTTAGTGCCAAAGCTCTGCATGTCAGAACATGCACAATGAGTCTGTGAAGTTGTTTGAAGTAGTGCACATGGAGTGTTGTGGCTTCACTAAACAGACAGATGGTCTTGTAGTCTGAAGAAATACATTCCTGTAGAGAACAGGAAGAACTGGTACCAATAATGCCTTGCTTTCTTTGGATTGAAGGTGGGATAACACAAGTAGTTATTTGTGTCTTGACTTATTTTCTGTAGACTTTCACTCCTTTAAGAATATGGTTTATGTAGATTCCCAACAAGAAGAAATTGTGGTGTAGGATTTTTTGTTTAATTTATAAGAGATTGGCCCTTTTTTTCAGTTTTGGCTGTCAGTTACACAGCTGCTTTCCTGCCTTCCAGGAGAAAGAGACAGTGGAGTACTAATGTCTTGGTCACTTTGGACAATTACCTTCTTTTCCTTCTGACCTGGTTCTTCAGTTATGCTGGGGTTATTATGGCTGAGTGCTGTGCGATGTGTAGACCCACTGTACATCAGGATCTGCTGACAGATGTGGTCAAAAACAGCATCTGGTGCTGCAAGGGAGATTGCTTTTCTCCAGCATCACTCTGTCTGATGCAAATGGTGCCTCTTGCTGATGAGCAATTTGTGTCTAACAAAAAATGTATTATGTTAAACAGGTGAGAGAGTGGTTGCCTTTGCTGCAGTGGAAGGCATCTTCTTTTCGGGTTCCTTTGCTGCTATATTTTGGCTGAAGAAGAGGGGCCTGATGCCTGGATTGACTTTCTCCAATGAACTTATTAGCAGAGATGAGGTAATGTGGCATAACCTACACACTATTTGGGAAGAAAAGTGAGTTTCCAGGGTGAGGGTAGAATTATGTTTATGAAGAACCCGTAGTCTTGACAGAGGAAAGAAGCAGACTTTTACCAATAATTATAGAATCATAGAATCATTTAGATTGGAAAAGACCTTTAAGATCACTGAATCACACTGTTAACCTGCCACTGCCAAGTCCACCCCTAAACCATGCCCCTAAGTGCTACATTCACGTGTCTTTTAATTACTTTCAGGGGTGGTGACTCAACCACTTCCCTTGACAGCAGTTTCCATGAAGTTTTTTGTAATATCCAATCTAATCCCCTGCTTGATGCAACTTGAGGCTATTTCCTCTTGTCCTGTTGCTTGGGAGAGGAGGGCGACCCACACCTCACTACAGCCTTCTCTCAGGCAGTTGTAGAGAGCTCAGGTCTCTCCTGAGCCTCCTTTTCTCCAGTCTAAATACCTCCATCTCCCTCAGCCAATCCTCCTAAAACTGGTGCTCCAGACCCTTCACCAGCTTTGGTGCCCTTCCCTGGACTCACTCCAGTCCCTCAATGTCCTTCTTGTAGTGAGGGGCTCAAAACTGAACCCAGGATTCAAGATATGACCTCACCAGTGCCGAGTACAATCACTGCCCGGGCCTTTTGCCATGCTATTCCTGACACAAGCCATGATACTGTTGGCCTTCTTGGCCACCTGGGCACACACTGGCTCGTGTTCATCTGCTCTCACCAGCACTCTCTGGTCCTTTTCCACTGGGCTGCTTTCCAGCCCCTCTGCCCAAGTCTGTAGCACTGCAGGGGTTGTTGTGGCACAAGTGCTGGACGTGGTGTTTGGCCTTGTGGAACCTTGTACCATTGTCTTCAGTCCACTGATCCAGCCTGTCCACATCCCTCTGCCTTCCTAGCCTCCAGCAGATCAACATTCCTGCCAAACTTGGTGTCTTCTGCAAACTGACTGAGGGTGCACTCAATGCACTTTACCACTGATAAAGGTATGAAACAGGACTAGCCACTCAGGCCAGTAACATACATATGTATATATATCGTACATAACATAGCACAACTGAGCCCTGGGGAGCACTGCCTGTGGCAGCCACCAACTGCATTTAATTCTTACCATGTTTTTTGGCCTGGCCATCCAGAGAGTTTTATAACCAGCAAACAGCACTGATGAACTTAAAGCCTGGGTGCCTCTGGGTCCCTCAGCAGAAATACCTGTTTTTAAAGGGAGCAAACATAAATACTGGTGTCCCAATTGTGATTTAACCCCAGCCAGCAATCAAGCGCCATGTAACTCTCTCACTCCCCCACCAGTAGTGTCAGGAGAGAATAGGAAGGTAAAAGCTGGAAAACTCGTGGGTTGATATGAAGACAGTTTAATAGTCACACACACGAGCAAATCAAAACAAGGAATTAATTCAGTGTTTTCCATGGGCAGATGTTCAGCTATCTCTAAGAGAACAGGGCCCCATCAGGTGCAACAGTGACTTGGGAAGACAAATGGCATTACTCCAAAGGCACCCCACCCCCTTCATTGTTACTCCTTCCCCCCATTTTATATACTAAATGTCACATGGTCTGGAATATCCCTTCGGTCAGTTTGGGTCATTTGTCTCAGCTTTGGACAGGTGTTGTGTCTCCTCCCAACCTCCCATGCACCCCCAACTTCCTCACCTGGGTGGCAGTACAAGAAGCAGAAAAGGCCTTGGCTCTGTGTAAGCCCTGCTCAGCAATGGCAAAAACATCTCTATATTATCAACCCTGTGTTCAGCACAAATTCAAAACATAGCCCATACTGTACTTGAAGAACACCAACCCTACCCCAAAACAGCACACCAGCCAAAACCAGCACACCAGTGTATATAGTATTATCAAAAAGATGGACTTTTTAGATTGAAGGGGATGTTTGTTTTCCTGTGCTGTGAAGGGAGGCAAAGGCCCAGCTGCTCAGGGGATGGGGTGGAATTGCATGGTCCCCAGCTGCAGGGGGGGGTGGCTGGAGCAAGGATCTGGATAATGTGTGATTGAGACTTGCTGTGCCTCAGCTGCTTCAGGCAGGTTCAGGTGGGCTCCAAGTAACACTCCTCACTTGCTTCTGGTTGTGGGTCCCAGAGCTTGCAGACAGCCACCTGCATCCATCACCAAGGCAGCTGTGGCAGGTTGCTGCAGAAGCAGCAGATACCACTCCTCTCCATGGTCTTGTGTTGCTGCACAGCAATAGAATCTCCTGGGAGGGGGCAACCACAGATCTGCCTTTGAGGAGAGTTGATCTTCACTTAAGATGTGAGGTGTCTGGGGGGCTGCAAGTCAGCACACCAAATATGACAGACCATGTGCTTACAGGTGCCCCTTCTTTGCACTGCTTCCTTCTTTCTTTTTCCTTGCTCCTTGCAAGTTGGCAGCTGTTGTTTATGGCTAGGGACTGTGCACTGCACTGCTTACATCACTGTCAGCACTGAAAAACTAGAAAGACCAGTTTTGTATGCAGTATAAACATGCTAGTGGTTGTAACTTAGCTGAGTTGGTCTTAATGTGTAAAGAGCATTTTTATAATGGAAGTGATTTTCATGGGTTAGATAAATTGCTTTGAAATGAGACATCTTAAGATATGTCTTTAAAAGACACTTTTGAAGAAAGTGATATGAGTAAGGAAAACCAAATAGTTCTTCAGCCTTCACCTTCCTTGTTTCTTTTGTGAGTCATCATGAACTGATCCATTTGAGTGAGGTAGGATTTGTTTGTTACAAGGATCACTTGCAGGTGAGTGAATGTAACTGTACTTTTCTGCAGAGTCAAGCACCAAAAGACTAAAATTTTCTTGAGCTCTGCTGGCATAATTCCAACTGCAGTTCTGTTATGAAGGTTAAAGCTTGGTGTACAGAGCACCTGCATTGAAACCCAGTGGCAGTAAAAAGAATCCACAGTGGAAAACTACAAACTTTTGATGCACCTGGACAGATAAATGATCAACGCTCAATGTGTTTTTTGAGCTACTGGCTCTGCTCCCAGGCTGTTGTTGAGCTGGTGCATCTCTGATACTGAAAGGTGCAAAGCTGATGGGTGCACCAGTCAGCAGAGCACATGGGTTCATGGAGAAGCCAGCCATGTCCTGTATGGTGATGTTGCCCTGGATAAGACCATGGGAAACCTTGCAGCAGGCAGCTAATGCAGTTACTAGAGGGGGGGATATTTCAGGGCTGTTCCATGACCTTAATCAGAAGGATTCTATAGACTTTCCAGAAAGGTTTTCACAGAATCACAGTACTGTTAGGGTTGGAAGGGTCCTCTGGAAATCCAAGCAGGGTCACCTGAAGCAGGTGGCACAGGAAGGTGTCCAGGTGGGTTTGGAATGTCTCCAGAGAGGGAGGCTCTGCAATCACCTGGGCAGCCTGTTCCACTGCTCTGTCACACTTGATGTGAAGAAGTTCTTCTTTGTGTTGAGGTGCAACTTCTTGTGTTTTAGTTTACAGCCATTGCTCCTCATCCTGTTGCTGGGCACCACTGCTAAGAGTCTGGCACCCTCCTCTTGGCACCTACTTGTCCTGGCTTCAGCCAAAGACAGGGTTAATTTTTTTGCAGTAGCTGTGAGGGGTAGAGCCTGAAGTTGTGTGGCTAAGACTCTACTGTTATTGGGTACCATCTCAGGTCATTGACAGGGGTGGGGAAAAGGGACTCCCTCTCTTGCTCTTGAGAAGAACGGTGTTCCTTCCAGTGGGAAAAAAATGTAATTGGGAAGAGCAGGTGGGTGTTTGTTGTGGGTTTCCATGTAAATAGCTTCTTTGTCTTACACATTTTGTTGTTCATATTGCTGTTAACCATTCCTTTTGTTATCTCATTGCTGTTTCCAGTAAATTGTTCTTACCCATCCCACGATTTTCACGTTTTGTGCCTCCCTTCACAGAGCAGGAAGGGGCAAGGGGAGGCCAGGGGTGTCTTGGTAGGGGTGGGGAGCAAGCAAGTGGCATCTGGTTTGGGAGAGTCTTGGTAGGGGCACTGAACTGGGGAGTACCATTCCTAGACCACGACACCGCCTTTGAGATAATTATATGCATCAATAAGATCCCCTCTCAGTGTTCTCTTCTCCAGATTAAGCAGACCCAGCTCCTGCTCTCTCTTCTCATTAAAAGATGCTCCAGACCCCTCATCATTTTTGTGACCTCTGCTGGACCCTCTCCAGTAGCTCCTTGTCTCTTCCATACTGAGGATCCCAGAACTGGACACAGCAGTCCAGATGTGACTGGGATGGGCAGAGGGAGAGGATCACCTCCCTTGAGCTGATGGCCCCACTCTTCCCAATGTTCCCTGAGATACCCTTGGCCCTTCTGATCACAAGAGCACTGCAGGCTCAGTCAGCTTGTACCCACTGAGACTCCCAGGTCTTTTGCAGCAGAACAGCTCTCTAATAGGTCAGCCCTCAGGTTTTGTTTTGACCCTTGTTAGTGATAATATTGGATTGTCTTGTAGCCCATAGTCTGCCAAATTCTTTCTGATTGGTTTTCACTCTGGATGTGCCCTCTTGGTGTTTATTGGCTGTAATCACCACCTTGCAGTTGAGAGGAGAGATAGTAGCACAGTGCTCCTTTAGTCTGGCAGTGGTAGGTATGGTTGAAGCAAGTTAAAGAGAAGCTGAGGTGCCTCTTGGAGCAGCTGTCTGGGGTTGCTTGTCTCCTGATATTTTGTTACCTTGGCAGGAGACTTTTCTGGAAATCCTGGAAAGGAGCACAGTTTACTAGGCTCTGTGTAGGATAGCTGAGTGAAATGAGAATGAGAGTTTAGTTGGGGAAGAGATGATTTGTTAATCTTGGGTTTGGTGGCTTTATTCTGAATCTGCATTTCTGAAAATGCTGTTGGGAGAAGCAAGGGAAGAAATGCTACTGAAAGAATTTAAATCAAGTATCTCAAAGCAAAGAGCAGGTAAACAGCCTGTTTTAACTCACAAGTAGTTTTGCAGGTCTTGATGTAGAAGTCTTCCAGCAAAATCATCCCTGACAGGAGGCAGAGACCAGCAAGGCTCTGTGTAGGATCACTCACAGTAGAGCACCCCTCAGAAAAGTTTTACCTGAGAAACCTGTATACTGAACATTATTTTGGCACAGGTGTTAGATTTGAGATGTTACTGGATGGTAAACTACAAGTCCACACTATATGTGATAACATTAAGACTTTCATAAAAGCAGGAGGCTGGGAAACTTCAACCCAAATGACACTGCCTGAAAGTAAGAGCAAACTATGTGGAAGAGGGAAAAACTGACTGTGTTTTCATTGTTCTCTTATTTCAGGGTCTGCACTGTGATTTTGCTTGTCTAATGTTCCATTATTTAGTGAACAGACCATCAGAAGAGCGAGTATGTGAGATCATCGTTAATGCTGTAGAGATTGAGCAGGTAATCCTGGCTGTGACAACATTGTGGGCAGCTCAGGCTCAGTCTGAGGTGTGAAAATAAACAAATTAACTTCTAAGTTTTGGGATTCCATGTTTGATTCTTGGCTCAGGCTTGATTCCTGATGCATTATACCATTCCTTCCCTCTTCCTTAATGGTGACAATAAGAGTCAGAGACTTTCTGATTCAGTTGTCAAGCAACTGGGGCAAGCTGAAGCTGGCAGCTGGTTTTCTCCTTAATGACAGAAAGGAAGAAAGGCTGTCTTATTTGATAGTAAATAGAATAGTTACAGTTGGAAGGGACCTACAGTAATCATCTAGTCCAACTGCAGCTGTCTCTTAGACAGGAGTTTGTTTACATCTGTCCTTTCAGGATCGTTGTCTCTCCCTATTGTATTCACATCTCTGCTTGTCCTCAGGAGAAGGCAGGGTCTGTTCTGGCCATGGGTATCATGCTGTCTTCTGGCTTTCCCTGAGGTTGATGTCAGGTTCTTTCATGTGAAATGCTGCCTTTCTGCCGGCACGAGTTTCTGCATGGCTGAGTGTTTGGCAGGATTTTCGTTCAGCTTTCTTTCCTGCTGTTATCTAACAACTGTGATGATGACAAATGTTCCTGCTTTGTCTCACAACACTGAGACAGGTATGCATTGGTGCCTGAATATTCACATGAGTTCAGCACTCATATATATCACTGCCCTCTGATCTGTCACTCTAGTGGCTGGAAGCCAGGAAAACTGGTGATTTCTTGATCTATCCCTGCTCCCACTAGTAAGGTCTGTAGGTTTATTGAAGTTGGAGCTTAAGCTTACACTGAAGCTTATGCTGGGGGATTGGAGAAAAGCAGATTAGAGAGGCAGTGATAAAAATCTTATGCCTTTTCCAGAGTAACAGGCTAAAAATAAAGGAATATACAAACAGTTACTGAAAACAGAAGATATTTGTTGAATTTAGTGATGCAAGTTATTTATTTAGACAACTTCCTGGGGAGCCTGGAACATCACAAAGTATGTTACTGTGAAACACAGGTGTCTTCTCTCTTTTTTTTTTTCCTTAAATTTCATTTCTCTAAATGTCATCTGTATTTTAACTTCTAGGAGTTTCTAACTGAGGCATTACCTGTGGGTTTGATTGGAATGAATTGCACCTTGATGAAACAATACATTGAATTTGTTGCAGACCGGTTACTAATGGAGCTTGGGTTCTCAAAGGTAAGAGATGCAGTTGCCCCAAATGCTGGCCTGCCAGTGCAGCCCAGGAGAGCTGTCAGCACAAAGCACTCCCTTGTCATGCTGGGGAGCAGGTCATATTTAGCACATGGACTTCCTGTGAGTTACAGCTGAAACCACAGCATTCATACCTATGCTTCACTGTAAAAGAGCAAGAACAATTTAGGCCTTTGTTTCCCTTCAGCTGCTCAGCAGGTTTGTAATGGGAAATATAAGCTGTGGTCAGATGCTGCAGTGCTTGAAGAATAGCAAGCACCTTGCACAAGTGAGCTAAACCACAGACCAAACTCCTGGGAGTGGCAGTGCTGAATTTGCTTAGGTAGGGGTCCATAGATCCTCTAGGATATTGCAGCCAGAGGTGGTCTAGTTTGAAAGAGTTTGACAGTTTTGTTTGTGGTGGGGTTTTTAAAGCATTATTTCCCTGTCAGAATCACCAGTGTGTTTTCCTTCCCCAGGTCTTTAATGCAGAAAATCCTTTTGATTTCATGGAGAATATTTCTCTGGAAGGAAAAACAAATTTCTTTGAGAAGCGGGTTTCGGAATATCAACGTTTTGCTGTTATGGCAGAAACAATGGACAATGTCTTCACTCTGGATGCAGATTTTTGACAAATTGGCAAATGAATGGTGACTGTTTCCCTCTCCTCATCTCCCTTTATGCTGTGAAGTTGACTTAATTTCTTCTCATGGAAATCAGAGTCTACTGGGATATTTTTCCTGAGTTTTCATGTTGTTTGTCAGAGGAGTAAATATATTTCTATCTGTCTCATTTGAAAAAAAAAAAGGGGGATCATTTGTAAAAACTTTCGGCTTTGTAAAAGGATGGCCTTTTTAAGATTCCCTTGACTCATCTGCTGTCAATGCTGTCTTTAAAAATGACATGGAATGGATGCTACTACTTTTTAAGACTTTGGTAGTGTTTTAAGAAAGCAAACTGCATATTTACCTCATGTTATGGTATTTTAATCTGAAAACCAGCTGAGGTATCACTCCATGTAAAATGTTGCTATAAATTAATTTCCTCTTTCCTGTTTTCATGTTTATAGATTTTGTATAGAGTAAAAGCTCTTCTGTTTCATCCTGTTGCAGATACAGTAATAATTGAATGTGGGAAAACATTATTGAGGTCTGAATAGTAATCGAATATTATTAAACCTGGGAATTATGGGTAATGTCCCCATTAACCTGGATTCTGGTCTGAAAAAATTTTTACTTGGGTTGGAAAACTGATGGGTCTTGGTAGGCATTTAATTCAAATACATTTGATTCTTGTGTTACAGCTGTTACTGAACAGGTCAGTGGACTTTGAATGGTCCTTGAAAAGGCACACCTGTTAACAGTGGAGAAAAACCACATCCTATAGTTCTTTGGCTTGTGCTGCCTGTTTTCCCATGCTTCACTGATCAAGTGCCTTATTAAGCAATCTGTAGTTGTATTTGTAATCATCTGACACTGAAACAGCCAGCTCTGGGTGTTGTCCATCTCCCCTTGTCGTGCTGGGTGGTTTGATATTCTCCCCTTCTTGGCTGCACTTGTGCACTGAAGGGGTGAGAAGACATGCCATTCCAAGGGATTATTCCTTGAGGTGCTACAAACAGACTCCTGGGGCTGTAAGGAAGCACCCAGTAATGTATGAAGGTACATCAGGTTGTGTGTCTGATGTGAGTCATTGAACCATTGTCACAGAAGAGCTTCTGAAAGAAGGTATTAAACATTTCAAAAACAAACCAGAAGTAGTATGGAGTAGCAGCATCTTACAAAGCACTGTTTGGTTTTTGATTGTGTGCCTGAAAACTGTTTGTAATTTTTTGATACCACATGGAGAGAATGGAGTGATTGAAGAGTGGTTAATGCACTGCAGTGGTGCTTGGGGTGGAAGGGATACTATTCAGCTGTACCTGGCTTATCTGCAAATAAGTAGGCTCTTTTTTCCAAGATAAGTGAATATACAGGAGCTAGACAAAGGGTTCTGCTTTATTAAACCCAAGCATTTTTCATAATATTCATAATTTTGTGGAAGAGCTTTTGTAAGTCTTACGGTTGCAAATATCTTATGCTGCTTTTGATATACCTGGCATGAGCCAAACTGACAGCCCATGATGGGTTAGCACATGTGTTATTTCCCTGCCAGCCCACATCAGCCATAGTCCTGGGTACCTGAGTTCCATGGAACAGGTCCACTGCCTTAGCATAGTTCCCAGTGAACAACTGTCCCTGCTGTAAAAATAAGCAGCAAAATTCACTCTTGTTTTTTTAGTCTCTTTTTAGTAAAAGATCAGGAGTATGTACTGAATATGGAAATGGAACAGCTTTTTTTTTTTTCCTAGAGAAGAGCCTGCATCATTTGACATAAGGTACTTGGAAGAGGGCAGAGTGGAACATTGAGAATACAGAGAAAAGTTGGAACTGGTGGCCCTCACTAACATCCTGGAACTGCAAGAGAACTGTGGACTCAGAGGGAAAACTCAGTGCCTTTTGGAAATTCTGAGTTGATAGGGCAGAAAGAGAAAATACTGTAAATGGGTCTGTTGTTGGAGTAATGGAAGCTATTATGTCACTGAAAGTACTAAAAAGTATTTATTTTGAGTCTTGTGAATTATAATGAGAGTATAGAGAGCGTTCTAATATGAAACTGCAATGTGCTCAGGTTCTGTAAATGTCTATGAGATACCAAAGTCTGGTACAACGGCTCCCACTCGATTTGTATGTAAAATATGTGTGTTGTTTCAATAAAATCTGAGTGTGGGGAAGCCCATGCCTTCATTTATAAGTTACATGCTTCCTTGTGAAATCCAAAGTGATAAAATTGGGATATGACAAAGTCAGTATTCACAGCTTTTGGATTGTGGGAGAAAGTTGTGAGTGCTCCATATATTGTCTTGCACTTTTTGGAGCTCTTGACTTGCTCTTTCTTGTTCCTGGAAATAGGTTTTGCAGTCTAGTGAGCAAACAAGTGGGTTTGGTGTTTGTTTGCTTTGTTTTGTTTTCATTTGGTATTTTCTGGCACAAGGAGAAATCTTTTGGGTGTCTATAAGGTTCAGTGAAGAAACACTCCAAAAATGTATTGTCAGTGGGTGGTACCTGATATATCAAGAGCATCATGCCCTTGGGGCAGGCACCCTGACTGCCTGGGCACAGCATCATCAGGTTCAGGCCCCAAGCAGGGGCCAGCCAGGCACCTGCCTGAAGCCAAACTCTGATCACCTGGGTGTGAGCTGGCACAGCTTCACACCTGCTCATGTAGGCACTGTCAGGGCTGTCATTTCAAAAGTCTTGTCCCTGCAGCCTCCTTGAGACAGGCATGACAGGCAGAAGGCACCTTCTTCCCCCAGCACTGGGCACTGAGCAGAAACCCCATGGGCCTCTGAGGGCTGTGTCTCACACTGTGGCCATCAAGCTTAAGAAAGCCTGGTGGGTGTGTGGGGGGGGAGAAAGTGCAAAGCATCCCTTCAGTGTACATGGTCTGTGTGCCCTGAGTTGGAATAAAACTGGTGTGTGACTTCAGTGTGACAGTGAAGGTGCTTCTTGGAGGTGTTTGTCTCGTGGTGAAGAACATCTGCAAGGGTCAGATGACTAGAAACCTCCTTCTGGGGCCTGCAATAGGAGCTGTAGCTCATGGGAAGAATTCCCACTTTTAATTCCAAAGTGGCCTCTGTAGTTCCCATTGTTCCCATTCAAGCAGACATGTGCCTCCTGGCAAGTCCCCTGAGTTGGTTATCAGTAGCCACAGGCAGACATGGTGCTCCCAATGCTCTGCTCTGGCTGTGAAACCACTGCCCAGTGCAGTAGGTCAGTGAGTATTCCCAGCCCTTGCTGGGAAATCAAAGAAAGCAGGGGAAGGCAGGGCAGTTAGCAACCTCTTTCTTAGTGTTTCTGGACTGGTAAGATTTTTGCAGCAGATGAGGATGCTGTGAGTGTGGCAGCACCCTCAGAACTGCTGCCAGCCCCTGGCCAGCTGACACTGTGCTGATCCACTTCCACCACATTTCTTGTCCTTGTCTTTGAGTGATGAAAGCTTTGGAAGAGCAAGTGTGGCCTCCCTGCTGGTCACCCAGCCTGCCAGAGGAGCATCTTCCTTCTGGCCTTCCTAGGGGGATGATCTGGGCTGCTTTTTCCTCCTGGTGGAGCCCTTGAGTCAGCAAATATTGATGTTTCTGTCAATGTTATCCTGCACTCCTTCTGGGAGTCAGTCCCTGGCGGTGCTGATGCGTTGCTATTTCACGCAGCCAGGTCTGTGTTTGCCAGGAGGCTGCTCCTGTGCCTGGCCCTGCTGTCAGCACCGCACGCTGCAGGGATGCCCAGACCCTGTGTGTGTGTGTGCGGGTGTGCACGCCTGGCACACGGGTGTGCGTGCACACCACACACACCAGCACAGCTGAGGGGAGGAGCTGTTGAATGGCAGCTTTTAGCAAATAGGGCAAGGTGGGCACTGTAATATCACTGTTAAGAGATGCTATTCCTGATTTGCCAGCAGCTCCTGCCTTGCCCTGGTTCCCGTGGCCTGGGCACAGATGACAGCAGCAGCACAGCCTGGCCACAGATGGGCAGTGCTCCCATCCCGTCAAACATAATCTGGCTCTTGGAACCAGGGCTGCCCTGAGGATAGAGCGGTGCTCTGCTAACTTTAGCTGAAGTTTTTCAGCTTGAAACACAGGTAAATCTCAGGAATGGCTGGTTTTGGCCAACGTGGAGCACACATTTCTGCTTTGAACAGTAATTATGGCATTTGGCTATTTGAGTGTACTCATGTGTGCATGCTGGGGAATTTCCTGTTGAATTTTGACCCTTTGAATGAAATAAAAGGATTTGTGAATGACAGACATGAGATTTCCATGACAGGCAGCGGTGCTGCCAATATCGCAGCTTCTTGTGGAGTTGAGCTGACCGGGGGCTCCTGCCCTGCAGGTCCTGTCTTACAAATATGCTGAAGGACTTACCTGGGTAATCTCCTTCTTCTATTGCTTTAGCCAGCCCTGCTGATGGGTTCACATCATCCATCCCTTTTTGTGCTGTAGTACTACTTGGTTACTGTGGGAATGGCTCCTATAACTGCTGCAGCATCTCGAGGAGAGCTGTCACAGAGAACTGCCTGGCATTAGGGTGAGGTGTTGACTCCTGCCATGGGGACAGGCCATCTCTGGGGCTTGTTCCAAGGCCTTGCCTGTTCCTTTAGGAAATGCCTCTTGCTGCAGAGGCAGGGGGAAGTCCTCACCAGCAGATACTGAAAAGAGATCTACAGACTGGTGGGAAGTTATTTTGGATTCTTCTGTGACTTCACCAACAGGGACCGATTTTGGATTCTGTCCCTCTGGTGCTCAGTAAATGTCAAAAAAACCATCTGTGCCAGCCCAGTGACAGCTGGATGTGATCTGCTCAAAGCCTATCCTTGAAAGTCTCTCCTAAATGCCAGATTCCACTCCTACCCAAATCAGGCCACTGGGATGCCATAAGCAACTCTGCTGCTCGCTGCTCTGCCCACTCTGTGTGATGGCTGGCAGGGTGCTGCTGTGCTCTTCCAGCTGCAGCTCAGGCTGAAGTCCTGCCTGGCTTGGACTTGGCTCTTGCTGGTCCCAGTGTGCAGTGCCAGAGCCAGAGGAAAGGCCTGCAGTGAAGCACTGGCCTCTCAGACTGGGGCAGATGCTGACCAGGACCTTGTTTGCTTGCCCCAGCCTGGGCTCAGAGGGAGCTGCATGCTCATGAGGCTGGTGTGGTTTTTATAAGCCCCTCAAAGGAGGCCCTCTTTTAGGTCATCCATAAGTTACTTTTAGTGAAGAGGTTCCAAAATCACATTGAAGGCTCTCGGTGGATACCAAAGGAGTTGGTGGGGTTTTTTTTCTTGTCAATGGGCAGATCCAAGAGAAGTGTTAAGAACAAATCTCAACATCCAAATACTTTTTACTCATCTGACAAATGCCTCTGGCAGTGCAGCTTAAACTGAACTTGAGAGCTTCAGGGAAAGTCTGCCTCCCCATCACTATTCCTTAGCCCACAGACATGGCTCTGAAGAGATTATACTTGGTTTGATTTATGAGGAAATGCAAGAATCCTTTTCACAGCTGGTGGCCTTACCATGCAGGAGGTTGTCCAGGCTCTGCAACTAGGCTGTGTCTGCAGGTCTGTGACCAAGCAGCCTGTCCAGGGCCCCTTGTGTGCTGATGATGGACACCACTGCTGGCCTCTGCCATGGGGGTCTCCGGGATGGGATGGGCTGCTTGCTGCTTCACAGGCAGTTTTGAGAGGTTAATTGAAGGCAGACTGCTGTGGCACATCAGCCACCTCCTAAGAGACTGGGACCGCTCAGGGAGGGATGGAGAATCCTGAAAGCAGTGACATGCCTTGGGTAGGAAAGGCATGACAAGAAAAAAATGTGCTGGTGGCAGTGGGAGTGACAGTGAATTCACTGCTCATTGCTTAGATGCCAGCAGCAGAGCCACAAAAGTGGCCATCATACACAGACTGGTGTGGTCACTCATGTCCTGCAAGAGCTTCCCTGAGGGCTTCATCACCCAGCTCTGGGGAACTGAACCCAATGGTGAGCAGCACAAATACTAACTAATAAATATCTAATAATAGTACTGAATAATCACACTGGTGCTACCATCTGCTCACTTGGAAGTCATGGCAGAATTAGCTTTGGGAGCCTGGAAAATCAGAACTTCTGGGAATATTGCCTGCCAGTGTTAAACCTGAGGAGCCCAGAGCAGACCTGGAGAGGCCTGAGCCCTGAAAGCTTCAGCCCCACCATGGCTGTTGCTGTTCTGACCTTGGCAGCAGCAATGCTGAGGACTGAGATGCCTCTGCTCTGAGCCACAGCCCCTCAGTGGAGAGATCCTCCTTGCCCAGAGCAGGGCCTGTGCATGAGGACAAGCCCTGGCAGACACAGGAAGCTTTAGATCTCTTTGAAGAGGTGATTTACAGCTTTGGAACAAGTGTGATTCTCTACTGAACAGAATGTTTCATTATTAGGTCTCTAGCATTTGAAAATATTTCTATGGGCCTTTACTGGTTTATTTGCTACTGAGTTAACTTTTTCTGAGCTCAGGCTTGCTTTAATCCTCACAGTATGGAGCAGGACTTGGGGTGTCCTTTGGAAAGTGGCAGCTGTGGAGCAGCTCCTCCACACCAGGCCTGAATCCAGGTATATCTAAACCATCTTTTGATGCCCAGAAACTCCCCCAATATCTGCTTCTCTCTCAGACATCTCAGCTCTCCAGGTGGGAGGAAACCTGGGTTGCTGCGACTAAAAGGGAGAATGGGCATCAAACGAGGCTCCAGGAAAGCAAGAGCTTTAAAATTTACCTCAGCTCTTGAGTTCCTCTTGGTGAGGTAACTATGGAGAAGAGTTTCCATTAATGAATTTAAGCCAGGTTAGTGAATAAAGGCTGTTCCAATCTTGGTTGCAGGGTCCCAGGGCAGTGATAAAACCCATGGTGCAGATGAGTACCAGTTTAGAGTTGTTCTAGCAAGCATTTCTGCCCCGTGAGAAGAGGCTTGCCTATCAGTTATTGATTTCTTTTTTCTTTCAGTTTGAAGGGAAATAGATTTAGATTACAGCTTATTAGAATGACTGGAGAACTGAATGTTTTTATTAAATCACTTCATTCACAGTGTGAGCAATTGCTGGCTTCAGAGACAGGTGTTATGATAAGCCCTGACAGAGCTGCCTTGCTCCTTGCTCAGTCATCCCTCTGTCTCCTGCTCAGTCATCCCTCTGTGGGCTGATGGGATGCTGTCTGGAGGGCTCCTACAGCCACTACCACATGTGCCTCGTTTTTGGATTAACATCATCATGGAAAAAACAGCACTGCTTGCTTTGTTTCTCCAAGATTCCTGTTGTTAGAAGCCCCTTCCATGAAGTCGGTCCAGTTTGCTTAATTCCTCATCAGCAGAGCAGGGTGTAAACCCAAAAAGTGTTTTCCCAGCTTCTCCCACACTGAGCAGGGCTTGAGGGCAGAGTGAGGATGTCACCTGCCCTTGGAGCAGCTTTGAAAGGACAGCAGCTGGCCAATGCCAATGCCACAAGCCCTGCACCCAGGCAGAGGGACAAGGTGATGAGTCTTCCTCCTTATAACCCCTCATAGCTCTTGAGCTGTGAGGCTGTAGGGTAGTGGCCACAGCCATGGTGTCACAGACATCTTTTATGGAAAATCCTTTCCTTAGGATTTTTCCTCCTGAGAAGCTGAGAGGCCTCAGGAACAAAATGTAAACATTGATTATCTGCTGCTGTGGAATGCAACAGGTGGATCTTCGATTGGCCCATGTTGGATGTTTCTAATTAATGGCCAATCACAGCCCAGCTGGCTCGGACAGAGAGCCAAGCCACAAACCTTTGTTATCATTCCTTCTTATTCTATCCTTAGTTAGCCTTCTGATGAAACATTTTCTTCTATTCTTTTAGTATAGTTTTAATGTAATATATATCATAAAATAAGAAATCAGGCTTCTGAAACATGGAGTCAGATCTCGTCCCTTCCCTCATCCAAGAACCCCTGTGACCACCGTCACAGCCATGGGATGCACATCCTGCATTTGGTGCAGGCAGGAAGTTTTATGGCTCTCCATAGGCTGCTGAGGCCAGACAAACTCATGGGGAAACATTGCATGCTGCTGAGATCAATGCAGGGATTCTCCCAGCAGGGCATGGCCTACTGCAACACTAAGTCACTGGATAAGAATTCCTCTGTATAATTAAAAATTTTAAAAATTAAAATTATTATTAAAAAGAATTGTCTTTTTGGCTGTCTTGATTTTTTCTTTTTCTCCCCCCGCACTGGCTGATTTTATTCACCTTAGGCCCATTAGATGTGCATACTTGAAAACCATGAGGTTCTTGAGATGTGTCTTAAAGCTCTTCTGTAACTTAGAATATTAACCTACATTTACTCTTGGTGCTGCTGTACCTTGTGGTGAGATACCTGCATAAGCAAATCTTTCTCTTCCACATCCATTAGATGGAAGTAGCAGCATTGGCACATGCTGATTTTAAGCATTGGCACTGTATTTTAAGCTCAAATAGTGTTACTCAAAGTCCATAAAACAGAGACCAATTGCTGCCACTTCTGTTTCATTTGTGTCATGCCAATTCATTTCCCTGTTGCCCCTGAGTGTAGGTCCAAATTAACAGGGACTGGTTAGTCTCACGCTGACCACACAAAAAGTCACGGGTTTGGCCAGAAGTAGGGAAGGCAAATTTTCCCTCTAGACAGGTACTTTTGCTTGTGAGGCTGAAGAATGGAAGTTTACCACAGTTGGACATGCAGCAGTGTTGTTCCACATAAATACTGCTTCTACAGATGGATGGCTGGGGCTGGGGTGAGGAGCATTTTCCATAGACCTCAAAGATGGGAGGGCAGATCCTTACACAGGATACTGGTGAGTACAGAAGCACAAAATCACAGAATAGTTTGGGTTGGAAAGGATCTTAAAGAGAGTTTAGCTCTAATTCCCCTGCTAAGGGCTGGGACACTTTCCACTGACCCAGATGGCTCAAAGCCTCATTCAGCCTGGCCTTGAACACTTCCAGGTTGCTTCTCTTGGCACCCTGTTCCAGTGTCTCACCACCTTCACAGTGAGCAATTTCCTCCTAATATCCAGTTCAAGACTGCCCTCTATTCAGTGTCATGGGGAGCCACTGGAAACACTGGACCCAGTCAGTGCCTGACAGATGTGAGCCTGGAAGTGTGGCCTTGGTGTGCTAAGCACCTATAAAGTCCCATTCTCTGCTCTTTCTGCATAAAGCAATGCTTACACACAGGTGAGAGGGTAGGATAGAATGGAGTTTGTCCCATGCTGGGCAGGTGCTCACCTTCTCTGAGGGCCAGCAGCATTTTAGACTACACTGGAACAAACATCCATTTAAAATAAACTGAGAGAGCTACAAAGCTGCAGCCCATTGGCAGAGACTGCCAGCCCTTGTGCTGTGCTTTACACTGCAGGGCTGTGCTGGTGGGGGCTGTGCTGTGCTGGGCTGGGCTATGCTGGTGGGGACCCAGCCCTGCAAGCAGAAGCCAGCAGGGCCCCTTGCTTGACTGCCTGGTGCCTCCTGGCAGGATGAGGTTTGGCAGAGATTGCCAGGGGCACTTTACAGTGCTGGCTTAAGCAGCATTCATTTATTTCCCAGTGACCACCCTGAAGACCTTATCCAAAGCTAATTAATTGGCAGCAGCAGCAGCTGTCCCAATTTAATCACAACAGTCTGGCTTTTGCAATGAAAGGCAAGATCATGAGAGGGTGGTAGACCTCGGTTCAGGGACAGCAAATACCTCCAGGGCAGTGTCCATCCATGTGGGACACCCCAGCTGCCAGCTGGCCTGGGTGCCACCCCAGCAGTCGTGGGCTGCAGGCAGCTGGTGATGTTTGTAGTGAGGAGCTCAGCCTCCCTGTTTCACAGCTTCCCTCCCTCTGGCCCCTTGGAGCAGCCTGTGCCACATCCCAGCACTGCTCCTGTTAAAGGGCTGTGGTAAAGCCCACACAGGTTATCCTTGGCTTCTGGGGCCATTTTGTGGCAGGGAGCATTTACAGGCTCATAAACTTTATTTGAGAGCCCTTGTAGATTAGCCAATAAACTTTCCAGGAGTGAAACATGATTCTGCCCAGAGAGGGGTTTTGCATCCAGAGGTTTTCCTCAGTGGCCAAATGTGTGGTGGTCTGGGACTGTGCTGTGCATGGATCTGTCAGCCAAGATAAGCAGCATGGGCTGAAAGGTGCCAGTGGGGCTGCCCTGCAGACTCTCTTACTTGTCCTTGCCCTGGGGTGTGAGGAAAAGGAAGATGTCTCTGTGAGATGCAGGTGGGTCTGAGAGACAGCCACAGCAAACACTGATCTGCAGCAGCTCTTGCTGTGGCTCAGTCTGTTGGGACCTGAATGTGCCATTTGCTGTCTCTATTTACATGTGCTGGGAGAGGAAGAATGAGAGGATCATGTGGAAGGCAAAATATACTTTACAAAATTAAAAATAAACCACAGCCCCCTGCTCAGCTGTTCTTTAGCATCTACTCCTCCATGGTAGGAGCGTCTCCTGTGGCTCTCCATTAGTGATTGATGAGTTGTTTTTCCTAGAGACACTGGCCTGCATGATGTGGCATCCTCCCACGTGGAAGTGGATGCCAGCTGCTCCAGGGTGCCAGTGGCTCCTCCTGCTCAGGGATGAGTTGTGCCCATGGGAAGGAAATGCCACCAAGAAACCTGGTGTCTCCTTCCCTCCCTTCATCCCCTTGAGCAGGGCTTTCTGCTCCTGTCCTGGATGAAAACCAACCCCTAATCCTGATGGTCCCTGGGGTGGGTGCTGGCCATTCCTTCCTGCTTTTGTGCCACTGAAGCACTTGCTTTTTGCCCAGAGAAGCTCCCTGAGGAAGCACATGGGTGTTGGTGCCATAGCTCTGGGGTGTTCCATGCACCACTTTTGGTTTTGCAGGGCTCTGGGCTATAAGGTAGAATGGAGCATGGCTGCTGGGCAGTCACTCTGTAATGCAGTAAAATTGTATTTGTATTTCTGCCTACACATTACCATGGATCTTGCTCTAGGGGTGTAATTAGTGTAAGTTATGAGCTGGTGTGCTTGAGGCAGAAGCTGGTGTGGAAACCAACTCCACAAGCACCGGAAGAAGTAAATTAGAATAATCTTGATATGACCTAGCTTAATTTACACCTTCCTCACATCCTTGCAGCTCTCTTCCAAACCTACAGAGTGTCAGCCACACAAATTTTGGCTGCTGATTAAGAAAATTCATGGAATCTGTTATGTGAAGAAATCAGAGGAAGATTTCACTTAAATGTGTTCCCTTGGGATACACAATATCCTTCTGTACTTCTGGTAACATTCAGGCTGCAGTTCCAGGTGATGTTTGTTGCACAGGACTCCAGCCCCAAGCTAAGAAAAATGTCATGGAGACTGGGACATTGGTGGATGCAGAGCAAGTTTGACCCTATAAATTTCCTGATTTTGTGGCAGGACCTGTGTTATCTAACACTAAAGTCAGAAGAAAGGAGAAACTGTAGAGTTTTCAGAGTACTTGAGGTCTCCTGGGTAAACTTTGCCTTTCCTGAAAATTGCCTGAGGGAGCAGTTCAGTCACACTTTCTGTGTTAAAAGCTCCAGAGGTGAATCATGAAAGGTTTCCCAAGCACACTGCTGAGTAGGAGCTGCAGGTATTGAGTGCAACAGGTAAATTCAGCCGTGGCTGCTTTGTAGCCATTGCACTGCCATCATTTGTCTAGCACGTGCATTCTCCTTCTCTTCTTCTGGGGTCATGAAACAACCTGCCCCTACAGCCTTCTCCCCTGCACCCTCACAAACCATGGCAATTTGTCTGTCTCTACCCTGTTGTTCTATTTCTAGAGTCCCATACTGTTGTTATCAGATTTCTAAAGTCCATACCTCCTCAGCATGTTCTCATAGCTGCAGATCTTCACAGCACAGACTCCTTCTTCTGCATCTTGTTCTCACTCAGGTCAGAGCTCCTCTAAGGCTCTCCTTGACTGGCTAACCCACCCCCTTTTATCCCAGTTACCTTTATTGGTCACAGCTGCAGCCCAATTAAGGACATCACAGCTGCAACCCATCAAAGACAACTGGGACCTCCCAGGGCAAAGCCTATGTAAAGATGTTCAAGTACAGATATTCAAATACAATACATTTCCTCTACTATACTACCCAGCAGGCTCTGGTGCAGAGCAGCAGCTAGAAAGGTGCTGGTGTGGCTGACAGGAACTGGATCTATGCTGGAAGGTTGAAATCTGCACATGGATGCAGGATGGTGCCTGAAGTTGTTTCATCCCCTGTACACATAGGGACATGCAACACGTACATCTGGTATTGGCTCAGCACCAGATCCTGACTTTCAAATGTGGAAGTGGCTTGCTGAGGAACAATATGGGTTAAACCACAAGGTACTGGACATGATTTGAGTCCTTCTGGGAGCAGTTTTGGCCAGTCAGACTGGAAATTGGAGCAGATGATGAATGTCTATCATTGAATTTATCAGTTCATAATGAAGAACCTCCAGAAGTAGAAATGTATAGTAGAGGAAATGTATTGTATTTGAATATCTGTATAGAGGCTTTGCCCCAGAGGACCTGGTTGTCCTTGATGGGCTGCAGCTGCAATGTCCTTAATTGGGCTGCAGCTGTGACCAATGAAGATAACTGGGATAAAAGGGGGTGGGTTAGCCAGTCAGGGAGAGCCTTGGAGGAGCCCTGACCTGAGAGAGGACAAGATGCAGAAGAAGGAGTCTGTGCTGTGAAGATCTGCAGCTACAAGAATACACCAAAGAGGTATGGACTTTAGAAATTTGATAATAACAGCAGTATGAGACTCTAGAAATGGAAGAACAACAACAGAAATGGTTCATGGTGTTGATTCTAAGGCGATCACCGCTGAGAAAACACTTGGTAGGTGTGAGGGATAAGATAACGTTTTGCTTCAGCCATTGTAACTAGCCATAAGAACATGTGCTCATGTCACCTTTGCAAAGGTGTAACTAGCACAAGGCCAGGCCTCATGGGAGTGAGGGGGAGGAAAAGGGGAGCAAATGATGCTGGCTGCTGGGGAGAGAAGGGAAAAAGGAAGGTGTTGGTATGAGTACAGTAGGTGGTTGGATGTGAATTCCTGAGTACCCAGCCCAAGGAAAAAAGGGACAGAGACCCCCATGGGCCAGGGAAGGACACAAAAGTTTGTGCATTTTGAGGGGAGGTGTGCCTCCTCAGTGAGAGGCACCTGACTCAGCTGACTTGTTTATATTAATAAATAGTCTTGCTTTGATGACTTTTGTCTTTTTCCAACTTTATCGGTGAGTAAGTGTTTCTCACAGTAGATGCCCAGCTGCAGGTCCCTTCTGAGGAGCACCAAACCTTGTGAGTGCAGTCTCATGTCTCTCAGGGAGTAGTACCTGGAGGAAGACACTTTCTACCACACTTATCTCCTGGCTTTGCTTGGGAGGTAGATTATTGTTCTGGAGATAAGTTTGTCCTCTCTGCCCTGCAAAGCAAAGGATGCTTTTCAAGAAAGCGGAAAACCAAACCAGCATGAAACTTCTTTTTGGTTTTCTAAGCTGGGCCCAGTCAAGGCCAGACCTCACTCTCCAGTTACCAGCTTCAATCTTGGTTCATTAGCTCAGTCACATCTGCCTCATCTGGTCTGTCAAACCAGCCTCTTGGGGTGACAGATTTGCCTCTGCTTGGTGGAAAGTGCTCAGGGAGTTTATTTTAGCTTATGTGGTCTTCAGTGCCAAGAAGCTTGATCTGATCTGATGTATCTGATCTTTTCATGTGCCAAGTGTGTCTCACATTGTGGTGTTAGGAACAGCTCTCACTGCTCTTGATCTTTCTCCCTACCTTTTAGCACTGTTTCTTCAGTGGCTCCCATGTTCTGGTTTGCTCCTCTGGGGCTGGGAGGGGAGCTGGCACATCCTCTGCAAGTGATGAGTTAGCTATCCCCCATTCATATTGTCACATCCATCTGAGGAAAAAAGCTCCAAGTGCTCCCATCTTCCTGGAAGGCGGAGATGTTAGTGTACTATACACTCTAGCAGGAGAAAATAAACGTCTGTAAGAGACATCAGCTGGGACCTGGCAACCTCTTGTTACACCAGTGTAACCTGGGGGAGAAGGTGATGGATGCTGGGGATGGTGCTGGAAGGGATTGATTTCTTCCACGTTGAACTTCCATTCATATTAAAAAAAATTGATCCCAGCTCTTTTAAAAGACCACATGCATTACTACAGAGTCATATTACAAAACTGCAAATTTAGTGATGTATTTGAGCTCTCAGATGTTTGTTATTACAGTCTCAGTGTACCTTCTTTTCCTCTGAAGTATCCTTTTTGCAAACAATGTCTTTCCCATCGCTGCGTGTCCCTTTTCCTTCCCAGCTCCACCCCTTGCACTAGGAAGGCACCGTGGCCAGGCACAGATAGGCTGATGTTGTTGGGATGTTTGCAGGAGTGAATTTTCTTTAGTAAATTGAAAAGGGTCTCAGGTAAGTGAAAGTTCTCCCTAACTGTGAGGAATTGACAATCTCAGCTGGTAGTTTCCTCACTGCCTTTAGGCTGGGACAAGGCAGTTTAGTTTTGCTTTTAGGGTCACCCTTGTTACCATTCACATAGAACAAGCTATCTGAAAAATGTATTAGGTAAAATCAAGTGTATCAAGGAGCTATAGTTCTTTTCATGGTGGGTTTTAAGGTAGAAAAACCACTGTAACTTAGAGCATAATCTCAATTTAATTTTTAATAAATAACATCCATTTTTAAAAATTCAATGCCTGTTCTTGATTAAGTTTTGAAGAACTGTGTGTACTGGATAACAAGATGGAATTGCATTAACATTCATAATTTAATTTCTCATCAGACTTCAAAAGAATTTTCTGCTCACGTGAAGCAAATTTCAAAGTTGTTATGGTTCATCTTCCAAAAGTCCCATCTTTTTGATGTTAGTGTAAAAATGTATTGTACAGACCATGGGACAAGCAAAGTATGAAGTAATTTTCTTCAGCATCTTTCTTAAAAGGCCATAGAATTTTGACTTGTTTGTGAACAAGCAAATACCTAAAGGAAAATCCTTTGTTTAATCTGAGCAAAAATGTTTATTTATATTATCCCTTTTATCTAAGTTGTCTTGAAATATCTTACAAACAGGCTAAAAAAGGTATTTTAAAGTAAAACTGCAT
The DNA here is from genome assembly GCF_012460135.2 of Molothrus ater. NCBI lineage: Eukaryota > Metazoa > Chordata > Aves > Passeriformes > Icteridae > Molothrus > Molothrus ater. Next base: position 128,972,326 of record NC_050478.2, read on the forward strand.
GAGTTGAAATGTAACTTCATCTGTAAATTATGGCAGAAATATTAGAATTCTCCAGAAATGTAATTCAACAGTTTAGTGTTAGTCTGAGCTTTAGTTACCATCCGGAAATTTAGAGAGGTTCAGGAAGGGACGCCTCAGATACAATTTCAAAGGATTAAATCTAGATTTCCCTGTTTTTTTGCCAAGTTTCCAATGGGTCTGTAACAACCCTACTGGATAAGAATGTGTCATTGCTGATGCTGTCATGCCCAAAACTAATAATTCTGTGGCTGTATTATATTAAAGCTCTTATCTGTCAATTGCTATCTTAAAAAACAAAAGTTTTTTGTTCTCAGCAATGTTCTGAGGTGAAAATAGATGACAGGAAAGATAAACAGTCTCAGACTGCAATAAAATCCAGTGAAACAGGAGAAAAAAATCAGACCTTGTATTTTGAAGGAAATAACATGGGCAGAAAGTAATACATAAAAGAAAATAATTTTGAACACATGTGTAGGATTATCACTGCAATTTGCCAATATATTATTCAATAGCTTAGTCTAAAGGGAATGTCCAAACCCATAAAATGTGTAATTGGAATGTGTGCCTTGATTGAGACCTATTTTGGTCTGTGTGAACTGCTCCTGTTGTATAAGAAGAAGATTGTTTGAGAACTAACAAGAAGACTCATTGAGATAATTCTGACTGGCTCTAAATAGCCAAGAAAACTCATCAAGATAATTCCAGCTGGCTCTAAATAACTGGGGGTGTACCAGTTACTTTGCTGACAAATGTCATGACCATGAAGACTTCTATAAACTCAATGGAGTGTGATTCAAAGAACATTAAATTTTCATTACAAGCAGGTTTGTACCTCCTAAAACAAATTATACAGTGAGTGATATTTCAGCTTTGGCAATCTGTGCGCATGCAGCATGGGTCAGTCACTGATGCTGCACTGTGATGCTGTGGGTAGGATGTTCAGCTGAGAGCCAAGGTGTACTGGCACTGCATGGAGTAGGGTAACAGCCCCTTCAGCAGCCACTGAGAAGCTCTTCAAATGTATTAGCACAAGGTAAATAATCAAAAACCTGGTCCTTGTGGCATAAAGAATATGTGTTTTGAAGCCTTTAGGGTTTGCTTCATATGAAGTCCAGAAAAACCTTCCTGCTGCATGATCTCATTTTTCTTGGAAGCTTTATTTGATTTTCTAGACACCTTATGTTTAACTACTCAGGATAAATAAACACAGAAATTCTCACTTTTTCTTGATCCTGTGGTGGACACTTTTCACTGTGTTGCTGCATAAATCTTTTGGTTTTGTGAAACTCACCGATTCCATCTTAGACTTCCAGGCCACATCTACAGTACTAAATTAAATGTGCCCATGTTTTTTAGCTGTTCTAAGATCAAGTTGAATGGGGCAGCCTGGTCTTGCACTGTTATCATCTCACCCTTGGTGCAGGGCTGCATCCACAGCACCTGCTGGGACAGCACTAACTCCCACATTTGGGGCTTGTTTGGGAGAGTATTGCATGATGTGGGCCAAGACCCTGCCAGGGACTCCTAAAATAATTGAACATCCCACAGTGTTCACAAGGCATCCCTCATGAAAGTATCTTGACATTCTCTTTATTTCCAAATAAAGCAGCACCCTTTGGTCTGAAAGAGAGTGATCTGGAACAAGGTAAAGATCAAAGGATGGTCAAACCCATCTCAGGAGAAATGAGGCCCAACTCTTGCAGTGTTGCATCAATGATGCTTTCAGTTGCTGCTTAATGAAACAAGTTTTGTATGGTATTTAAGGCATTCCTCCTACGCTTCATGTTTTATGTATTTGTGTATTTGCATATGTGTCTGTGCCTTTTTTGTTTGATTTGCTGCCTATCAGATGCTTTCTGATGTCTTCCATGTGACTGGATTAAAAAAAAGTATTTACAGCACTTTTCTTCCATCTTGTTAAGTCTTCATGACTGCACATCTTCCCCAGATGTTTTGATTGGTTTAGCACATTACTTAAATTTAAGAAAAAAAAAAATTTTGTTACAAAAGATATGAGAAATAATAGCTCAGCTGGACATGGTGCAGGGCAGTCTGCTCTGGGTGGGCCAAGCAGGGTCTGGGACCAGGTCACTTCCAGAGATCCCTTCCCACCTCAACCATTCTGTGAGGGCATGTGTGTGTGGGGGTTAAACTTCGTTATTGCTCCCCAGATTCGCCATGGCTGATTAAAGTCATGGATCAACATGTCCTGGGAGAGGACCTTGGAAAGTGTTGAAAGTAGCCCAGTTCCCATCAGGCTTATCCCATGCTGACCCCAAGTGCTGTTGCGGAACAAATCCTGTCTTCCTGCTAGGGACACATGGCTTCTCTGCCTACTGATTGCCAAAAATGCAGCAGGGTTTGGCCTCATTTGACAGCCTTGTGGGTGATTATGCTATATATGTATTGATTGTGTGAATAATGACTATTTCTCCAGGTTTTGTTTTGCTCTGGACTGCAATCTGTTTCCAGTGTGTAACAATATTCCTCTACATATGGACTTCCTATAAATACCTTGCTGCAAGTCTTTTCTGCAGTACAAATACAGCAGAGTCCCACTGATATGCTGGCCAGTCTGTGATCAGCAGAGGCTTGATTTTAATGCAGTTCAGATATGGCACAGGGAAATATGGCAGCTTAAGTCAACAGTCTGGAGTAGGACTGTCATTACTGTAACTGGGCAAAAGGGACAGAAATAACAATTGTGAGGCATGGAAGAATAGGACTGGTAGGGTCCTCAGGAGACCACCCCAGTCATTCCTGTTGGCTAAGGCAGCACAAATCACACTTCTGTCAATCCTTATGTAATAGCCAAGCCTGTACTTGACAGGATAATCCAGGCTTCACTGCTGGATCCCATCATCATCCCAGGCACTGAAACCCAGTGTGTCACCTTAGGCAGTCTCAAACAAGCCTTCCTTCACAATATTTTAAAATTCCTTTACTTTTTCCTCACCAGGAGTGCAAAACAAACCCCCCAAAACGTAAGAAGTTAACTCACTGCCGCTGTGCAGTTTGTGTTTGAAGAACATTCTGAATAAGCTGCCCAGCCTTGTCTTCCTTGCCTTTCCCCATGGGTTATAGTGAACAACCCAGCTGCCTCAGCAGTCCTTCCGAGTCCCCTGGCCATGCCTGTCAGTGTTTGGTGCATCACAAACCATGAGTCTTAGGGGTAAATGTCACAGATGGCACTGCTCAAGACATCTGGCTCCTCTCACCAGCGCAGACAGTGCTCTGCGCCACATGCTCTGGCCATGGTGGTTGGGACCCATTGTCTGTTGGCCATTGCCAGAAGAAGTCTTGGAGCAGGAGAAAAGGACAGGTAACTTTCCACACAGAACAATGAAAAAGACAAAGAAATCAACAGGGACAGAAGAGAAAAAGCATCTCAAATTTAGACTGCCCAGAATGAGTTTCTCCATAATTACAAGTGACCTAATACTGCTCCTAGGGGAGTACCTGCCTCCTTTTGCTGGTTTTCTTGAAAATACGTCATTTTCTGCAGAAGGAAGTCGACTTCAAGTGTCCTCTTTTGAGATCCTTTGGGAATTGAAGGCATTTAGGCTGTTTCAGACTGAAACTACCATCCTGTTATTGGCTCCTCACCACTAACTCACTTCTCCTAAAGCTGACTCAAGCCATTGGTACCCCACGAACAGAATGCGATTTTTGGAAATGGATTTGTGAGAATGGCTTTTTGAAAAACTTAATTTCAGGTATTTTTTCTGGAAGGATTTCTGAAGCAAACTCCGCAAAGGCCTTCCTCTGTTCCCATCTCTGCCCCTTGCGCAAGGACACTAAGGTAACCTTAACTGCTGTCGCCTGCCCCTTTTGCCAAAACACCCTGATTGCTGGAGTCAGGCTGGCTTCCCACTGACATCCTTGCTGAATTCAGCTGCAGCTGCAAGGCATCTTTGCTTTACTTCCCTGTTCTTCCCCTTTGCTTGCTGCAGTTTTGTCTTGCCCAGAGGGCACAGTGCCATCTGTGACCATGGCCACCACACTGCCATGGGGCTGCAGGGTGCTGCCCGTGGTGTGCCAGCAGCTTTTCCAGAGGGAAGGCACCACATGTGCACATGTGGGGTGTGCCACTCAGCAGCTTTGTTTTGTCATTCTAGGGACACTATTGGAAATGACATTCATTGTAATGTGTTCATCCTACTGGATTTAATTAGAAACATTCAGCTTTAATTAAGTGTTTGTTTTGCAGTCCCAGTAGTTCCATTTTGATAAGGGTCTGTCATGCAAATGCCAAATGAAGCTGAGGAAGTAGATTATTGCATGTCATAGTTCCTGAGTAATGATTAAAGACAATGCAGTGTGAGATACAGTTGCTGAGAGTGGGAGGCAACTCTGCTTTTCTTCAAGTGTTTGCTTCATGCTTTCCAGGAAATTTCCTGTACTATTAGTTCTCTCTGTCCTCAGACTCATTCTTGGCTTTCCAGCATCCTCCTCCCACGACATTTTCAGGGACTGACAGGGGTGCAGTGGGGACAGGGAAGGTTGTGCTGTGTCACTGACTCCTCTATCCTTCCACCCAGGACAGGGGGAGCAGAGCTCCATGCCAAAACTGTAGGCTTCTTTTTCTCTCTCATTTTCTCAGTAAACCTGCAATTTTTCCTTTTTATACAAGAGTTTGGGTGCTAATGCTGCAGCTGTCTGACTTGTCCATGGATGGGCCACTCTTTATATATAAAAAAGCTGCATATTCTGCAGCTGCTGCCTCTGTTAATGGTTTTCTCTACTTACATACAAACCTTTATTGTTTGAAGTGTAACTTGAAGCTTAGCAGAGAAATAGGTTCCAGTTATAATTAACACATAGGGAACAGACCAAAGCAAGAGTTTTCCCATGAAGACTTACTAATGCATGAACTCGTGCTTTACAGATGAATATGTTTTCCACATCAAACATCCTAAATACTATTTTGGGGGTTTTTTTGAGAGAGAATGAGCAGAGAAAAGAATTCCACACCTCAGACCCAGGAACATAAATCAGCTCTGACGAGGAATTTCTACCTGTGAAGAGCCACACCACTCCATGATGACAGTCTCTCTTTCCCTTGATTAGGCCATCATCAGAATGAACCCTTTGTTGTTGGCCTGGTGTCCTCTCCCTCTGGAAGTTCAGTCCTGAAGGAGATGAAAGATTATTAAAGGAAGACAAGTCCCCACTCAAACAGATTTTGCAGTCAAACTGTGATTTGTGAGCAGATGAAGCAGCTTTGTGCAGAGCTTCTGAACCTCTGGAGGTTGCTGTTCTGGGGAGACAGAGCAGGTAGAGCACCCAGGGCAAGATACCCTCCCCAGTGCAGTGCCCTGCAGGTAGAGTTTGCCCTTCCCTTGGAAGTTCCTCTGTCTCTGGGTAGGTACACAAGCAGATTATTTGTCTTTTCTGTTCGCTCTTTTCTGTGCTAACAGCCTCTTGCTCAGTCTTCCTACTTCCTACTCTCACCCTGTCTTTCAATCTCTTCATTTTGCTCTTGGGAGTTTTTCTGCTCTCCTTCTGTCCTTTCCCTTTTCCAGCTTGATTTTCCCAAGGTGATCCAGCTTCAGTAAACAGCTGCTGATCTCAAGAACCTGCTGTTGTTCCTGGCAGAGACATCCCATATAAACCAAAGACAGGAGTTCCTCAGTCAAGAAATTTCCACAATGGGAGCTTCATGACACTGTTCAGAGCCAGATCTCCAAATGTTAAGGTACTCAAGCAAAAACCATAGTTTAATATGTGAAATGTTAACAGTATTTACATTTTATGCCATAGCATAAAAGAATTTGCATTTTAAGAAATGCAAATTGCCTTCCTTGAGTTTATTGTGTCTTCTGTCCTCCAACAATCCCTCATGAGAAGCAGGCATGGCAAACAGCCACAGAAGTTCCCATGGTGGTTTGAAGCCTGCTAAATACACCACACACAGCAACAGAAGCCTTTAGAAGTCAGCTTTGTCTCCAGATTTAAGTGTCCCTTTGGCTCTGCAGTGCTGCTGGCCAGTCTTCCAGCCCCTCTGGAGAGCAGCCTGATATGGGTTACATGCAGGAGCCAAGCAAGAGCTCCTCCTAGTGCAAAATATGGTGGAAAGAGAGAATCTCCATGCATGGGGTGTTGGGATGAACACATGGGCTGTGCACCATCCCCACCTCACGGGAACTCATGCCAGGAAAGGAGCAGACCTTCTTGCCTTGGCTGTGGTTTCCCTCCCCACAGGCAGTCATTGAGAAACATCCACACTTTGTCTCTGAGGTAGAAAGAAGTGAGAGAGAATGTTTTGAAAAGTGGGAGGTGAGGACTACCACACAGCTGCTCTGTCAGCTCAAAAACCTTTCAATGCAATGATAACAACAGCCTTTGAGTGAGGCTTTTTCCTTTCCCTGATGGAGCCTGAAGCAACTAACTGTGCAGCTGGTCTGGGGAAATGGAGGAAGGACAGAGGCCTGGGCATGGGCTTGGACAGGGGTACCTCCTCCTTCTCACAGAACATGGGATGCTGCAAACCTCCCTGGTGCACGTGTAGAAGCTTTGTGAGGGAGCACCATGGTGCATTCCAGGAGTCCCAAATAGCTGGTGACACACAGGAGGGGACCTTTGCCACGAGGCAGATCAGACCCCCTGCTACTCAGTGAGAGCAGTGGAACAGGGAGGGGACGCGCATGGAGGCTGTGACACAGCTGAGGAATGTGCCACCCAAAAGGCAGAAAACAGTCATCCATTCCCACCTCCTTCCCCTGATTTGGGGGATGAGTGCTTGGGCATCCACCTTAGCAGAGGCACAGGCTGTGTGGCACTGTGGTTCCAGAACCAGAAGCCCTGAACTTATTAGTGAGGGCAAGTAAGACCTTTCTAAATAATATTTGTTTTCTGGAGCTGACAAGTGATCTGAAAAAACATGAAGCCTTATGTAACTCCATCTGGGTAGGTGAAAGTCTTCTCCTAACTCCAGCCTAAAGCAAATTGCTTGCCATTTACTTTCTTTCTGGCTTGACAAAGTAGCTGTTATTAAAAGCAGATCTTAACCATGAAGAAATGCCCTTTGCACTATTGTCTACCCCTTCCCATGCTGCAGAAGCTGGATGGGATTTCAACAGCATGTTTTGGGATTCTGGCAATGTTAGCCTGTTTTGGGGCACTGGTAATGTTAGCCTGTCTCTCCCTTCTCACACTGCCTTCTCTGCTTGTTTGTGGGACACATTTTCCACAGCACTTCTTCCCACACACTTCAGATTCGCTCTCCCAGCATTGTAGCAGTGATTTATGTGCTTCTGTGCTGGCAGCCCACCACTGTGTATTGGTAGGATTACATAAAGATGGGTGACAGGGAGAGCTCTTAATCACTACATGAAAAAAGATTTAACTGTTACCTGTCTCGCAACGAGGAGCAGCACTTTTAAAGCACTTGTGACATTTTCATGCTTTCCATGCTTCAGAATTTTATTTCAAATTTTCTGTCATCACATATAAGCCTTGATATTTGGTACAGGAATTAAAAATATTTATGTATCAGCTTTCAGGGAAAGAACATGCAGGGTGTTAATGGCCTTTTGAGTTCAGTTTTTGGCTCCCATTCTGAGTTCCTATTCTCTCTGGATGTCCTGTATCAAAAACAAAGTCTCATTTTCCTTTGATATGCACATAGACACACACAAACACTGAAAAGCAGATTGCAGAAGTGAACTGACATGCTGCCTGTTTATGAATACCCATTTCTCAAAAGCATTCTGGAATAACTTCCTCTGTTAACTTTTATTCCAAAACAACGTTTATACAGTGGATTATAACCAAACAGCTAAAATACAGCAGGGTTTTCTTTTGCCTCATAACAAAACTTAAATGTGCTCCCTTTCTATTCCCAATGTGATTTATTATACATACAGCCTCCCCCCAAGGCAGACACCTCATCTTCTTTTGTGTCTTGAACACACAACAGATGTTTAGGAAGTAGCAAACTTATAGTGTAACAGCAAGAGCTAGAATATAAAGATATGTGATTGTAATAAATGTTGTGGTAACAATATTAGATTTTTGTGGTTTGCAGTTTCAACTTTGACTTTCAGAAAGTGACATTTATATGTGCTCTGGGAATATGATAATAATCTTGGTACTCCAAAGTAGTTTTCCAGTTTGAATGGTAATATAAAGCAAATTAATTTGTGTTCTTAGATTAAGCATCTCCCCTTCCCTAGATGGTAATGAGTCAAAGCTACTACAATAAAATTTAATGTCTGCTGTCCTCTTTGTGAGGTTTTTCCTTTAGCTCATATGCATTCAGTAAAACTAAAAATCCAGAACTGTTGATTAAATGTCTTTCCATACAAAAAGCTCCTAACGTTGACCATTCTGTGCACTCACAAATTAATTATAACTGTAGTGTTTAAGAAACAAACCAAACTAAACCAAAACAACAAAAAACTTTATTGCACCACACCTCTGTTTGCACAGACTCCACTTTTTCCCCTTTAAAATATTTACAAGGACATTTTCTATTCAGTATTTCCAGTGGGATGCTGCCCAAGAAGTGTTGCAGAACCCAGTGGGTGCTGACTGCAGATGCCACTGAACTTGATGAAGGTGGAAGACAGGGTAAATGCAAAGACTGATAGGTGCATTACTGGCTGGAAATAAAAAGTCCATTTGAAACATTGATGTTCTTTAGCCTCTCAATTCAAATGTGGAGCAGCAGAAGGGACGACAAAGTGTCCTAACAAAGTATCCAGATGACTATGTTAAAAATCTGATCTTGGTTTCCAAGGAAGCTTTTTGTGTTTCAGCTATCAGAAAGATGCTATCAGAAAGAACATCATAAAATTGTTGCTCCATTCTGGAATGAAATAGAGGTGTTCTGACCTGGGGAGAAATTCAGAGGGCTGTCTTTAGTCTGGAGACTCTGCAGGGGGTGTGGACCTCAAGCTCCTACCAAGAGAAGCACAGATACATTTGAGTATCTTGTAAGGTTGTCATACATACACACAGAGCCCTGGAATCTGCTGTTCACTGTTGGGCCCCTCACTACAAAGACATTGAGGTGCTGAAATGTGTCCAGAGAAGGTCAATGGAGCTGGTGAAGGGTCTGGAGCACAGGTCCCCTGAGGAGTGGTAGAGGGAGCTGGTGGTGTTTAGCCTGGAGAAAAAGAAGCTTGGGGTGACATTTTTGCTGCCTACAGCTGCCTGAAAGGAGGCTGCTGTAGGCAGCAAAAGGCAGCAGGTGGGGATCAGTCTCTTCTCCCAGGTAACAGGCATAGGACAGGAGGAAATGGCCTCAAGTTGCACCAGGGAAGGTTTAGGGAAAAATTTCTTCATAGAAAATGTCACCAAGCACCTGAAGGCTGTTCAGGGAACTGTTTGAGTCACCATCCCTTGAGGTATCCAAAAAATGTGTGGATATGGCATCAGGGGACATGATCTATTGGCAGATTTGTCAGTGTTGGCTTAACAGTTGTACTTGATGATCTTAAAGGTCTTTCCCAATCTAAATCATTCTATAATACTGTGAAAAGATGCTACTTTGGATTGGGGGTTTGACATTGTCTTTCTGATGTGCTTCCCAGTATAAAAACTTCTTTATCAGCAGAAAAATGAATATTGAGGGTATTTTATAGTCATTAAGAAGAAGCTTAGCTACATTCATAAACACAAGTATCTTAGCCAAGGCACACAGAGAAAGCCTAGTGTTTTGTTTACAAGGAGATAGCTGCCCTTCAAATATTTACAAAGAATGAAGGCAAATTCAAGAACAGTTGGCAGAAGGACTGGAAGCAGTATTGAGGATCTTCATGCAAGCTTATTATTCTTGGGGTGAAAAAAGATTTAGACTTTACAAAAATAGTTAAGCCTGAAATTATGAATGTAACTATGAAAAAAAAAATTTGAACACAAAAAATGCCAAACAAGTTCTGGATCTGCAGACACATTACATGATATTGCCCTTTCAGTTTCTTTGATCAAGGAAGATTATATGCTGGAGGGAATACATCTTTGTGTTAGCAAATGTGAGTTACAAAGAGGTTAGGAATGTTCACACCTATCCGTGGACAAGGACAGTGTGTGCTACACGTTTTATTTAAAAAGGCATGGCAGGTGAGAAGAGAGGAATGTCTATTTACCACAGCCTGACTGAACAGGTTGAGTTTCCATGCCTGGGGATGGAAAGCTGTGCCTCAGCTGGGAGGAGTGTGAGTAATTTAGGACAGGGCAGGGAGGAGTGGAGAGAATGAGCAAACAGGGAACTCAAGTGCATGGATGGACCAAGGGACTTGGGGAGGAGAGGACCATATCTTGGCCCCTGGCATGGTGGAAAGGAGGGGGCCTTCTCAGGGGACCATGCAGGCTAAACTGCTGATGGGCAGAAAACAGAAGACTTTCTTCACCAAGCCAGAATTGACTGGGGGAAATTTGTTTTCTGGTCTTACTTTTTTAACATTTTACTTCCAGCAATTCTGATTATTTGCTTGTTGCTGTTTTTGTTTACAGACAGCAACGGTTTGCCTGGCTCTAGTTCATGATTTTGCCTCATGATGAGTCATTCCTGCAGATGTCAGAGGCATTTCAGTGTGCCTGTTTGAAAGCACAGGTGGGCCAGGTCTGCCCTGAGGCTCTGGCCAGCACAAGACCTCACTGAGGTGTTTTGGCCATGCTCTGCTACCCTGTGTGCAACTTGGCAGACGTGGTGCCATCTCTGCCAGTCTTACTGTGAGTGTCTTGCAGCTATGTTCTCTTTCAAAGACTTTGCACCATGGATGAAGGGAATGATAGTTATCTGCTTTCCACCTCACATGTAGATTTTTCAGGGCTGTTTCTGTTCTGCTTTGAATGTGAGTGGAAAGTGCTTGGCCATTTCATGTGGCTCAGGCTGAGCTTTTTTCCCCCCCACTGGGGAAATATCTGCATCTGATGGCTCTTCACACTCATGAGCACGAAGAGCTGATGGCCACTGCCTTGTGACAGAGGATGCCAGTGCATGCCATTTGTCAGAGACTAGTTTTATTTATGTTGTTTGAGGATCATTGGACATTTTCCTCAACAGATTTAGAGGAAGAGCTTAATCTTCTTCCCCTTGATTTCCTTGAGTTTAAATTGTTGGAACGAATTAAGGACAGAAGGCATTTTCCTAAACATTTAGGCTGTGAGATTAGGTACTTCACCTCAGTACAGTCTTCACAGTCTTGCTGGTGTCAGATCCTCATGACTGCAATGGTTAAAAACTCAATTTCCGTAGTAGAACTATTTGAGGCCCATTTATAACTATTTGTTCTTGTTCCAAGGCTGTCTTCCAGTTTGAATAGCTCTTTTAACTCCCTGGTATTCCCCTTCCTCGAGGGATATTTATAAAATCTCTCCTATCACCTTTCAGCTTTTGCTTAGAGGCTGAGCAAGGACATCTTTCTTAATCTCTCCTGAAAATTCTGGTAGCTTTTTTCCTGCACTTCTTCCCATTTGAACTCTTGGATATGGCTGATTGGAGTGATCAGCAGCAGTTTACTATCTGTGCTGCTGTGGATTGAGGAGTGCTTGGTTTAAGATCTGTCTGCTAGAGCTGCCTATTCACTTTTAACCCTGTTGTGCAAGTAACAGCAGGAGTTCTGTGGGAATGACCAGCCCCACTCCCTGCTCTAAGGCAGATACATCCATCTCAGGTATTGGATAGGGGAAAAAGGAAAAAATAATACAATACAGCTGACACAAGCAGATCTTCACAGAAACATCTTGGAGCCATCAGATCTTGCAAAAAATTATCTGAAATCCGCACCCTGATGAGCCACCCTTGGGTAATGCACTTGATAAACAAACAAGATGAGCAGGACTGTCTCATCTGACTGGAAGACCCAGAGGTCTGAAAATCAAACCCTTAACAATGCAGCTCCAGCAAGTCTGCCTCTGTGGGGGTCAGGAGCACAAGACAGTCTTTTGAGGCCAAGAACTGGTGAAGCAGAGACTTGCCATGGAGCAATCCAGACTTGTGTCCCACTGACACTGCTGCAAACACCAGAAGTCCTGTCAGCAGACTGGCTCTGCCCTTGGACAGTGGCTCACTGTGCCCTGCTCCAAAGGAAGAGCTGCAAAGGTCCAGCAAGACCAAATCATCCTCTGCCATAGATATTATTTCCAGAAGGCATTTCATGTACTGAGCTCTGGAGGTACAGCACCATGGCCAGATTCTCACACTGCCCTACATCCTCCTCTCCAACATATCCTTTCCTGCTGCTTGGCCTTGCTGCTCCATGTCCAGCTGCCAGTTCTTGCCACTGAGCCTCAGCTTCATACCTAACACTTGGTGATGCAGCTATGGACCCCTTCTAGCCACTGCAGGGAAGGCAGGTTTGATACTGTGAACAAGTGGGATACAGACCGAGATGGAGAGTGATGCAAAGACCACCGATGACATGTTGCACTTGGAACAGGCCAACTTCCTGGTGCTCAGTTGTCATCTTGGGATGAAGTTGTGCTTGGTGTAATATTTGGTGGCAATATTTTTCAAGGTTTCCTTGTGCCCAGAAAGCTACTGTGAGAGATTTTCATTCTGTGGAAGAGATACTAAACTATTTTTTGAGAAGCTGCCAAACATTGCAATTAAACTGCTTGATCAGTCCCCAAATTCAGGGGACTTAGGCTGTAATTTCTGTTCAGCTGGTACATTTCCCCAACCCTCTGTGTGGAAAAAATTGCTAGAGGCACAGTGCCGCTGAGTAATTGAAAAAACAGTGGCTGATGAAGTCAGGGTTTTCCACTGCAGTATGGACTAGGATCCCATTCTCTCTGAGATCTGACAAACCAGAGAAGAGCAGATCTTAAACAGGCTGATGTCTACTCTGATAAGCTGCTTACTGTACTGCCTGGCTTGCAGCATGTGATGTGAGTTCATAAATGTAAGTTATTCTCTCCTGCACTGCACAATTTCTCTTGAAATACTTCTCAAAGCTTCAATGCCATGAGCTAGAGTAAGGCTGACCTGTCCCTATTACACAACTTTTTGTCCTCCTGGCCCTCCCCACCATAAAAGACAGCTTATTTGGTCTCAGGGTGAGCTGAAATTACCCCAGCTTGAGCACCAGTTCTTACATGGTTCTGGCCCTTGGTTACTGTGCTCAAGATGTTTTCTCTTGGCACCACACCACACACTTGCCCATTCACTACTTCCACTTTCCTCCTTGCTCCTCGTCTTTCTGTGCTGGATCTTTCCACTCTTTCCTGTGTGTCTTTGACAATTTGTGCTGTCAACCTCCTCTTCCAGGTCCTCTTTTTCTTCATGCTTTCCTCCATTAAATTAACATTAGTTTTGCTTGCCTTGGTATCTTTCACTGCACATAATTTCTTGGTTCCTTTATGTTCTTTTTTTTTTTTTTGGCTGCTGTTTTTCACACATTGAGGGATCTGCTGCTGGCTGCCACACTCACTACCAGTTCCCATGGGAATCTTCTTGGATTCTTTTTACAGAACTGGTCATTGACCACTGATTTTGCAGTAACCTTCTGTTCCAACACAGCAAAAGCTCTGGCTGTCTCTGTGCACTGTCCCAGTTTGTGGATGGTCAGGCATCTCCCCTCCCCTGCAGGGGCTGCTCAGGGCACCACATCACAAAGCCAGAAATGGGGATAGTAGAGAGCCCTGTGAGCCCTACCAGTGCATGCAGCACCAATTCTTCCAGCATCATTCCTGCAGTCTGCAGGGGGTGATGGTGCTGCTAGCTCTGCTCACCCTCTGCAAAGCTGTTTGCCAGGCTGACACAGGGAATGATTTATTGCCGAGAGACAGACTGAGGGGAGAGAAGAGACTGTGGGTGGTGGATGAATGATACAGGGGGAAGGATGGTAAAGAGCAGCTTGTGAGGGTCCTGCTTGAGGGACCAGGTTGCTCTGGAGCCTTATTTCAGGCAAACAGAAAAATAAAAGGGTAATTCTGGTCATATTTATAGAAAAACACAGCAAGGCAGAGTTTTACTGGACAGAATGTTGGATACATGTTGGAGTGGGAAGTCTGGTAGTAAGATGTTCCTGTTGGAGATGTGCAAAAATATTAAGCATCATGGTTAAGAGCTCATGCAGTTTGCCAGAAGAGACACGTGTTCCCCTAAGGAACAGACCTGCAAACTGTGGGCCTGCTGTGCAGAGTCGCTTTTCCTTCTGCTGCTGGTTTTCTTGACTTTTTCCTGCCTGTCTTCACCTCTACCCTTTGCAGCTCTTGGTCACATCTTATCCTGATTGCTAAAGATTAAATGCTGTTTCACATAAGCCTGTGCAGGTCCCTTGTGGTCTTTTCCTTTCTGGTTACTGTTTCAGATGGAGTGGAAAAGCCTTGGCAGGAATTTCAATAGGATTGAGATGCAGACAGAAAATGCTCATTGGCTTCAGGGCAAATCTAGAAGCAGGATCTGCTGGAAGATTTCAGTCTGCACGTGAATGTGGCCTGTTCCTGAAATGGGGATTCTTGTCTCTGCACTACAGTGAAGGTGATGGGTAATGGTAAAGATGGGAAAGTGGGTATTTTTGGTGGAGTAGCAACTCTGATTAAAACCTGTGCATAGAATTGGATTAAACTTGAAATGGTCACCTGAATCAAAATCAGGAGATGTTGCCATCATTACTATTTCAACCCAGTCCCTAAGAGTGCGTGGCACATCCAAACTGAGGTATGCATCTGTTTTTTTAACATTTTAGCAGAGGCAAGTGGTTTTCAGATTTTTTTTGTGATTATAGCTATCTGCTGCCTGATATAAAGCTTTTAGGTCTGTTTGTTCTGAAAAAGAAATTATGGACTTGAAGACGAGATTTTACCTGTTCCCACTGTTTTTCATTAAATCTTTGACTGAACTCTTGCTATTATCAACAGAAACTGTCTTTGGGATTGCTCCAGCTGTTTTTTATGAAAAATGTTTTGTGTTTCCAGGCCAAAGTATGACATGATCCTGAGTCATGCTTAGAAGTGTAAACTGCCATCATTTTAATAAGATTTCAAGGCATTCATCACTTCACCAAAATTAGTAAATAACATAAGAAACATTCACAGCTTTACTCCAAAATTTCATAAAAGTGTAGTGATTCCTTCCAGTGATTTCCTAATGAAAACACTCCAGAGTTTATGTATTTGTGCTCAAATCCCAACATTTCAATATTCCTGATGCTGTAACTATTGCCTGCCCCAATTTAAATGTAGGAAGAGTTTCAGATTTTATTGTGATAGCTTGGAGCTTGCAAGTACAGCCTCCCAAGAAAGGTGAAGCATTTCAGGGTCTCTGTAAAGCTTCTATCTTAGTTGCCCTCCTCTCGCCACAGAAGCAGTTGCAGAGAACACACATCACTAAATGTCCAGACACATGAGATTAATTTCTGTCATGTGCAAATGGACCTCAAGTTTTCATCTTGCTGTTCTCTGAATCTCACCAATTATTCTGAAGCTTATTTAGGCACATGGTAATTTGTGGGCATTTTACAGCACAAAGAATTGTCTGCAAGTCCTATTGAAATACCAGTTAGGCAAAAATGTTCTTAAAGAGAAATCTCTATTAATTTTGATGCTTTAATGTAAACTTGCCCATATCTGCAAGGGTCACCATGTGATTGTGATATTTTTTATTCTAAAATCTGGCAAACTGAATCATAAAGCATTTGAAAGTTATTTTGATTTTAAATTTCTGGTGACATTTTAAGAGAAAAAAAGTAAACAATATCCTTTAAATCTCTACAAAGCAGTGTTATGATGGACTTCTCACATATCCTCTCTTTTGCTCAAAAGCCTTTGTTAGTATAGTATAAAATTTACTTTTGTATCCTCTTGGGAGGAAGGACAATCTGAGTGCACCAAAAGGCTTTGGATAGGGAAATACCACTCTCCCAGAAGTTACTAACCATGATGTGGGCATGAAAATGTGTAGGACTGCACATCAGTAGGGATTTTATAGTTTATAAATACTGCCACCAGTAGGACCGGACTGGATTTAGTTCTTGATGAACAAAGAAAGATTAGAAAAGTAAGCAAAATTCTAGATTCAAAAGAATTTTTTAAAATATCCTCATCATCATGCCAACCCATAAATTCATGGGACACCTTCATCTAAAATACTTGTTTCACTTCTGGTAGTCCTCAAGAAAAAACATGCCAAACTCTTCTGGACATTTGCAATGGAGGTGGTGAAAATTATTTAAAAGGCTGGAGAAATTTCTGTGGAATCAAACTGGACTCTTCAAATGTGAGTTGCATGAAAAAGGACTTAGTAAGGATGCATAGAAGAACAGGTCACAAGGAGAGGCAAACAACATCTGACCTACATGAAATGGAGTATGACAAGGCATTATATGTCCAAAAAAGTGATAAGAAATACAGAACCCACTCTAACAGTGGTTATGTTTGTAGCATTGTGCTGTTGATGACAAGTATCTGTACTTGGTTTATACAGCTTGAGACAGAGTGTTCACAGTGTATGGGCAACAGAGCAGAAGGGATGTGGGAAGTCCCAGAGCATCCCTTTGCTCTCATTTTCCTCCTAAATGGAATTTTGAATATTTTATTGAATAGCTGCCATGAAGTCATAGCAAACACTATGTTTGCCTGTTTTGACAAATGTGTGACAAATGCAACTCAGTGTAAGCTCTGGCATGTCCTGTCCCCACCCAGCTGCTGCAGCACTGGAAGTGCCCCTTCCAGCAAGGTATCCCCACCTGCCCCTTGGAGAGATCATGTCTGATGCTGATCTCTTCCAGGAGAAAGGTTATTGGATTAAATGGACCAGTAGCAGGGTCTGTGTGGTGATATGATAAAAAAAGTGGGGGTACTGCAAAATGAAATCCCTTAATCAAAATAAATATATTTCAAGCAAGTTTGCCCCTGTTCCTGGCTGCAGCTGAGCCTGAGGAGCTCTCTGAGTGTGTCTGTGCACTCAGGGTGTAACATTCACTTGCATCAAGCAAATTGCCTTGGCAGCTCCTGACAGCCGTGCTCCTTGTGCCTCTGAGGCCAGGTAAGGAGCCTGCTCTGTGCAACTGCATCAAGGGTAGGCTTTCATTAGTTACTACTGAAAATATCAGTGGATGCCTACAGGTACTGGTGGTATCCAGTCACACATGAGTTTGTTTTTCAGCTGTTTCTTCCTGGAGTGGATACTGGCTGGATTCTAAAATTATATATGTTGTATATTATCCAAGTGTCTGCCTATGGTCTCTGAACTGCAAGTTACTGTTTTTTAAAGTGTAATTCTTTCTTTCTTTCATACAATGGGGAAGGTTTTCTACAAAAATGATAAATAAAATTGTTTTAAAGCCAATGCAAAAATAATTCTTATTTCCTAACTTCTACATTTCCATATTCAGCCTCCACATCTGTTAATGTATGAATAATGTAAAAGCACTGTACTATTAACAGTTGTGGGCAGGAATGCAAAAGCAGAGCTAGCAGCAAAGGGCAGCTACTCACTTACTGACCCAGAGCTCTGACAAATTCTTAGTTTTTCTGGGCCTGAGATATATATTTATTTAAAAATGGATGACTTCCTGCTGTATTTCTTGATAATCAACTTCATCCAGCACTGAGGTCTGTAAGATGTTTGCACTTCTGCTTCCCCATGCCTGTTTGTAAAGAACATACCTGCAGAAGAGAGAAATTAATCCACCAGTGCCTCTCTCTCCTCTTTCTTGTCTTTTCCTGACCTCCCACTCCCTTCTGCTTTTCCCCATGACAAGACCAATGGACTGAGAAGCATCCACTGGTTGGTATCTGCCCTGGTGCCTCCCAGGGTCACAGAGGAGCAAGGAGCCAGGGTGAGGTGTGCTCTGGCTGCGGGAGCTGCAGGTGCCTGGCTCCTTGTCTTCCCTCTCACACTCCTGCATGCTCACAGGCAGCTTCTTTCCCTGCCTATGGTCCCCAGAGCCAGGCAGGGAACTGTCCCTAGCTGGCAATGACAAAGCAGTGCCTGCAAGGTACTATCTTTCTGGAAAAGTTAATTAACATCTTCCTATATAGAGTATTTTCAGCTACTGTATCTGCCAAGTGACTCTCAAAGCAGCTTAACCTTCAGTACTGCTGAGCATTGGGGATTTCAGTTTAAAGGGTTCCAAATACCATTTTCTGCCTATTTTCTGTCACAGAGCTCCACTATCCCAGAGGTACAGAGTCATTGTTTTGACACTACCGAACACAAAGGAAAAAAGGAAAATTATTATTTCTGGCTGTTTTTTTTTAAAGGATTTTAGTGTGGAAGAGAAAATGCAAGGGAAAGCTTCCTTTTGCTGTTTGGTAGTATGCTTCCATGGCAAAAAATAAAGATGTTATGAGGCTTTTGCAAAGCATATGTGTGTGATCAGGGGGCAGAGAGGTTGAGAGGAAAATATTATTAATAGATATAACATGGGAAAAATTCAAATTACAGTTCCTCACTTAAGCATAAGGACACAAATTAGAGGAGACTGAAGAATATCTTACCCAAAATGAGAATCTGATCAGACCAAATCTGTCCAAATCCACAGTTCAAGCAAAAGAAAATTACATGCCAGGAAGCCAAACAGCAGAGAACATACCTGCCTGAGTTTGCACTATTTTTAAGCAGCAGAAACCTCTACAGGTTCATTCTCTATGGTCACTTCATATGGCACACTGTCCAGATGGGAAGAAATGTGAAGAGTGTTTTTGGGAAGAGCAGAGGCTCTGCCAGAGCAGGGATGGAGGGGCAGCGTGCCTCTCCCCGTGACTCCGAGACAAACCAGGCTGGAGATGAGCTCTGCTTTATCCCAGCAGGAATCCTGCCTGGCAGCCAGCCCTGCCTCTTCTGAGCAGCAGAATCAATCTGATGCATGGCCTGAACAATCAGGTTTAGATTATGAACATTGGGATGCTCTTTCTGTGTGACACTTGATCAGGAATGAAAGATGATGGGAAGGAGTGAATGGTAGTGCATTCCACAGCTTATTGCACTTCTCCTTTGGGTGACATTCTTGTTAACCCACAGAAGTGTCACTCCAGCATTCAGCTCTGCTTCCTAAGGCACCTACCAAACCCATTGCTTTCTTTATTAAATCAACAAAGAATTGTGAAAACTGTAGTCTGGGGGCTTTTTGTTCTTTAATGACAGGCATTAGTTCATAGGAATCAGAGTGCTACAGACAGGAAGAGTTCGTGTATATCAAATCTGCAGCTTTTTTGGAGCCAAAGACCTTTATATTGTCTCATAAGCTTGAAATCACAGAGATTTGGTGTGTGGTGAGAAATAAAGTCTTTCTCTTTACTAGGCCAGGATTTCACCCTCTCTTAAGTGGCCCTTGGTTACCTACCTGTACCATGCAGAGGTGATTTAAGCTGCTCTTATGGGGCTCAAGCCTCTTCATGGGGTGGGATTTTGATTTTCCTCTGATGTAATATATTTGAGAACTCTATCTTGGGTAACGACCTGCTGGTGGAACGGGCCAAGTCTCTACTGACAACTGTTGTGGGACAGAGCTGGAGGCATGGTGGAAAACATTGCCCTTTCTCTGACTCAGACATCACATCTGTGCATCCTTTCTGGAATTTCAGCTCAAATCATCTGTTAGCACACTGTGATTCTCTCTCTGAAACATCATCTGGGTTTGCCTTCAAAATGATACCTTGCTCCCTCTGTGTTTCATCTGCTGGCTGTTAATGAAATAGTTAATTACAATGACCCTTGGCAGCACTCAGTGCCCTGCTGGCCTGAACAGCCCCGTGCCACAGAGCTGGGGTGTTACTTAGTCAGTAGCTCCTTCTGGGCTTTTACACCTGTCTCTAAGAATCCATTCAAGAACCTGTATATTTTTCACAATTATTACTACATGGAGAATTTTTTACCCGAGTACAACTCATGGAGAACCCTGTGTGTAAACAGGTTGTTGACAAAAATGCTTTCTTCCTGTGCTTCCTGTCCCTACACTTGGAATCAGATTCTTTCAGACAACATTTGGGAAAAGTACTTGAGTTTGATTAAAAGCCAAAATTCCCACATGGAGTTTTCTGTGTCAGATTAATGTTACCCTGCTAGAACAGGGCAATATATCCAAAGCATCATTTAAGGTAAATGGCATCCCACCAGCTGGGACACCAGCTAACACATCAGATTTGTCTAGTTAAGTACTTATTTTGTGGTTTATTACATCCTTAAAAGGAGATGCTGAACTTCCATGAATCCAGCTGACTGTAGCACAGATACAGATACTCAACATTTCACAAGACTCCATTTCACAGAGCTCCATCTCTGGCAGATACATACAGCAGTTTGGTCTTCACACTGCTGGTTGCTGCTCTCTTTTTGAGTGCCAAAGCACAGAGTGAGACTGAAGTGCAGCAAGCAGCAAGCACTTGGCTGACCTGTGCTGTGGAAGAGGTTGGTAGCCTAGAGAAGGCTTTGCTGAGAGCTCCAGCCTCTGTTCCCAGCAGTACCCTGCCTTGGCTGTGCCTTTTGCAGGAACAATCTTTGTGTGTGCTGCCATGAGGGGCAGATGATGAGGTTTGTTTGTGCAGCCCTCCAGCAGCAGGAGCAGGGGCTGTCTCATGTTCCATGTTCTCCTGTTCCATGATCTTTTGCCAGCAGCCTGGGCTTGCTCCATTGCTGGTAACAAACCATTTGCATCATGAGCTGTGACTGGCAGTGCCTATGGCTGGATGCAATGTAGCAGGGCTAAAGCAGCACATGCACGATTTTGAACCTGACTGTGACAAAAGACAGGGAGTGTTTCCTTGCAATTGTTGGTCAAGCTGTGTAAAATGACTAAATAAATTATTTGAAATGTTTATTTTCTGGCCAAACAGTGGTTTTAGCATGCCCAAGGGAGAGAAGTACCTGAAGATAAATGGAAGCTGCCCATAACACTGAAAAGAATCCAAACTAGGTAATTATAACAGCGCATTGAGTTGTTGTAGCATCACAGGAAATTCTCAGGGGAGTAGGAAAGACTTGTACCTGGCTAAAAACCCAGGGAGAAAACTGGTATGTGAGGATGTGTCCTAAACCCATGCTCACTCTAAGATGAAGGTCTTGTCTAAAGACTGAAAGCTGTGCAAGGTTGAAGAAAACAAGGTGGAAATCCTGGAGCTGAATACATGTTTTGAGTAAATATTTTGTCATTCTTCAAACTGAAGCAGGTAATTTAATTCTTTTCTCCCCATAACATTAATCCACTGCTAAGAGGGATCTTCAGAGGAGGTGGCAACCTAGGAATTTGTATGCAAGGAGAGGTGAAGCATAGAAGAACTAGTTCAGTTTCTTGCTGCCTGCCATTCTTGTACAAGGTGAAGGATATTTCAGAGTGAGAGGTTTTCCTCCAACAACCAGCACAGGTAACTGTGGAATCTAATCATCACTTCTGAAGAGGTATTTTCCAGTGACAAGCATGAACTAGACTCTCTCTGACATTTGGCAAAACAGTGAGAAACTGCTCCTGACCTCTGAAACTCCTTCTTACCAGTTTGTGGTTGAAAGTCAACAAGATATACTGTAGTCAATAAAATCAACAGATTATTCATAACAATATTGAGACGTTCTCCTGATTCTGCTATATTTTGAAAATCTAAATGTGTTTTTTCAGTAATTACAGCTGTATTTTATTTAAGTAACTGGCATAACTGACCTGTAATATGTATGTACACAGTTACTCTGTGAGGATAATAATATGTTACTAGAGCCTAGCGTTTGTTGATAAAAATAAAATCTAATTTTTGAGACTTAGTCTTAAAAAGAACAGTGTGAAATGCATTTTACAATATTGAATGAGGATGAGGTGCTTTTCAGAGTAGACCAAAGTTTTTTCCAGGAAATTTATGAGATCACATGTTACAGTGTGTTAATAATGTGATGTGCAGATGAAGGTTACAGTAAAAATGATCTCCCAAATCATGTATAGACCTTGGTAAATTAGCTGAAGGAAACTTGTACTCCATTTGTAGTTCTTATGGTACTCAAAGACCCTTTCTTGACATTTCGTTAGAGACACTTCTAGCATGTTATGCAGACATGCACATCTGAAGCTGGATCTTGCACTGTTTCTCATGTCCCTCCAATGGTGCACCACAGTGGTTGAAGGCACAGGAGGAGCAAGGCATCTCTTGTATCCCCAGCATTCAACTGCAAACAGCAAGGTCTTGTGGGACTGGATAACTCCCAGTCAAGATTGCAGTTCAGTTAATGCCAATTCAGGGAGTCAGTTGTTTTGCTGATTGTTTTTATTTAAAGCCTTTGCTGTAAGCAACATCTCTCCTGCATGGGGCAGGCCCTTCCAAAGACCATGGCTGGCTGCTGTGGTGTGATCCAGGGAGAGTGTGGCAGGGCTTTGCAGATGAGGTGGGCTCCTCACACACATGCACATGCTTTGTGCTTTCTTTGAGCAGCACTTGCACTGTAAGTGTGCACAGCAGTCCTGTCAGGACACATTTTTCCCTTTGCAAAGGGAGCACCTTGGGGTCTTCCTACGAGACAGCAAATCTGTGCTAGTTTCAAAGCATCTTTCTGAACATTACCAAAGCTTCCATGGCCTTCTCAGCACGAGGTTCCTACCAGTCAGGAGCTGTTGGGGGCACTGCCTCTTCAGCTGGAAGCAATTTAAGCAAGCAAATGGGGGTTGTGTGCCCAGGATGTGTAGAAGCTTTATTTCTATTTTTAAATGACAGCCATTCCTCTCCTCCTGACAGGACAAGCTCAGAAGAGAGGCTCCTCCTGTGAATGAATCCTCAGGGGTCTCCAGCAGGGCCTGGGAAGTTCTCAGGCTGCTGATGGGCTCCTATAGGGCTTTGGGCACTCCAGGCCAAGCTCAGCAGGAGTAGGAGGAAAAGCATCACTCGCTGAGATCAAAGGAGCAGTGCCTGCTAACACCCTGGCTCCACCTGGCCCACCAGCCAAAAGCCCCAGAGAGCAGCTGTGTTTGCCCAGAGCTGTCTGAAAAGTGACTGCTTCTGATGTAGTTTTAAAAATAGGGGTTTTGTCATCATAAGTCTAAATTCTGTGCTGTATATTATGAGGAAAAAAACCAGCATTGGTGCCAAAAGATGTAAAGAGCTGAAAGGAGGAGCCCTCTGCAGAGTGCTATTTCTCCTGTTCCATCCCTGCCTCCCCCAGCCTGGAGCATGGAAGAATGCTAAAAAGCATCTGTGTCTCCTGGGAGAAGCCCAGGGAAGCAGCAGCCATCCTGAAATCCCCCCATTCTCTGTGTGGGTGTTGGGAGCCCTGCCTGGCTCTGGGAGGTCTCTGTGCTGCTGCAGGCTGAATGGCAGGAAGGAGAGGGTCAGCTCCCCACCCAGCTGGGACAGGCTCCAAAGGTTTTCATCCTGCCAGGACAGGAACGTGAGTGATAGCTGCATCTTTCTTTCATTCAGGGCCTGACAGTCGTGCATTTAATTTCATGGAATCATGGAATACTTCATGCTATTATTTTTATGTGTCAAAGTTCCACTGTGCATCCTAGTGAGTATGCTTAAGTAACGTGTATGTATATGTAATGCATCTTAAGCAAGATGCATTTCACATCTTACACCACTTCAGATACTTTCAATGGGAAAAAAGAGTGAGGCAAGGAACCCAAACATCTCACTCCCTTCACACAAAAATTACTTTAAATTTAACAGTTAAAGAGCAACATAACAGTTTAGTGGTTTTAATCTCAATTTATTGATATTTTTCATCAGAAATCAGAGCTCCCCAAAAGTTTCCTTTACTATGAAGTATTTCGAAAGCTTAGGTATTAACAATGTTTTGAATATGTTTTATTTTCTGTGTCACTGTTCATTATTTTGAATTTACCATCAAGCTGCATGCTTCCTCACCCTCAATATACTTCTCTGATGTGCAAGCACTGCTATCAAAGATATTCAAATCAGTAAAGCACTCAAGTGTTGCAACATAGTTTAAAGTCACCACCATAAACACCAATCCCAGCATGCAAATTCATAGCTTTCAGCCTTCTCCATAGTATGTAGCTCTGTGCTGAAGAATAAAAATCTTATTTCTGCTCTGTTTACTCTTTAAAAATGCCTAGCTGGATATTTTAATAGAAAATGAGCACTTCTGAAGTGACTGACCCCTAAGCAAGTCCACTTTTCCCTATTTACAGAATAGATACTCAGAGACTAAAATAGACATTATGCTAAGTTAGAGAAACCTAAAGCCATGTGCATGCACTTGTATTCTTTTTTCCCATTTCTGAAGGCAAAGAGCAAGCAGTTCCAGATCCTTAGCTGTCCTCCAATTATTTCAGCAGAAGAGGCCAGGTCAAAATGCTACAAGTCTGGGAGAAAATCTCTGTATACAGAAGCAAAATTTGTTTTCTTCACAATGAAGGGAAAGCAAAAAACACTCTGACCAATGTCACAGTAGCCCTGCAAACAGAACCTCTCTGTCAGACAGCCCTGACCCTGCTTGTGCTGGTGGGGATCCCTCTTGTTCACCAACACAAGTCTGAACATTGCAATAGAGATAGAGCAGTGAAAGATAAGAGGCAGCACAGGAGGTGGGAGTGGGGGTGTAAAATGAAGAGCTCTGGGCTGCAGTTCAGCTAACCTCATATTCCTCTGGATGTAAGAGGTGTCCATGGAATGGTGTGGGTGTCCAGGATGATGTGACCATCCATGTCCTGCTAGTGGCTAGAGATCTTATTTGGGAGCTTGGTAGACACTGTGATTATCCAAGTGGTGTCAAAAATTCCAGCAGGATATTGTGTGGGTGACACACACAACGACCAAAAGCGAGGAACTTGCCACCCTCAGCTGCAAACTGTGCCACAGATTTCCCACATTTCAGTGTGGCTGTTGACTTGAGCAAAGCATAATCACTCTGCTCATTATGCCTGGTGGCACATGGAGGTCCCTTGTGAGCTGGGATGAAGCAGACTATTTGCCAAGTGCATGCAGCATGCAAAACCCATTGGAATATATCTCGTTTGTTTGGAACACAGAATGTGAAAAAGTCTGCAAAACTCCTCACAGGTTGTTTGGTAATTAATAACTTACTCTACTCCCAGAAATTTTACAATTCATCCTCCTGAGTAATTTTCATTATTCAAATGTAATTAGCTGTGGGAAGAGGAGGTGGGAATCACTTGGGACATGAGGATGAACCAGGAGGGAAGGTGTAAGGTGACCTGAGTACTTACACAGAGCATTGGCCATGGCCATGTTGTGAAGATCATTCATTGCTGCCTGGGACCCTTCTCCAGCCCATCTCACTCATGGGACCTGGAAGAGTGGAAATCCTTCCCATATGAATTAGGGTTTTTAATTTCCAACTCCCTTGGTGACAAAACAGATAGAAAAATATTCAGATCCTGACCCTGATATGATCTCCCAGTCATGATAAGGGACATCTCCTGCCGCTTCTCTGGACACAGAGGGCTTGAGCCATTCACTTTTGCATATATTTTAAGTGTCCCTTTTCCTTTGAGATTTTTACCTTGCTATCTTTTCTGACTCACCAGTTTTGAATAGGAAGTTGTGAAGGAGTCATTAAAAGGAGGGTTACTAGAAATACTCAACATATTTTTTGTACAGGATCTCTTCAGGCCAGACCCTGCTGGCAAATAGAGTAGGGTTCTTGAACTGAACAGCCCCACACCCATGCTGATATTTCAGCCCAGGCTTTGTATAAATATACATCCAGTGGAGGCATCTCTAATGAATTATATTTTTTCCCAAATGAGAAATCTGTCTCAAGAACTGATTTCTACTGTGACTAGCTGAAAGCCTATTAAACAGTGCAACAAAAGTCTTTAAGTTACACTATGTGTTGAGGCAGACCTGCTAATAAGTTGGATTTTGTGTGGACTGGAGCATCTCTTTTTAGTGGGTTTGTGCTGTGCCTGTGTTTTTGCCTGTCTCAAGCAGCAGGCTCTGGGGGCTGTTCTGAGAGCTTCATTAAAAAATGCTTTATGGAAGCCCTCAGATCTCAGCAGCAGGCAGGAGAGACCATGGCTGTATAACCTTGCATTTGTACAGAGCAGGGGGTAAGCACCTCTCCCTAATGTCCCCTTCTTTTCATGCTTTAAATAGCTCTCCCTGGCACATGACAATGAAAATGGCTTACTGACATGTTTCTCTTAGCCCTGTGGCTATAGAGTCTGTTCTCTAAAGAAAAATAGATGTGCCCACCATTTGGCTTAAACCCCCTTAAGCAAGTGAATAAAATTAATCAGCTGTCTTTTAACTCTGATTCATTTTGCCTTTAATTCAATTTACAAAAATGTACGGGCAGAGTCTGAGCCTGTGGGCATATTAACATTAATAAAACACAATTAAGCAAATGTTATTATGTTGCCAGCAACAAAAGGAATGCCCCTGAGTATAGAGCTTCCCCTTGCTGGAATAAATACACAGATACAAGAAATGGGTCTGCAGCCCATTGCTTAAGCCCTATTAAAACACCAAAATACCCACTCTGGTTAGTACAAAGGCTGAGAGTTAGCACACCAAGCTATAACTTCCTGAGGGGGAGAAATGAGAGTGACAGGTAGGAAAGTTTTGCCTTTTGTAGTAAAATTTAAAGGCTTGGACTTGATTGATAAATGTGAGATACAGAGCTTTTGGCTGAGACCTTTGAGAATGGTCACATTTTCTCACTGCTTCTAGAGTGGGCTACAATCAAAACTCCACTCCCAGCAAGAACAGAGGAATAAAACTAATGAGCTAAGAAATCAGGCATATTAATAAGTAAAAAGGAAAACAGACATTTTTAAAATGAACATTAACTACCTAAAGTGACCGTAATATAGAATTATGTTTATATGTGTATACATTCATACAACAGTGGTATGAATTGTAAGAACACCTAATATATATATATATATATATATATATATATATATATATATATATTTATGAAAGTTAGTTTTTCATGCTATTGCAGACTTTGCAAGTGCACAGTAAGTATGCACATGCTCTGTAGGGTCCAGAAGAGTCACAATTTACCAAACTCGACAGTGAAGTCCATTCATGATTACCCCAATAGCAAGACTTTACATAGTGACACCCCTCTAAAAAGCACTGAATTAATTTTGTTGTCAGGTGACTGTTAAAAATATCAACAAAATGTAAACATCTGGTCAACAAGGTTAAAGTGGTTTCTTTGGCCTCGTGTTCTGAATTCAAAAATATGTATTTCTAAAGACTGGAGTTGACAGCTTGTGTTGAGCAGCAAACCTTTTCTCAGTGTTTTAACCCTAGGTACTGAGGTTCTCTATTATTTATTCCTTTCTTGGACTCTTTTCCTTGTTACCTCCAGCTCTGCCAAGTTAGGATAAAGGTTTATGCTAATCCACTGGAAGACTCTGAGTCGTTTTATTGTTTCATCAAAAAAAAAGTGATTCATTGTTCCTGAGGAGAGACTAGGGACTTTGTTTTGCCAGGATGCAATCTCTAAAGGCATTCAATTTTAATTCTTTAATGAGCTAGTCTTTTGGGCAAACCAAAATCTGTGTATGGGTGCTCCTGCCCACAGCCATCGCTGCTGGGGGCTGCCATGGTATCCTGGTGCTTTGTTGGACTGAGGCAGGGAGGACACATCCCATTGGGACCCCAGGGCTCCATCTGCAAAGGAGCAGGGCCTGTTGTCCAGAGATAAACTGGCTGGAGTGGATGCAAACCTGGCCACAACACTCCTGGTCTGGGCACACTCCACTGCCTGAGCAGGTGGGACTGCAGGGCTGGAGACAGAAGCACACTCAGGATCTTGCTGCCTCCAGCCCCACATTTGCCCTTTGCTGGGGAGAAATGAGATCTCACACAAGGGGTGGGTCTTGCCTGGGTGGGCAACTCCAACCTTTGCTAGCTCCTGTTCTTCTGCTGGTGCCGTTTTCTGCATGAAAGGCCAGAGGTGAGGATTGATGAGAGACAAGAACAGCATCAGCCACAAAAGGGAGGTGGACCCACAGGAGGAAAGAGAAAGAGAAAAAGAGAAAGAGAGAAAGAGAAAGAGGAAGAGGAAGAGGAAGAGGAAGAGAAAGAGAAAGAGAAAGAGAAAGAGAAAGAGAAAGAGAAAGAGAAAGAGAAAGAGAAAGAGAAAGAGAAAGAGAAAGAGAAAGAGAAAGAGAAAGAGAAAGAGAGGGAAAGGTCCTCTGTGTCCTGCAATGCCTGGAGAAGTGCTGGCCACAGACTTGGAGCTATCTCTGCCAATGTGGATTGGGAGGGTGCTTTTACTCAACATGCAAGGCAAGAAGGAGCATAAAGAGTCGGAGAAAGGACCCAAAAGAAATAGGAAGCAGGGCAGTAAGATGCATGAGCTTTATAAGGAAAGCCTGAGCAATGCTGGAGTTGTTTATCCGATAGAAGATTGATACATGATAGCCATTTCCAAGCACATCAGAAATTCCTAAAAGAGTGTGATTGTCCTTTATGTCTGCTCCACTACAGCCAGCAGGATTGGAGCAAGGGAGGTTTCCTGTGAGAAGAAATTTTTTACTGTGAGGATGATGAGGCACTGAACAAATTGTCCAGAGAAGTTGTGGATGCCCCATTTGTGGAAGTGATCAAGGTCAGGCTGGATGGGGCAACCTGGTCCACTGGAAAGTGTCCCTTCCCCTGGCCAGAGAAGGTTGGAACTAGGTGATCTTTAGGGTCCTTTCCAACATATTCTGTTCTGTTCTAATCTATTCTATTCTATTCTATTCTATTCTATTCTATTCTATTCTAGTCCATTAATATTAGAGATTTCCCAACATTTTCTAATTTTTGGGAGTCAGAAAACGGAGCAGAGTGCCAAGGGAAGCTGTCTACTGCTTAGGTTTGCAGGTTTTGGGAAACAAGACAAGTGTTATTGATAGGAATGGTTTATATATAATTTCTCCCAACCTGGTGCTTGTGGATGGACTAAACAGCTTCTTGAGCCCATTCCAGCCCTATTTGCTGAGATTTCTGTCTTGTATAAGCTTCAGTGTAGGTCTAACCCAGCTGAAATGTTTTTGCTGTTAAGCAAAACAAAAGGCTTACAGATGTGCAAATCAAATTAAGTACTGTAAATTAAATCTCTAAGTAATTTTGCACAGCCTTTTCATATTGTATTTATATTACATGAATGTTATTTTAGTTCACTACATATAAATAACAAGTTGAGAATTGCTGTCCTTAATTGAAACCATCTCTACTTGTCTGTGAGAGAGATTACCATTTTCAACAGACTCTTTGTGATCCACTGGGGTTATTGGAGGATTCCTTTGCATTGTTGCTAGGCAGCTTCCTTCATTCCAGCAGACAGATACTGCTGGGTATGTCATGGCTAATTAAAATTCTCTGTATTTCTGAGTATACAGCAGCCCAGGTTTTCAGAGCTTGCTGCTCAGGATAAGGTCAATTTAATTGGTATGAAGACTGATGAGACAAAATAATAGCAATTGTGCCTGTTGTAAAATAATTTGTTGTTTAATTCTCAGGGTGAATGAAATGGCAAATATCTAAATATTTATTTGGGAATAAAGAGAATTGACCTGAACTATTTTGACATTAGCTTTGTACCACTAATTTCAAAAAATGAGCTATCACATTCAAATATTAGAATAATTGATATAAGAATATTTAGCATGGAACAATCAAAAATTTTTAAATTGATGTAAATTATTTCATTTCTATAGTGCCAATTGCCACTAAAGAGCTGTTCCTAGTTATTACCAGCTCCACGATGGCATATTTTTTGAATATTGGCCAGCAGACTAGGTAAAATTGCCTCTGCAGAATGAGCTGAGGGGGGTTTACAGCAAGATAGATTAGTGCTAGGTGCTAAGCAAGTGCAAAGGCAGCAGCTGTGTCGGGGTGGCCCCAGGCAGGGGATGCTGCTGGGCATCTCTAGCTGTGGCACTGAACATCACTGGAAACTGCCCCTGTGCAGGGACACAAGGCTGCACTGTTCAAAGGACTGAAAGCCTTGGGCAGCTTTCCTTCAGGTGACTCACACTGGGTGTCAGTGCACACAGTTAGCAAATATTAGAGAAGAGTCCTTGTATGAGTTAAATGTGTACAGGATCAGTTACAGCTGCTTTGACCTCCATTCAGCCTCAGGAGAGCATCAGAAACTGAACATTTCTGCACAGAGGAATATGGGTCAAAGAATAAATCTTATTTAATCTCTTAGGAAGTTACCATTTAATAAAATTATTGAATGGCAGGCTGAAGTATGGGGATTATGGGAACCAAGGACACCTGATAGAGAGATTTATTGGAGGGAATAGATTTAATAGGTGCTCGGATTTTCTTTTTTCCTTGGAAGGATTGTTTTTAATCTGGATCTACTTCAAGAAAATGAATAGACTGAAAGAAGCTTTAAACTGCTTCTTCATCTAGGCAAGAATTAGATTTGTAGGGATCTTTGTGGAAACTTTTGAACTCTTTACAAATGCCTTTTACATAAGGTAGGTGAATAGTCTTACAAGGAAACTTTGAACAGACAGCAGAAACCACCACCTTCTTTTCTGCTTTAAAACCTTTTTTAACCAGTTGTTTTTTATGTGCCCCATCCCTTCCTCCCTAAGTATATTGTATTTCTTTTACCTGTTCATGTAAAACACACTTTGAAGGAGACACACT
This sequence comes from Molothrus ater, assembly GCF_012460135.2. Taxonomy (NCBI): domain Eukaryota; kingdom Metazoa; phylum Chordata; class Aves; order Passeriformes; family Icteridae; genus Molothrus; species Molothrus ater. The sequence continues at coordinate 129,002,815 of NC_050478.2, forward strand.
GGTTTTTCCCAATTGTTTGGCAGTTGGTCTTTGTGCCTGGCACCACTTTCAGTGGTGGAGGTCTGGACTGCTGACCTTTCTCTCCTTGACAAAGGTATTTATTTTAACTGTTGTGTCTGCCACTGGTCTCTGAGAGAAGAAAGTTCAATCTCTATTAAAACAAGAAATCTCTGTTCAGTCAGAGCTTGTTGGTTTCTTGGGAATCCCTGATGATTTTAATAATAGAATTCATGTTAACTGGGTCTGTAGAGAAGTGTACGTCGGTCCCAAGCATGGACTGGCCGTGACATGAGGACAACTTCAGCAGTGGCTGACACAAGGAAATTGAATGGGGTCAAGCTCATGATGAAGACATGATGCCTAGCTGAGAAATAAGAATAGCCCTAATCAGTGGAGCAAAGACTGCATGTGTCTTTTAGCTAAAAAACATGAGAACATCCTTGCTTGATCAGTGGTGTTCTGAAGGAGCCATGTGTGTCAAGGCACTGTCAATGAGTTGCCTTGTCTCACCCCAGCACTGCTGTAAAGTGAGCGCGGTGTGTGGCAGTGCTCCTGCAACCCAGGGGGGAGGAATTTACCCTGGCAGCCACTGAATGATTTAGAAGACATTGCATTCTGTAAGAGTGCAATTATAGGGCTTGAGGGATGCTCTGACAGCACCTTTAGGATTTATCCAAAGTGGCTGTGGTGGGTATGGCCTCTGCAGGCCCCCACCCTCCCTCTGCAAACTGTGGTAACAGAGCAGGAGCTGGCAGTACTGGCAATGGGGACAAAGGACAGGCTTGGTCAGAAAGCCTGGTTTCTTCTAAGGGGAAGCTTGGGCTATTCTCTGCACCACACTCTAGCTCAGCACACATCCATAGCTGGGGGGATGAAGGGCAGATGGAGTGGAAAAGCACAATGGAATCTATGTGCCTGTTGGATTGTCAGAAGTGCTGAGGAGATACAGTTCCTCTTGCCATGAAGGCACTGTACTTATATTAACTATTTTTAACATGTGAGAAAAAAGCATTTATACTTTTAATATGCTATTATGTATGATGGCATATTCCACTTTCTGCAAACATATTTACCTCCACCAACATAGGTACTCAGCTTAGTGTTTGTGTTATTTATTACTTTGAATTCTGCTTTAAATGACAGCTATGGTTGCTTTCCCGTATTCCTCTTCTCAAATTCTTCCTCTTTCTTTCCTTTGGTTCCTATAGAAAAAAAAAGCAAACAACTTCATTTTTTGCTGGGATTATTGACTCTGTATTCCTGCAAAACTCCTTTCTCAGCAGTGAGGCTGAGACCTGGGAGCTGGAGGATGGTTTCTTGACATGCCGTCGCTAAGGCACTGGGGATTTTTTCATGCAGAAGGATTTTTAAAAATAAATTTATAAATCCTGTTAGTATTAAATTACTGCAGAAATGGTCTCTCAAGTTCATTTTAGGGCAGTCTCTGAAGATCTAAATCTCCTGGCAGGGATCTTTCACATCCACTTAGCAGGGCAGTAATATTTTGGCACTGTAATGACTCCTCCACATCCTCAACACTGCATGCTGAGCACTTTCTCTTCAGAAGATGCTTCTGAAGAGAGTCATGTGGTACTGGCTTTCTCCAGCCTCTGAAGCCAGTCCCCAGAAATACCACTGACCTCAGAAGTGGGGCAGGCAGCTGCTGGAACTGCCCTGGCAGTGCTCTCAACATGCAGAGAAGGAGGAGGAAGCTTAAGCACCCCATCACTGTCAGCCCAAACACAACTTTGCCTAATTAGGTGGGTGAAATGGATCCAGCACAGCAATCCTGTTACTGAAAGGGTGTTTGATGTCCCTAAAATCTCAGTAAGAGGCAAAAAGTAACCTGATTATGTTAGGACATAATTTAATTACAAGAGGCATGCTGTCCAAAATCAAAGACTGACAATTCTCAGTACATTTATTTAACATTAGGGTCTGTTTTAACTTTCACTGTGGAGTGAAGGATGGGTTTAATTAACTCCCTGATTTCTTGTGTTAAAAGAAATTAGATTTCCTTAAACACTATGGGGAAGAAAAGGCTATCATTTTATATATCTCTAGAGTGGTAAATTATTCATACCAATTTCATTTTAGTTAAAACAGACTTTGCCCAAACTGAACAACAGCTCTCATGTTCTGCACTTGCCTGTGTTTGCTGGGATGCATCAGATGGTGTTCTGTGCCCAAACTGAGCCTTGCTTCCCCAGCCAGTGCCACGAATGGCAGCACCCACCTGTTTGCTGAGAGTGCCAGAGGAGCACAGGCTGCAGAGCCAGCCTGGCCAGGGAGCTTCCACGCCAATGGGTCTCTGTGTGTGCAGCCCAAAGACTCCTACAGCAAGGGGGTCTGGATCACCCTCCTCAATGACAGCCCCAGGAGCATCCTTGGGCTTGATCTCTGGTGGCCTCTGGGGCAACAGTGTGGCAAACACACACCCCCAGCCTCGGCAAGCCAGCTTTCAAAAATTGTTCCATAATATTTCTTTGCAATGGTATGTTCAGAATCAAACATCAGAACTCAGTTTTCTATAATTACACCAGTTTATAGAGCTGTCATCACCATGTCAAGACAGCTAAGAAATTAGTTTGGCTTTTATTTCTAAAAAAATAAGTCTTTTAAGGAGTAAAAGCCTTTCAAATATTTAAAAAGAAATAGAACAATGCCAGTATAGAATGGGCTGCCAGTTAATGACCTGATTTTCTTTAATTAAATACTGATAAGAATGAATATGCTCTGTCCAGATTTTGTATGAGTTAAATACATTTTTCTGCTTTAATTGTACCTTTGCAGATCTACAGTTGGAATATATTAATTACAGTCTTGTTATATTATAACTGGTGAAGCAGAAGTCTGTGCATTTTCTACATTGAAACATGACTGAAATAACTGTTGTCCCATCATAAAATGTGAGCCCATTTCCTTTTATATTTTGTTATTTATTATAATTGTCATTTTTATTTTATTTAGTTTTATTATATCTATTTATATACTTATTATTCCACCTGTACATGCACTTGGTGATAGCACCAGTGGGAGTGTGAATACTAGAGCTAATAAATAATTCTCCACCGAATTGCTAGTTTTATTTATTTAAAAAAAACTGAGTTTGCCACATCAATGAACACTTTGATGAGGACCTTTTTTCCTTATTTTTTTTTTAATTTTACTGAGAAGATCATATTATTTAGAATACTGTGCTCCATATTGAAAAAGTTTAACTTGTTGAATTATGTCAAACAGAAAAACTCAACTCTCCAATGAAGTGAGGGTCATAATTTGAGTCTGATACCCTCCTTCATCTCTGTTATCTGTGCTCTTTGGTTGATGATACCTCTCTCAGTAATTATGCTGCTGATTTTCCCTCTCATTTTTTCTTTTTAAAAGGCTAACACAGTGGTATTTACAGAACAATAACATTCCAGGAAAAAATATCTTTGTGTAAAAATACAGCAGCTGGAGTTCCTTAGCTAGGGGTGGTCTACTGTTGTACCAAGTGGTGGAATTTGTACCCACAAGAGTTAGAAAGCCTCCAGATCCTTCATGATAAGGATGGGAGGACAAAGAAGAAAAAGAATCCGAAGAAAAGAGAAAGGTATGCTTCTACTGGCTTACCTAACAAGTTCCTCAGTTAGACAAAAGCATTTGGATGAGAAGGATTCGAGAGGTGGCAGCATGTGTGGAAAAGTGATGGGGTTCTTCTCTGTTCTCCTTTCTTGCCCCACCTCCAGCCTATTTCTTGCTTTTATATGCTTCTGCCTATCTCTGTGAGGGAAGGCACAGTGCCAGATTTGGGGGTGCTGAGAGTTCTCTCTATCACCCCTTACCCAAAATCAGGAGGAGCACAGCCCCAGAATTGCTCACCCACTGTCCTCGTGGGACCTTCAGAGCTCCCGTCCTCCTGCCCAGCAGCTGCTGGGAGCAGCACAGCTCGTGCTGCAGGGCCAGGAGAGCAGAGGCTCCTGAGCCTTCTCCTTCCCAGTGCCCCAGAGCAGAGCTGTGCTCACTGGGCAGGAAGGGAGGAGCTGCTGCAGAGGGGCAGGCACTGCTGCCCTCACTCACACTGCAGGAGCAGAGGTGGAGCGCAGTTCTGTGCACTTTGGTGTCACATCTCCACAGACTCTGACATTTTGCCATGGTTCCTCTCATGAGCTCTGCTGTCAATTCCCACACCAAGGGATGTGGAGGAGGATGGGGAGAGGTTAGGTTGCACAGGTGAGTTTGCAGAAATGCCAGTGCATAATACTGCAGCAGAGAGTTGGTACTGATGCTAGCAGTGAATCACAGAATCATCAGTGTTGGAAGACACCTTTGGGATCATCCAGTCCAGCTGCCCACCCAGCACTGTCACTGTAACCCCTAGACCCCATCACCCAGAGCCAGATCCAGATCCAGACGCCTCTTGAACACCTCCAGGGATGGTGACTCCACCAATCTCCTTGGGCAACCCATTCCAATGCCTGGCCACCATAACACTGAAAATTTTTTTCCTTCTATTTAATGTGAATCTCCCCTATCTCACATCAGGGCCATTTTCTCCCATGCTCTCACTGCAGGCACAGTAGAAGAGCCAGACCTCCACCTCACTACAGGCTCCTTTCAGGGAGCTGGGGAGAGTGATGGAGTCCCCCTGAGACACCTCTTCTCAAGACTAAACAAACTCAGCTCCCACAGCTGTTCCTCATAATGTTCCTAGTTATTTATCTTGCTGATTTTTGTCACTACATCTTAGATCACAATCCATCACAATCCATCACAATCCACCAGGAGGTGCCTGACTTAAAGACAGACTTTAATATGCTACCAGAAATTTTTCCATGGAAAGGAAAGATCTGTAGAGAGATGCTTTGGCAAGGAAGCAGCCAAGTAGTATAGCAATGAGGTGAAGGGGAGGGCAGGGGGGAACTGAATGGAACAGAGGAACTAAGAAGAGGCAGAAAACTACATGTAGTGCTGTAGAAGTCATGGCATGTGTCTGTTGCTGCAAATTGCAGTGATGCTGCTTCACTGCCCAAAGAAAGTGTGGCTATGAACCTTGGATTTTGAGTTTGGTAATATTGTAGTCAAGGGTTCCAATATAATTCCTGCAAGCAAAGCTCCTTAAGACAAAGTAATTAAAGTGAGGAAATGAGACAGCTTAAAGTAACATGTCAGTACAAGGAGATATTTTAAGAAAGTGCTTCATTAAGGGACTACTCTTTATAATGTAAACAGGGCATTTTTCAAGCACAAATGCATATTTGCAAATGTACCAAAAGCAGTCTGTTAAAGCACCAGTGCATGTTCCCATTTCCTTGACTTGGTCAGGAGAGTGATTTAAAAAGGCACCTGTGGGTAAGAGGAAGGCTACACTGGGTGTTTGAGTGGGAGACCCCATGCAGATTATTCCCATCATGAGCTGCTGGCCCCACTGTGTGCCTCAGCCAAGTGTCCTGGGAGCAGCGCCTGCCACCCTGGGCCCCAGCCCCTGCATCCCTGCATGAGCTTTTTGCAGCTTGACTAGGGCTGGCCTTTCACAATTACCCCTGAAATTTCAGCTGCTGGATGCCAGACAACATGATCTATTTTTTTCAGAAATGCAGATCCTCTGTGCCTGTGATTCATAGTGTCAAAAATAGCCATTAAATCTGGAGTTACCACTAAACTGAAATCCAGCTGGAGCTGTGGATGGGTTTCACAGCCTTGGAAGTTAATATTGGTCTTTTAAGATTGATTCTTGGAATTGCAGCCATTTAAATAAAAGTATATTACATATGAAAAACCCTATACCAAAACCACAATGCTATAAGAAATAATCATAATTTTTTCTGCACTTCAGCTGCCTCCCTGGTACCACAGCCTGCTTTGGGTTTCTGTTGCAGCTTTATTTGTCAATGTTTGTTTGCTGCCTCCCAATACTTATGAGAAAAATGCCTTGTTAACAATGAAAGCAGTAACAGTGGAGTTATTTGCTGTTCAAATATCCCAAAACACTCTGCCAAACAATAAGTAGGAAATAATTTAATTACCAACTCAAACCAATTGCTCCAGCCTACAGGAAGATTTTTTTTGTTTCTTGTTATGTAGAGTTTCTTTCTCATGGGTCTTGTTACTGATACCATTAAACAGGAATTGGTAGTGAGGTCCCAGATTGTCTTAACCAGGATGTTATATCCCATTTGATCTGAGTAATTAGATGCTGCTGGGCTAAACTTCCTGATGCAGTTTCAATGGAATACTGCTTTCCTTATGTCTAACCCTGATTTATCATAAAGTGTCAGGGATGATACTCATTGGCAGGATGAACGTGGTAGGAGGAGGACAGATTTCTTATCTAATAAGGCCTAATGTAACATATGAATTTTAAAAAGCTAGAAGATTACAGCATGTTAGTTTAGAAAAACACTTGTGATCCTTACAGTGATCCTCCCATAAGAAGAGAGCAATATGTTAAGATGACAGGTACTTTTTCAACAAGTAAATAAACTGATTGAAGTAGGTCACTTATGCAAGGAAAGAATAAGCCTTTGGAACCACTTCTTTTTCTAATTGTGAGCTGTGTAATGATATGTAATGAGTGCATCTTTTAAAAAATGCATGAGGCTTAAGACTTGCTCCAATCTTACATATTTTTCTAATAGAAAATTCTCTCATTATGTGATCTCTTGCCATGTGCAATTTTTTCCTGAAGAATGTTTGTTTCTACCATCTTCCAAGGGTTTTTTTCCTTTATTTTGCTTATTATTAATATGCTAGTGATTGGATTAAGCAAACCTGAGGGGAACAATCTGCTGCTGTTAGATGTAGAAGCATGGCTAGGGGTATCTGTAGTAATTATTTTTCATACTGTTACCATGGAGACTTGTCTATGTGTTTTAATTTGGTGTGATTGGTGTATGAATTTTAAGATTTTCTAGAGGCTTGTCTGGACACAGGCAAAGCCAAGGGCTTGGCTGGGCCCAGAGCAGATGGGATGCTGAGCCTGTGGAGCCAGGCCAGGGAGGGAGCCAGCCATGGCTGAGTGCCCCTGCGGCTCCAGGCGAGGGAGTGGAATTCCCAAGGGGGTCATTCAGCCCTTGTCATGCTCCTCTTTCCCCAGAGCTGACCCTGGTTACAGATGAACCACATCAGAGCTGTCCATGACCACAGGCTCGTTTTGGGCAGTGCACATGGCTGCAGAGCCTGTCTCTGGTTTTGCTTGTGGAGAGCTGAAACCAGGACGTGGTGTCAGCAGAAACTCCTGCACCTGTAGGTTTTTGAGCTCTCCTGCTCTGCTTGAGTGAAAGCTGACCATCCTTCCCTCTCCCCTATGGGAAAAGAGATATCTTTTGCCATGTACGAGCTGAAAAAAACCAAAAACAAGATAAAATCTGAGATTTGGGGACAGCCTTCTGGTGTACCCTGTTGGAAGGAAGGGATCAGGGATAGGTGTGGAGGTCACTGGATTTCGCGGGAGGGAAATATCTGGCTTGAAAGGGAGAAGAAAAGGAAGAAAAGCCATGGTCAGAAAAGTGTCATTGAACTGTCTGCCAAGGAAAAAGGCAGTGAGCCCTTGGAAGGTTTACCTGAAGCTCCTGGGCAACTGAGCTGGTGAAGGATGGTGCTTCCAGGGCAGGTCCAGGTGGGTCTTGTCCCTTCACAAGAAGAAGTGAAGTGATTCAAAGAGAAGTAAAAGTGATTTGTGGCTGGATGCAAGACCTGTGTGACAGTCTGATGTCACATGTCCTTCTGGAGGACATGAAGTGCAGATTTGGTGGCCTGGTGGGCTGCCTGTGTGGGGGTTGTGCTGTCCAGAGGTGTGTCTGCCACACGCAGGGCTGTCACTGCAGATGGGCTGGGAGGACCAGTCTTTGCAAAAGGGTAAGTGAGAAACAAACAGTCTGTGTTCAGGCACACAGAGGGCCTTCCTGAAATGAAAAAGGTGGTGCAAGTCGTTTCAAAACCTCAGCATTTTGGTAAATGATGGATTTATTGTTTTGGACCTGCTGCCTTCCACCTCACCCCAGCAAAACCCATGAGCCTACTGGCTGAAAAATGTAATTCCTTTCCAATTTGTAGAGAAATTCTTCCCCTCATTTTTTAGTAGAAGGGAAACCTAAAAGATCATTTTAGACTGGTTTTAAGTACATCACTCAGTCAAAAATTAAAATTCTTTTTCCCATGCCATAATTTAGAACTAAAATTTTAAGTGAAAATTGCCATTTTGAATGAAGTCAGGTCAACTTTATAATTAAGAAAATGAGACATTACATCCTAAAAATGCTGAAATTACATGTTCTGATGCTCAGTCTCCTGGGGTAACTGATTCTTGTGTTTTTTTCTCTCCTACCCTTACTTTCACTTGCAGCTGTATTTATTGAAGCTTTTCTACATGCTCTAACTGGATTGTAACACATCAGTCTTTTGAGTGCCCAAATAGTGAAGTGTTACTGATAGTATATGACAAAGGTATCTTTGTTTCTCATTTTTTACTGATCACAGAGGACAAAACAACTGGAATTCCTAAAATCGGGCAAATTTTGTTCTTGCTTATGAGCAGATGTGTAGGTACTCTGTTTCTACATTACTTAAATTATATTTAAATCTGAGTATTTGAAACTGTCCTTTGGTCTCTGTCTTTAACAGATAAGGAGGGGAAAAGTCAGGTGAAGGATTAATGTTAAAGTCCATCAAGCAGAAGCAAAGAACTATGACAATTATTTTCCAAGTAAAATTACAGAGAATTTAGCAGTAGGGTAGTGCCATAATAGTTTGGCACTATATAAAAAAAACCAGAATAAATAAATAATAAACCCTCTACAACAGGAAGACAGATGATGAAAGATTCTGTGACTTACTAGGAGATATTTTTCATTAACAAAATCAGTAGTTCATCCACATTAGACTTAATCATTTATTAACAGGAAAGAATGGGTTTGTAGTTGAGTCCCAGCAAGTTTCATGATCTGAGGTTAATTACTTAATCTTTCTGTGTCCCATATATTTCCTTTGGGCTCAAGAGAGATTTAATGAAAGATTTATAATGTCTATGATAGTGATAATATTTACCTGCTTTGAATAAATGCTTTAAAACTGGATTAACCATTTTGTAAATAGATTTAAAACTATTGAGGAAGATGGATTATTATCAGTTCTGGCAATCTCACTATTGACTTTACAAGATCTTAGGGCTTCATTTTTGAGGAAGTTTTTTTCTAGGTAACATTGAGCTGGGCACTTTTAATCCTTTGTTTTACTTTGTGTCTGCTAAATAGTGTTACACGCACTATGAAGTTGTTATCTGCTTCCCACCTTTGAATTCCCTTCAGAAAATGCCTCAAGACAAAAGATAGGAAATGGTGAAGAGGAATTATGTGAATTCACTGCAGTAAATTTATCACATCTACAAAAAGCAAAGAACATACTAGTAAATATGCTGCAAAGGGAAAAGCAGTAGTGGCAGAGGTAGAGGAACATTTAGATACCTTCCAGATGTAAACCATCATGCTACTGAGGCCTTCCCAAACATGTTCACATAAAGGTCAGCCAAAAATGGTGAGGAAGAAGGATGAGAGAGCTCAACAGAAGACAAGAAATATTTAAAGACTTTTGGAAAGAAGCTTGCTGCATCAGGACCCCATGGAAAAAGGAATAGCACCAATCTCAAGAAGCTGGATACCTTGTTTGAGGTCAGCTTCAGAGCAGGCAGGGAGGTACTGGTCCAGTTGGCCTCTTCATGAGCAGCTATGTAAATGTGGGCTTAAAGGAGGTGCATGCCTTTTTTGGAGGAGGAAGAAGACTGGGGCAGAACAAAGACTCTGTAAGATTAGCTAAAACTCCTCAAAACCAGACTGGAAAAGGAAGCCCTGAAAATATGCCTGGCAGCATCCACCCCATGGAAACAACAGTGCTATAAATAGAGCCTCATGAGCAATGTTGGATCATCCATGCTTCCATGGAGTTTCATTTTCCAAGGTGTAAAAGAATTCTCTTGTAAAGTTATGTTGATATGGTAGCCCTGTTTACCTTGCAAGCCAAACCTTGGGAGAGGCAATGGGGAGAGGACGGAGAAAGACTGAGAGCAGCAACAGAGTCCAGGCTAGAATTATCAAAGCAGCTTGTACCACAGGCCAGCATCTGGGAGTGGGGCTGGCTTCTTTCAGCAGGGTGAGGAAGACAACCAGCCCCTGGGCATGCCAGGAAGCAGCATTGCCCTTCTCTACACCATCAGCAGCCCAACCATCTGGGCTCTGTGCAGGTGTGGGGCAGCAGTGCCAACTGTGCCCAGCAGTGCCAGCTGTGCCCAGAGCAGCAGTGCCAGCTGTGCCCAGAGAAGCAGTGCCAGCTGTGCCCGGGGCAGCAGTGTCAGCTGTGCCCAGCAGTGTCAGCTGTGCCCAGCAGTGCCAGCTGTGCCCGGGGTAGCAGTGCCAGCTGTGCCCAGGGTAGCAGTGTCAGCTGTGCTCAGGGCAGCAGTGCCAGCTTTGCCCAGGCCAGCAGTGCCAGCTGTGCCCAGCAGTGCCAGCTGTGCCTGGGGCAGCAGTGCCAGCTGTGCCCAGCAGTGCAAGCTGTGTCTGGGGCAGCAGTGCCAGCTTTGCCCAGGGTAGCAGTGCCAGCAGTGCCTGGGGCAGCAGTGACTGCTGTGCCCAGGGCAGCTGCCCCATCAGGTGGAGAGTGACCAAAAGGAGATGAGGTGCCACATTTGTCACAGCCAGCCATGGCTGCAGCCCTCTAAAGGAGCCACAGAGAGCACAGGCAGCTGCCTGCACGTGTGTTTGAGCTGCCAAGGCTTGGCTGCCCATCCCACACCCAGTGATGCCAGATTGTGGGGATTTGTCAGAGTCTCTGGAATTTGATTCACTTGTTTAAATTCATCCTTAGGATAAATCCACCAGTCTCAGCTTGGTTATGTAAGAGCTGAGCTTGGCTGGGCATCTGAGGAAATCTCACTTGCAGAAGTAATTCAGAGTGGCTTTTATGTGAGCAGTTTGCAGTTTCTTGTTGATTGAAAATTGGCTGAGAAATTGTAAACAATGTGTAGTGATTAACAGCAGTGAAATAAGCCACAAGGACTGGCCAAAGGAACTGGAGTTTGGTCTTCTTCTGCATCTTTAATTGTAATTAAAACCAAACATTTAAAGGATTGTAAAGTCAAATTTCCACTCAATAACCAGTAGCTGTTGCATCACCCTACTAAAAGAATACTAAAAAGATGAAAAGGTGGGTCAAAAATTAAACAGGATTAATGTCTGAAAGCACTGAAGTGGCTCCTGGGGAAAGCAGTTTGAAATGCTTACTTGGGGAGAAGTAGAAAATTTAGGAATGAGTAATTCACCAAACACCTCCTTATAGGGCAACAGGAGTCTGCAAACTGATGCTGACAGAAACCCAACATGATTTTGGACCTATATGTGTGTATATATTTACACATATACACACATACACAGAGTTCATGTGGAAACTTCCTCTGCAGGACTATACAGGCCTTTGTGCAAACACATGGCATGGACCCCACTTCAGGTATCTGATCTTCCTTGGAAACTGCTGCCTAGCAATATCTAAATGTTCCCTTACCTCTGCCACATCTGATTTTCCCTTGCAGCATATTTACTAGTATTTGGTACTAATTCTGAATTAGCTCACTCACAGTACCTTTGGTTTGAGAAAAACCAAATGAAATTTTGGCAAGTTCTGGGAGAGCTTTGCCTGAATTGAGATAAGCAGTTTGATAAAACAGTGCATTTTTTCTGATCTACTTCCCTGGCAGTCAGCTGTGTTTCCAGGCTCCATGCCTTGGGACCAGAACAATGCACATGCACTTGCCATGAAAACTTGTCTCCCACATTCCCTGCAATGAGGTTTGACAGTCCTCAAGCAGGTTTCTGAGGCTCTAGGGTGTGCAGCCTGCCCTGAGACAAGAAACCTCAATGCTTCCGTGGTCTGCAGCTGCAGGGGAGGAAATCTGGGGTCCTGCTCTAGGTCAGCATGGCCCCTGCCTCTTCAGATCATAGAATCATGGAGTGGTTTTGGGCTTGAAGGGCCTCTAAACATCATTTAGTCCAACCCTATTGCCATGGGCATGGACATCTTCAACTAATTCAGATTGCTAAGAGCTTGGTCCAACCTGACCTTGAATATTTCCCAGGATGAGGCATCTACCATCTCCTTGAGCAACTTGTTCCAGTGCCTCACCACCGTGATCATAAAAAATTGCTTCTTTATATATGGTCTGAATCTATTATATTTTACCTCAAAAACCAATAGCCCTTGTCCTATCACAAGAGACCCTGCTAAAAATTAGTTCCCCTCTTTCTTGCAAGCCCTCTTTTAGACACTGGAAGGTGCTCTAAGGTCTCCCTGGAGCCTTCTCTTCTCCTGTTGAACAATCCCAACTGCCTCAGCCTGTCTTCATGGGAGCAGAGGGATGGACTTGAGGCTTCCAGCGGCCTCACCAGCACGAGTGATTCTAGGAGTCAGGAGCAGCTGCAAAAGGACTGGTTTCTGTAGAAAGACTAAAAGCTTCTCTTTGATCAGTCATTTTACCTACATGTTCAGGGCTGTGTGTTCATCCCAGAGAGGAAGAAGAGTGTTTGGTGCATGTTTTCTTTCCTGCCACCAGCCAAAGAAACAAACTCTACAACACATTGCTTGCTGTGCTGGTCTGTAATTCCCTGCCCTTTCCATCCTACAGGGTAGATGGTGGAGATGGGCCAGGCCTGAGTGTGGGCTCTGCACAAACTCATTGCACAATGTGGGCAGCACAAAGGCACGACTGTAGAAGACTGGGTGTCGAATAAGAAACTGGATCTGTGTTCAAGTCCTTGGACATTTGATTTTAAAGCCCTGCATGGTCACAGTGTATCACTGGTTTTCCTAATTTCCCAGTATGTCCAGAGCATTGTGAAAGGTGCAATAAGTGACAATGCAGCACTGCTTGGTATTTGCCTGGTGTGTTGTATGAAAGCTGAAGACAGTGTTACTGAATGTCCTTAAACTGTTTGACTTTCCCCAGTCAAGGAGGAGGCAGCTAGGACTGGAGCAGGAGAACCTGTGCACAGCGCAAATGAGGGCTGCAGCAGAGTTGTGCTGCTCAGTGGGTGAGCTGGTGTTTCCTGGCATGTTTTCTGCCATCCAGACTGTGTCCCCAGCCACAGGTAAACCATTGCATAATCCTGAAGGAGCTTATTTGGAGAACAACTTGTGAAAGGTAAAAATTAAAATGGAAAGTAAAGGGTAAAGGTGGCAGAAATCCAAACACTCATTCCTAGCACTGGCTGCTGTGAGTGGGTGGAAGCTTGTCCTCTGAGCCACGCTGCTTCGTGATTTCAGTGCCTGCATTTTCTCCAGACATCTGGTACTGGGCTTCTGACTTGATATGGTACTGCAGCACAAGTTTCATGAACTATCTGCCTCTTTTTTTTCTCCCTCCCTAGGGTGAAATCTTTCTCTAGCTTTCCTTGTCATTGCAATGGATGGAAACCCACAGCCATGTGTAAGTGCTGTCCATGCAGCAGTGTCAGGTATGATGTGAATTGCTGGTACTTTCCCAGTCCTGTGAGGAGGTTTCAGTTGCTGATTGCTGTTGGCAAAGGAGGGAAAATCACAGAATCATGGAATGGTTTGGGTTGGAGGGAATCTTAAAGGTCCAGTTCCAACCCTCCTACCATTGGCAGGGACATCTTCCACTAGAGCAGGTTGCTCTGGGCCCCATCCAACTTGATCTTGACAGAGGTTGCAGGAATGAGCAGGAGGCTGAAAAATTATACTGCCAAAGGAGATGAGGAGCTTGGAGGGGTTTGTGGAGGTAACAAAGGGGAGGATGGGGAGAAGGAGAGATGGAGGGAGGGATGCAGCTAAGTCAGAGAGCCAGCAAGGGCAGGAGAATTGGTGCAGGCTTTGGCTGCTGATGAGGCATGACTAGGAGATGGGATGGGCAGCTTAATGCTATGGGGACAAAAATAGAAGAGTTCTCAACCACCAGAATGATGTTTGGTGGTCATGCCTGAGCCTGGGCAGGTCCCACATTGGCCACTGCTGGAAGAGTAGGTGGAGACAAACAATATCCTGGCAAGGTATTACCTGGCATATCTTTTGTGTTGAGAGACCCTCCTCGTTGTCCCTGGTGAGGTTGAGGAAACAGGTTTTTCTTGGGTACCCCTGGACAGGTCCTGCAGAGGGGCTGGAAGGTGCTGGCAATGCCCTGCTCTGCCCCAGCCCCGGTGCTGTGCTGGTACTGCTGCCATGCTCCTGCAAAAATGCACTGGCTGGGAGTGCCAACAGCTAAACTGAACCTTGATAAATCAAAAGGAGAGGGGCTTTTCAAACATTCTATTATATAAATGTTGTAAAATGAGCTTTAATGCTTTGCTTCTGTGACTTCCAATGAATTAAACAAACTGCTTTTACATTCACCCACGGAACAAGGCTTGATTAGTTGCAACTCCCTTCTGTTTCAATACATATTATGATTGTCAACACCATGAACAGAGCTTTTGTTTGATGAAGAGATAACCAACTAGTAAGAAGCATTTAGTAAACATTGAGACCTAAGAAGAGTAATTTTTTCAAGGTCTGTGGTGTTCATGCACTGGAATGAGTGGTTTTCAGGCCTAATGGACACATAAGGTTTCCCACTGGTGAAAGGATGCAGAGTTGTGCTGCTGGTGGAATGTGTAGGTCTGCAGCCAATCTCCTTCTGGTGTCCTGGCAATGTGCTGGGCATGGCACCATGGAAAAGTGCTGTGCAGGGTATCAGCTAGAAATGGAAGTGCTAAAAAAGTGCTTTACTCAAAACAGCTCTAGTGAGCAGGCTCTCCTCTGAGGTTGTAATGCCAGATTACAATTTTTGTGTGTAGCGTGCACCAGACAAAATGAGAATATCATCTATCTGACAGCTGCCCTCAGCTGACCAGGGGGACATCCCACACCATATGGCACCATGCTCATCATACAAAGCTGGGGGAAGAAGGAGGAAGGGGAGGATGTTCAGAGTGATGTCATTTGTCTTCTCAAGTCCCCCATTACCCATGATGAAGCCCTGCTTTCCAGGGGATGTCTCTTCATGGAAACCTCTTTGGAATGAATGTCTTATTTTGATTTGGTTGTGCATGTGGCTTTTGCTTTCCCTGTTAAAATGTCTTTAACCACAAGTGTTCTCACTCTTATTCTTCCAATCCTGTTCCTTATCCCTTGGGGGAATGAGCAAGCAGTGGTATGGGGTGGGTGACCATCTAGGGTTAAACCACAACACATGTGAGTCTTGCTCAGTTTTGTTCTTAAAAGCTTCTGTTCATTGTTTTGATGGTGACTTGATGGTTCTTGGATGGTGACTTGATGATGTAATATGCAAAACCAAGAATTCTTGTGTTTATTTTGTCTTTAAGAAATTGTCCAAGCCAGTAACCAGCATCTGCCATTTTCTGTATCTGCCTGAGCAGTGTTTACCTACAACAGGGCCTTCCTGACTCCTTCACATGGGTGCCCATATCTTCATAATGAACAGATGTTTCAAACTGAAAACAAGCTATTTTCTCTGTATTTATTTTCCTTTATGCTAAGGATTTATTATCCTTTAGTGATGCTGGAGAGCAAAGAAACCAGCAGAAATTATCTTTCTTCATTTGTGTCCAGAACACCTTACCATTTTGCAAGCTCTGTGCCAGCTGTGATGTGCTTGCAGGCTGAGAGACCCCATGGAGAGATGAGCCCCTGCAGGGGACAGGGGACATGGCTGAGGGCTGGCTGCACAAGGGTCTGGCTGAGCTCCCTCACAGCTCATGCCTCAGACTGAGCTCTGCCGTCGTGTTCAAATGCAGCACCCTACTGCCCTCTCCCTTGAAGCAGAAATCAAGTGCAGGTGTTGGCTGTGGAGACTTCATCAGCTTGAACTTCTTTCTTCAAGAGGGCCACTGTACCCCTCCCAGCCCAGGAGAAATGACCTGGCAGAGCTGAGTGACAGAGCTGAAAGACCCCATTAGATTCACCCTGCAGCCTAGATGGCCAAAGCATGGGTTGAGCTTTAAACAGCTCAGAAAAACCTGTGTGGTGGTGTAACTTTTTCCAATGTCCCTTTTTCCAATCCATCACCTTCTCCTGATCTCCAGCTCCATCTCAGCTGGTGAGAAATGGCAGATTTGGAGCCCAGAGTCTGGTGTGGGTAGCTGTGCAGAGTGCTGCACACTCGGGTTTGCTGCTGTGGCAGAGCCAGGCACCCACTCCCCAGCTGTGTGCTGCAGGAGTGCCCAGCTCCTGAGCAGAAGAAGGAGCAGCCTTGGTGCCTGCAGAGGGCTGTAACACAGTTTGCTTTGCTTAGAAAACACCCAGCTCTTGGCTTTAGTTAAGTAAGGAACATTTTTTGAAAAGACTTTGTTTTTTGAAGTTTTTAATTGACTGCCGTTTATGAGATGATACGTGAGTGAAGGAAGAAAAAGCTTTAAAAATGCCCCATTACATGGAAATACGTCTAGACTGTTTACAAGTGGTCCTTGTTTTGCATTCAGAGCCCGGATCTTTGACTTCCTTTTGGACTATTCTCCACTGGAAATGGGGATTTGCTGCCAAAATAGTCCACCTTTTCCTGAAAGGTTTGGTATTAATAGTTTTGACAGAACATTTTGTTCCTGTATAATACTGGAGTCAGTCTAGCAGTTGGTTCTGATCAGAGGTACAAAATGTGGTTGCTTGACTTTCATTTTGAGATGAAGTATCTGCAGTTTAACAGAAAAAAGCCTGAGCCTATGCCAGCAGGCATCTCTTGAAGTTAGGAGGAAAGTGTTGGCGTTACTGGTGTAGCAGATTACTGGTTTTGCTTTTGTTTAAGGAAATGAGTAATTTTTATTGAAATGCAGCATGTGTGAGTTGGAGTATTTCAGAAATGCAGTTGTGGTCCTTCAGGTCTCCAGAGAGGTCTTTTCTCATCCTCCCCTGTTAGGAATGGATGTGGGGGTTTGGGTGAATCTTTGCCTTTTGCCCAGACCTTGGCAGCAGGCAGCAGCTTAACTGAGGCAGCCAGCACCCCAAAACCCACTCTCATTCACAAGTTCTTTAATAATGAGAGCATATTTGTCTAGTGCCACACTGTAAATCAGAAGGTGGAAAGCAAGGGGAAATCTCTTCCCAGGAGTTCATGATGGGCACAAGAGAAGCTCTTACATTTTGTGTTTTAAAAGCAATTGACAGTGTGCAGTCACCCTAAGGGTGTGTTGGAGGCCTGCAGATGAAAAGAGCTGCAACCCTGAATTTTCACCTATTGATAATCACACCTGAGAAGTGGCATCTATTTTTCTATTGTGTGCAGCACCAAGCAGAAAAACTGTTTGTAGTTTCTCATAAATGATTTGGTCTATTATAGAGTATTATATTCTATTCTATTATAGAATTGAATAATTGAATATGATATATTCCATAATACAATTCTAATTATATTAGAATAATATATAATTATATTATATAATAATATATATTCTATATAATAGAATATTCTAGAATATTCTATTCTAGAATAAATTATTTATTTAATAGACAGAAAACTCACAAACATAAGACTTAAAACAAATTTATACTACACAGGAATCAAAATAAAGAAGGGGAAACCACTAGTAGATATATACAGCATGAGGTTAAAGGTACTTATTAATGTTACAGCTAGTGAAGAAATAACATAACTTAGGATTCAATGTACCTTACCATCCAATGTTCGGTGGGGCACACATCAAATCCTTTCCCTCCATCCCTAGAGAAGTAACCACAGAACCTGAGTCCATGCTCTGGGGGGAGGTCTCCCACATTTTCAGGGTGTGTGTAAAGGCTTCTCCCTCTGTGATAATTTGTGTGTCTTTTATAGTTTGTAAAGCAGTGTCTCTTAGTCAAGAATATTTCCTTTATCTCTTCCCACATCAGCTCTCCAGGCTAAGAAGTTGATTCTTAGCTGGGGCCTGAGCCCTTTTGGTGCCAGAGGGAAGCCCTTGCTGAGCCTTCCAGCCCCTGGGTTATCTCTTCTGTGTGCAGCAGCCATCAGTGCACAGAGGAGGGGATGAAGGCTCCTGCACAGAGGAGGGGATGAAGGCTCCTGCCCATCCCCTCCTGCCCCTGCCTGGGTGCCATCCCCAGAGCTGCCCGTGCCACCCACCTGGCCCAGCCAGGGACCGGCACAGACCTGGACCCCCAGTGCAGCCACAGTGAAGAACTCTGCTGATGCCTTTGCTGAAGCATCATCAAGCTTAGATGCTATTGACCTGCTGCATGTAATAAAAGCAATTCCAGACTTGGCTAAAAGCTCCTTTGGAAAGGCTCCTGACATCTTCTAATTTATTCTTGGTTTCCACTGTTTGATTTTGGTTGCTATTTTTAATGAGCAGCCACTGCAGCCATGTGAGAGAGAATGAATTATCTTTGATAATGATAATTTGTTTCTTGTGGTAGACAAAAAAAAAAAGCAATTTATATTCTTTCAAGAATTTTCCCAAGCAGAGCTCAATAATTAATGCTGCAGACTGTAACACACTAAGTGAAATGGCATTTTGTGAATGTTTTCCTGAATGTTTTCAGGCAATTTTACTTTGCTCTGTACCTGTGATTGCAGGATGGCTGTATACAATTATTGCCATATATAATTTGATTTTTCCAGCAATTAAACAATATCGTAATTTATTCTGCTAGACAAAGATTTCTTTGCTCATTTCTTTGTACATAAAATCATGTTTGCACATGTCAAAAATGCATCTTTTTTCCACACAAAGGATGAAGTGCAATTATAGAAAGAACAGTTAATAATGGCTTTAGGGGAAGATGGTTTTTACCAATCTCTGTGACTGGCAAAATTCCATAATATCCTTCTTAACACTGTTGCTTAAATTTACCTAAATTAATGGAAGGGACCAATCCACCAGTTGAGTCAGGCTCCAAGCTGCTAACAGTATGTGTTAAAGAAAATGGGACCAGATTTTTAGGTTTTTGTAGAATTTAATTATTTTTGTTATTCTCTAATTTTTTAAGGTATAATCACTACATCAGTGCTACAACCAGTTTGAGACTGGGCTTCTGTTGTACAAGTAAAAATAAGTTCCTAATTCAAACAGAAAGTTTTTGTGTCTATTGATTGAGCAAAATCAGAAAGAAGATACCTGGCATTATTAGAGCTAAGAACTAAAAATTTGCTTTAGCAACAAAAAGATGAAGTCCTTTTTTTCCTACCATGATTTTTTATTTAGAGAGAATCTTTTCTAAAGAAAAAAACCCTGATAACTCAGTTGAAAGTAAAAAAAAAAGCATTAAGTGCCATTTGAGAAGGGGTATAAAGCGGATAAGGAGTGAGGGTAGGGGAAACCATGCTTGGTTCTGCTGGTAGCTCTCAGGTTGCTGTGCTGGTTTTGACCTTGTTTCTGAGGAAGAGGACAGCTGGAGATGGAAGCACACACAGCAGAGAGAGAGGCACAGCACAAAGCACAAAGCTGCACTCTGGCTCTGCTCTTTGCAGTTCAGCTGCTGCAGCTGCAGGAGGACTGCAGAGGTTTCCAGCACAAATGCCCATAGCCCCAAAATTCCCTGCTTGGGTGCTCACCCTTGGTGCCATCAAGGCACAAGATCAAAGATTTGCCAGCTGGTTTGTAGAAATGCAGAATGACTGCAGGAATGACAAATTTGTCTGGTCAAAATAGGTCAATAAAATATTTCTCTAATCCCACACTATAAATCAGAAGGTGAAAAGCAAGGGGAAATCTCTTCCCAGGAGTTCATGATAGGGGCAAGAGAAGCTCTTCTATTTTGTGTTTTAAAAGCAATTGACAGTGTGCAGTCACCCTAAGGGTGTGTTGGAGGCCTGCAGATGAAAAGAGCTGCAACCCTGAATTTTCACCTTTTGATTATCACACCTGAGAAGTGGCATCTGTTTTTCTATTGTGTGCAGCACCAAGCAGAAAAACTGTTTGTAGTTTTTCATAAACTAGACCTATGCTTGTAGCCCTCCATACATTTGTCTTACCTTTTCTGTCTCTGCAAACAGTTTCTGAGCAGCACAGGGCCAGCGTAGCCACATGGGTTACAAAACAATGGGAGCATCCTACTCCTGGGGATAAGAGTGCACATCACTGCTGATTTCACTGGAAGCCAGGCTGGGACCAGAGAGAAAACAGCAGCATAAAGCAGATCTATCAGATAAAAATGGTGCCTCTTCCCGGCAGGGGAACAAGGTCTCAGAGGGATTTAATGGGCCGCAGAGAGCGCGTCCCTGTCCGTCCCGGAGCGCCCTCGCTCCTGGCCGGCAGCAGGTCCGGGGCGATGCGGGCTCCAGGGCTCCCTCCCACCCACCTGCGGCCGGGGGTCTACCGAAGGTAATGCTGGCACAGAAATGTTGTTTCCCATCCAGGCAGCAGCCAGCAATGAGGAGTTAAGGGAAGGTTCCTGCTGGGTGGCAGCCCAGCAGCAGACCATGGTGCTGTAAGTGGCTGGAACAGGTAGGAATAATTTCCACCCCAGTCCTGCTTGTGTGTTGTCTGCTTTAGATTTTAGAAGTATTCTTGAATTGTGAAAGAACCTATAAAACCTGAGAATCTAATTTTTTATTGTTTTCAGTAATTTTCAGAAGCATCAATCTTTGGTAGAACCCCATCAAATTTCCTCACAGCATCTCCTCTTTAACTAATTTATCTTTGCCACAAAGTCAAGTTCAAGTAATTTTTTTCCCAAAACAGAACTTCCCATCTCTCACAACTTATTTCTTTTTATTCAACTTATAGACAAAGTTTAGTTTCTTATAGAAAGAAGCTAACAAAACCATCAGCATGTGGCAAAGAGAAGAAAACAAAGAGGGTATTTATTAGTTAACTGATGTATGAATAGGCAGGAGGAGATAATTTTGGTCTAAGAGTGAATGTTTTGGCATAACTGTAGCCAAAACTCTTTGCTGTCTGCTTCCCCAGTGCACAGGTAGCTCTGCCACATGGCTACTAGGGAATGCTGCTAACAGAGTTTAAGATATTATTTTTATCTGTAAAATTAGATGGCAGATCTGTTTAGTCAGGATTTTATTATAATTATGAAAAGTATATGACATTTCTGCTGGAGGGAAGTATCCTTTGACATCTGCATGGTTCCCACTCATGTTTTGGGGGGATGCAATCTGGCCAGAGATCACAGCCTGCAGAGCAGTATGAGAGTCCAGGCACTGCTTGGTGACAGTGATAAAGCTCACTATCAGTTCTGAACTGTCTGCAGAGGAAATTGTTTTCCACCTCAGGAGCAAGAAAACCAAGCAACTAAACAATCATTTTGGATTCATGTCCTCAGACATGTGCATATATCCACACAGACATTTACCTAGAGAGGGAATCAAGTCCAATGCTCAGTCACACTGAGACCAGAAAGTGACGGGAACACTGATGATGTCCATAAATAGATCAGAGATCACAGTGAGCAGCAATTATTTGGGAAAGGACAAGGCTGGCCCAAGACCATCTGTGTATGAGTTGTTGTAAATAAAGCAGATATTAGAAGTGTGTGGGTAAGTATCAGAGTGAGCTGCCCAAACCATTAACAATGCAACAAGGATTTTTACAAGGTAGAAGCTGCAGTGCAAGGCAGCAGACTCTCTAAGCTGATCCTTTTCAGTCATACAGTTTACATTTCTAAATTGAAAGTAATTAATGTTTTTACACACTACTTATGCCTATACATTTGCATGTTCTATCATACAGTGTGTGGTGGCATCTCTTGCCTTCCCCCTACAGGTAAATGTGTGTGTGGATATATGCATCTGTCTGTAAAGGATGGGAAATGAAGGATACTGCCACTGCAAATCTTTACATGTTTATCATTAATGTCACAGAATTTTAACTCCCTACTGCCTAATCGAGTGTCTTTCTTCTGTAGCAATAAATACTCACTTTTTGTAACACTCTCTGGCTGACAAGAAGGAAGGGTAACCATATCCTGCATTACTTTTAGGCAATGCTCACTAGCCAGCACTGCTGAGTACTCTGGCTTTACATCTGTCGGCCTTTCTAAGCTATAGATGCTGTGATTAGTCATTAGTCCAATGGGTCACTCTCATTTCCTCATCCAATCTCTTTTTTAGTTCTTTTTTATTTTATTTGCACATTTTCTCCTATCACAAGAGCGGATGCTCTTTCTGAAGTGTGAGTACATCCCAAAGCCATAGCTGCAGAAATATTGGTAAGGAAAGAAGACTTCTCTGACTCCAAGCTGAGTTTTCTCTCACAGATGTTTTATGAACAATCTTTCTGTTTCCGTAGCAGGTGCTGGAAACTTGAAAATTGGCAGAGAATCCTATTCTAGCTCTAGACTGGTGAAAAATGCTGTGTGTTGGATGTTTGTCATATGTTCCTTAAGATACAGTTTAAAAAGATATTTTTTGATGAAGTGCTGACCCTCTCTGATTACTGTCCTGATTATAGGATCCTTGACCATGGGTGTGCTGCTGGGAGCCTCGTGGGGAATCACAACTCCTCTTGTACAGCATCACCCATGTGCAGGAATAATTCTAAGTCAGCAAAATATGAACAGGATCCTCCATCTGTGTGAACGGGTCTGTTAACTAACAGGGTGTGTACAAAAACCACTGACAGGATTTGAAGCTTAGGAATTAAAGTATCAGTGTCTGGAAAAAATGAAGTTAAGGTGGTATGCTTCCTGTTTGGAAGAGAACAGGGAAGAGAGAATGTGAAAGAAACAGCCTTGCAGTGAATCCTTTACTTTTTTTGTAATTGCCACTAACTGGTTTTCCTTGATTACACTGTTACAGGTCTAAAATTTGGTATGTATCATGTTCATCTGCTAAAACTAGGTTAGAGTCAGTTTGCTTCCCTGCAAATAGGCATTGCATGCTTACATCTTAGATCTTCCTAAATAGATGAAAAAATGATGACTTCTGAATGGTTGTGTCATTCACATAATGTTTGGATGTGTTTGTTTTTGTTACAACACTGTTGATGTTTCTGTTATTTTTATTCCCCAAGTGTTGTGTTAGTCCTATGCTGCTATTTTGTATTTTGTCAGTTCTTTCCTGGAGGAGGTTTCTCTGGAGTCTATTTATCTTTCAATTAGAAATGTTTTCTTTGCAGCCCTACTGATTAATTTATTTTGCTTAAGCATGAAACAAATTGGAGATGCAGCATGGCAAATGTAGGAGTAAAACAGCAAGAACACTTCAGAACATTTTTTGAGTTTTTATTTCAAATACTTTCTTGGATTCTTCTTTAAAGCCTTTTGTTAAGTGCTCCCAAGGGCAGGATGCTGGTTTTGTAAATTTGTGGATCTTGCACCTCATAATACAGAATGCAGTAGCACCTCCTGTGGGAGAGCTGTGCAGAGCCACTGCAATTTCATCAGTAGTTGTTCTGTGCCATTTCACTAATAAGGATATTAATTACAGTGTGGCAGCAGTTCAGTTTTGAAAACACATTTTGATATCTGGAGGTACGAACATGAAAACTCTGTAAGCTCCTACACATCTCATGCAGATGGGATCATGGTAGGCAGGTGCATTTGAGAGGTTCAGGGAGTGCATAGCCCAGTTTTTAGCTATTAACACCATGCTCAGTCATGGGCAGTGGGGAGCAGGGCTTCTGCACAGCTGCACACAGGAGCTCACTGGTTTTGATACTGCATGTTTCAACTGCCTGGACCATATAAGTGACCTTCCACTTGTTAACCCAACCAAGCCCTTCAGCCAGGCCTAGTGCAAGGGACAGGTTTCAAGCCTTGCAAAGCTTCTCTCATTTGGGATATTTGTTATCTTTAAAAAATCAGTGTTGGTGGGACCTCTCAGTGCCCCATTTTTCTTTAGGTTGCCCTGACACAAAAAGTGTCCATACAGCCTTACTTTGCAGCCACTCTTTGCCTTCCTTCCAGGTCTTCTCTGTACCATGAATTTGATATCCTACCACTGAAGAATGATAATAAAATAAAGTCATAAAGCTATTCTAAGGTCTGTGGATGCAAAGGAAATTCTTGCCTGAAAACTGCTCTTTGCAGGGACATCAAACTCATCGCAGTTCTACCTGTCCACATGGTTCAAGTGTAATCACTAGCATTTGTTATCACCTTTATTTCCATCCAGATTTATTATAAATAGCAGTGCTCCTTTCTAGAGCAATTTGTACTACTCCTCATCTCTGTTTCAAAGGCATTTTCAGTAAACAACCTTATTTTAACAAAGCAGATGGAAACCTTTTTATAGCTGTGAGGCACTGGCAGTATATACACCCCTGAGCCAGCTCTGTTCTGCAGTACTGCTCTCTGCTGTACTAAGGAAATGTCTGAAGTCATTAAAGTGTTGGCTATAACCCGTCCCACTTCAGATAAGGTGGATTTTCAAGGTTATAATATTGCTGAATTAGTTTTACAGCTACTCCAGAGGTACCACTGAGCAACTTACATTGATTTCTCTGGCTTCTTGTTAGAAGCTGTTCTCTGAAAGCTGAAAGCAAAGTAAAGCAATCAGACTTCCTTGAGAAAGGCACTGGAAAACGCTGGGGCTCAGGGATCATGTATGTGCCCACATTGTGATGGTGCCTCTGTGCTGGCCTGGCCATTGCACCTTCCCACCTGTGGGACAGTGCTCACCTCATGCTGGAGCCTCAGCAGTGGCAACTGGACAGTTGCTGCTTTTGAGGAATTGTCCTCTTGCAGTGCAGGATGGACAGGTGCCACAGGAGGTGACAGTGTCCCTTTTTTGCTGTTTCCACCATTCCCATAGGCAGCTGCAGGTTTCTGACCTTGTTCAATCTTGCAGGACAGCATCCTGGCCTTCAACAAAAGGAGTATCTTATCAAGTGGCCACATTATTAAACATATCCGAGTGGGTTAGTTTAGTTAATCCCTGCCTCACTGCACGGGTCCTTCATAAGTAGATAATTTCTAGAAAAAAAGAAAATACCCAGAAGAGAATACTTCTCATACCTCTATATTAAGTCAAATATGATCATGGAGCTATCCCTAGAGCTCTGGTTCTGGAATTCTCCTTCCTGCCCTGCCTGGAGTCCCTTTGTTGCATCTCAGGAAATGCTTGGCTGCCATTCCAAAATCACAGGAAGGGTTTGTAGCATTAGACATCAGCATCAGGTGAGTGGCTGTTTTGGAAGGTGATTTGAAAAGCGAGGGAGTTGCAGGGCACACACTCCATGGGCAGTATGGAAATGAGGGGTTGGGCTGAGAGGTCACCACAGCTACGGGGATTGGGCACCTCAATGCTGCTCTGGCCATGCTTGCTTCCTCCTCAGCCTGTTAATTATAAACTGTTATTATCTGGTGTCTAATCAAATCCTTCTTTTAGCAAATTTATCAAATGACAAGATACAACTGACATTCAGGTTCCCTCTCACTGAGCTCCTTCAGTAATTTTTCTTCTTCAAACCCTACAAGAGAACCAACGTGCATCCCTGAGACCTCGCAGTGCCGGGCTTAGTTGGAGTAAAGACTGCTGTTGCTGAGGCCAGGATTTTGAATGCAAGTTAATAATCTGGGCTGCATTTGTTTGAAGTGAAAAGACAAAGAGGAAGATGAATAAAATATTGTTATTTTGTCATATGAAGTGACTTGAGGTAATTTCAATGTTTAGTTTCTTGCCCATCATGGGAGCATTCATGAATTCCCAGCTTTGTCAGGAAAATATAACTTTTTTCATTGCTGATTACCCTCCTGGTGTGAACTGCACAATTTCTTACTCAGAAAAAGATTACTGTAGCCATTTATTTTCTGGTTAAACTGGTGTAAATAAAACAATTGCACTGAAATGATTGAATTTTCTCTTTAAAGCACGAAACACAGATGCAGAATACACAGTCCATTAAAAAAATGTTCTTACTTCCAATCAAATTTATATGAGAAAATTATCAACAAAAATATACATTTTTTGCTCTCTGTTTGGGGAGAAAAGCAGAACAAGGCCATATGCTGAATATGCTTCCACAGTTTATGGAGAATTCATGCAAGATAATGAGCTTCTGCTCTGTGCTAGGGGACGTGGGACTGACCCTTTATTCCCACCGAGGGGCTTTTAGTGTTCACACTAATTATTCCCACTGATAAGGAACCCCAAGGAAGTCAAGCCATGAATAACAGTGCAGACACCAAAAGGGATGGATTGCTTCTGTTTTGGGGAGAAGAAAGGAAATGAGAAGGGGGGTAGGTAGGAACCCCCTGTGCTGGTCGCTCCAGGGCTGGGTGCATGAGCAGATCCATCCACTGCAGCGTTGTGGTGAGCGAGCAGAAACCTAACTCACCCCGAGCTCCCAATTACACGACTGCTTTACTCCTTTGATGAAGGCTTATATGGCTTGGCTCTTCTTCTTTTGATGTCAAATTAATTCTCATTGGCCTTTTTCTGTAGCTCAGGGCAACAGACATCAGTTCTTTGCAGGATGATAAACAGCAAGCAGCCACAGTTGCTCCTGTGCAGAACCTAAATCGATGGCTGTTCTGCAATTGTGGTTAGCTAAAGATGCTGTCCTCTGGCTTATTAAGAAGTAGTTTTCCCATGGGGGGCAGAAATACAGAATTCCTTAATATATTTTTGGACCTCTTTTCAGTAAATCAGGATGTGAAATTGACTGTTCATGACAAGCTTCTGGGTAGGTGAGAGGCTGGTGACATTTTCTCTGCCTGTTAATTATGTGAAATATCTTCTTATCTTAAATTTTGCCAAAGTGTTTATTGGTCTCTGGAGATTACAAATCTCCATTGCTTATGGTGAGCTTTCCATAAAGCAGTGCTGATGCCTCCCTGGTGTTGAAGGGTCATAAGCAATCAATTCACTGATGAATTATCTGCACTGCTTGTCATCTGGGGCTCATTAGCATGAAAATATTTAAGGAATAGAGAAACAACACATTTCTTGCCTTTCCACTTCAGTGGATATTTTGGATTTTCCACCTGCTCAGTGGATAACATGGAAACAAATGCCATTTACCTTTTGTCTTGCTTGAAGCATTCTTTCTCTCCATGCTCTCCAGCAATCATGTAATTTGATTTCTTGCTTTGAGGCCTAGAAAAGCCATTTCTGAGAGAAGGAAAACATTCAGACAAGGTTTTGCCATTGCTATATGCATCATTATTTTGTGTTTTTCTAATGGCTGTAATCAACTCTCATCCTGCTCAAGAAGTTGTACATAAAATGTGTGAGACAATACATATATAAGTACTGTCTTCTGTCAGGGCCTATTGACCTGCCTGTGCCCTAAGAGACCAGCACTGGAAGTATTAGACTAAGGATCTTTCAATTACAATTGCCTATATAATTTTTCCACTTTCTCTAGCTGTATTGGAAAAGGTAAGCTGGAATGTGAAACTATACCTTTACAGAGAATTGTTCTTTACCTTTGGATGCTGTATTAAATGGAATTATTTTCATCAAATCTCATGAATGCCGATGCATTTCAATGTGCAAATATTGAAAATGTGGGGAAGGAATCTACAGCCATCAGGGAATACACAGCTTCCTGCAGGTCATGAGCTTTTCCTGATCCAGGGCAAACACCTGACTTTTACACCTGGCTGACTCTGGGCTTGGTTGCAGGCACCTTGCTTCAGTTACAGCAGCAGTAAAAGCCTTTCACTAGACTGCCCAAAGGGCTGTGGGAAAGGCTGCTCAGATGCACTAAGAATAGTAATTTTTTTTTTCCTCTGGCCATTAAAGTTGGCTTTTATTTGGAGTCTGCTCTGTCAGGCAACTAAAATGATGGATTTAAGCATTTGATTAAAATGTTTACTTACCAAGAACATGCACTTGGTTTGTTTTTTCCCAAATGGAGTAGGAACAGAGGCTGAAACAGAGGTCAGTTTTATTGCACCTGCTCCCAGGTCCTACTCCTGTCCCAGACAGCTCCTCATCCTAAAGATGCTTTCCTTTGTTTTCTGTCTGAGATATTATCCCAAGTCTTCTCCTTCACTTGGGTGACCTCCTGGTGCTGCTCTCTGCCTGCAAAAATCCTGCCTTTACCTAAGACATTTCTCACCTCTCTATGTGTGATCTGTGTTTTGGAGGCAGTTCCTTCGTTTGGGTTTTTGGATCCTACAAGGCAAATTTGGCTGCATCTTTCATTCAGGTGGGATGAAGCCTTGCTGTCATGCTAAAAGGTTTCAGCTACAACAGGCCTGCAAGCACAGGTCCTGTTAAGAGTCATGTTTACCCAAAACCAGCAAGGATTCCTCATTTGCATAGGAGGTGAATTTGAACTACTTACCTACCTACACTGGCAAAAATTTAATTTTCAGGCATATTGTCCCTTTCTTTCGTACCTTATTCTTTCCCTCTTTCACTTAACACATTTGCCATCATCCTTCCTTATGTCCTTTCTCCAAAAACAGCCTCTCTCTGCACACCCCACTCCCTGTAAACAACCAGCAGCTCTGGAATGGGCTCTGGAAGCACTGGCTCAACCTGGGCATCTTCCTCCTGGACACCCGTGGTCAAACCACCCTCCCCACTTGCCACCCCTCCCTCCACTCCTCCCACCCTTCACACATTTTCCTCCACCCCATCTCTGCAGGGAGGTTGACTTACTTTACATCTTGCTCATTTTTGTTTCAAACCCCTCTGTAAACAGACTTCTCCATTGCAGTGTGTGTGTGGCTGAATACATTTTCACCTCCCATGAAGCCATCCTAAAAGCTTTACCCCTTTTCTCTCCAAATCACTCACCAACCAAGTCGCAGCTGTATATCCTCCACAAACACACTACCAGCACTCCTCCTCCACTCCCAGGGAGGCAGGCTGCTGAAACCAGGAATAATAATACAAGAAAAGTAGGTCATCTGCTCTCTGAGAGCATGGAATACAAAACTCAGCCACTGAGAGCTGGGTGAGCACAAAGAAGTTAAATCAACTATCACATCAAACTGATAGAGAGCAGAAGTTTTCCTGCATTTTAATGCAGAGCTTTTCTCCTCAGCAGCCTGGCAGTGCTGGTGCTGGCAGGGCTGAGCTGCCCATGGCTCTGCTGGCAGCTCCAGCCGCTCTGTCTCTGCTCTGCTGGCTGGACACAGCAACAAGCACTGCATCATGGATATGGATTTGAAGGCACATAGTTTTACTGCAGTTTGCTACTTCTCAGCATTGCCAAGTGTTTTTTAAAAAGTATCATTTGCTGCTCTTTGCCTCTTCATTTTGCTGGGGAGCATTCTGCAGTATAACATTTAAAATGTGGCCAGAACCATTGAATTTTCCTATGTAGAAATAATAAGAAGGGAGAGGGAGCATACTATACACACACATATTGCAGTCTTTCTATTCCAGCACCATTTCTCCTAGGCTGATATGCTTCTGAGAGATTATAAAAACCATGAAACAGTCAGAAATTGTATTATCCATTGAGTAAGAAGGAGTCTTTCTAGCTTTCATTACTTGGCAGGGACTTATGCCTTAAAGCTTGAAGCTGTATTGAGGTGCCTGTGCAAGGAGCTGGAGCAAACTGTGCTGCCTTTAACAAGGCTACAATTTTACAACCATGCAGAGTGAGTACAATGTCATTGTGTCTGGCCAAAGAGTCCCAATACTGTTGAAAGGCATTATAATGAGTGAATCAGTGAGCACCTCTCCACTGTAAGCCTGCTGTGAACCTTCTGAACAGCGTTTAAAGGACTTTGGAGATGGATTTCCACTGCTGTGTTATCAGTGTCTGCCTTTCCCAGTGTGTTGCTCTTTCCCTGCTCTTCTTTCTGCATGCTGCCCTTGTCCAGCAGAGCAGCCACATTTCCCCACATCTCATCTTTGTGCCCCATTCATGCTCTGCAACCTTTTTCTTTTACAATGTCCTCTGTGGTTTTTTCCAGCTTATACCAGACCCATCTCATTTTTTGAAATGCATACTTTCTCCCTTTCATTGAGCTAAGCTCTGAGGAATAAAGGAGCATCTGATGTGATGGTGCAGTGTTGTAACAGCTGAGGAGACATGAACGGTGTAAATGATCAGACATGAAAGGGGCAGAAAAACAGTTGGCCTTATTTCATGCTTTCATCAGTATTGCACATACTGTAGTTGACTTTGTATTTTCCTTGGGAATGGTGTAGAGAAATGTTGGCAGCATGAATGAAGTTACACTTCTTCTGTGCAAAGCAGGAGCCACAGGAAGTAAAATTAATGCTTCTTCCATCAAACCTTTTGCTGAAAGCTTGATGATTCACAATTCATAGTTTTGGGGGTTTTTTAATCCTAAAGATGTATAAGCAGAAGGCATGCTCTCACTAGAAACTATTGTGGTACAGGAATAATGCAATTCCCTGTGTCTTTGGGGATGGTCAATATGTTGTTCATTGCAGGTTGCCATAGAGATGCAGTAATATTTTCTTAGCTGAGCGATGTGCACTGAATTATAATGCTTTCATAGGAGTGGCACAAGTTAATAAAATTCCTTATGGCTCAAAAAAATCATCCTTCAAATAACATTTGAAATCAAGGGGTTTGTTTAATGTCCAGTTTCCCTCAGCCTGACTGATGTGTGGTGAGAGAACAGCATAACTAAATCTATGCAGCTGTGTTTAAATGTTCTGCCACACGTTTTGACTTCTTTTGTGAAGGATGCTATTGTATAAAGGTGCACTGGATTCATTATAATGGGGAGCAAAGGGAAAGGAGGACTGAGAGCAATGGAGAATACAAACCTATAACTTTCCAGAACAAGAGTGCTTGAGTTCCTTCCATGTAGATTGAGATTCCATATGGCCAATCACTTTCTAAAAGCCTGTGAGCAATATTCAGTTATGGACATGAGTCTCAGCACTCCTCATTATAAAATCACAGAATCACAGAATGGTTTGGGTCAAAAAGGACCTTAAAGATAACCTAGTTGCAATCTCTCTGCCATGGGCAGGGACAATTTCACTAGCCCCTTTGCTGGGCCCCATCCAGCCTGGGTATGAACACTCCCAGGAATGGAGCATCCACAATGTCTCTGGTCAACCTGTTCCAGTGCCTTATCCCTTGCACAGTAAAGCATTACTCCCTAACATCTAATGTAAACCTGCCCTCTCTCAGTTTAAAACCATTGTTCCTTCTCCTGCATCTATCTGCCCATATGAAAAGTCCCTTTCCCTCTTTTTTGTAAGCCCCTTTAGTTACTGGAAAGCCACAGTAAGGTCTCCCCAGAGTTTTCTCTTTTCCAGTCTAACAACCCCAGCTTTCTGAGCCTGTCTTCATAGAAGAGGTGCTCCAGCCCTCTGAGCATCCTTATGGCCCTCCTCTGGACCTGATCCAACACATCCACATCTTTCTTGTGTTGAGGACCCCAGGTCTGGATGTAACACTCCAGATCAGTCTTGTGACGGCAGACAATAGATGGAAAATCACCTCCCTCAACCTGCTGGCCATTCCTCTTTTCACAGAATCACAGAATAAGCTGAGTTGGAAGGGACCCTGAGGGATCATCAAGTCCAACTCCTGGCCCTGCACAGCTCCATTCCATCCCCAGGAGTCGCATCATGTGCCCAAGAGCATTGTCCAAACACTTATTGAGCTCTGTCAGGCTGATGCTGTGACCACTTCCCTGGGGAGCTGTTCCAGTGCCCAAAAACCCTCTGGGTAAAGAAACTTTTTTGTGATATCCAACCTAAACCTCCCCTGACACAACTTCTGGCCATTCCTTGGGTTCTGTCACTGGGCACAAAAGAGCAGGGATCAGTGTCTGCCCCTCCTCTTCCCCTCACAAGGAAGTTGCAGGCCCAGGTATAGAACTCCAGCATGGCTGCAGATGTCAAGCACTGCACCCTTACCTCAACAAACAAGGAATGGAGGAAAGGCTTTGAGCTTGTCAGAGCCAAAGCTGGGTCTTAGATACATTTCTGGTGATAATTCTGAGTGAGGGGAAGGTGCAGAAAGCTCAGGCTGATGAAAGAACATCTCTGCACACTGGATTTTTTTTGTTTGATGGGGAAGATGTTTTGTTTGCTGAACATTAAGAGGGTACAGATAGCCATTGTTGAACTTATGACTTCCACATCCACTCACCCCTCATGGAAATGTTGCTTGCACAAGTTCTTTAGATAGTTTTGCACCACAGCCACCATGGTTACCTGTGCTGCAGCTGCCTGAGGCAGCAGGCCTTGAGCTAAACAGTGTTAAATGCTGACTTTTAATTTGCCAAGAGTAATTAGAAGAGGTATGAAATTAATTTTTTAGATAATATTGAAGTCACTGCCAGAGCTGGAAATGCCAAAAAATTTCTTGGCAAGATAAATCCGTACACCACCAAGCCAATCTTTGCCCAGAAAACCCCCAGTTTGATGTTGGCCCCTCTCCTGTGTTCTGCAGGGGTGAAGGATGCTGCAGGGAAGGGTGTGCTGGGGTTTCCTGCTGGGCTAATGGCTGCTGGGACCCCCTCATCATAGCCCATTATGGTGCCACTCGAGCACTTGTGTGTGTTGGGGAAGATGAAACAGGAAAGCCTTATAAATATGATTGCCTGGTAAAAGATTTTGAGAATATAGAAACTATAAGTGAGATTGAAATGAAAGCAAGCTTTGAGATCCCTTAGTTACCGAATGACTGGAAAACAATGGTGTGGCTGGCTGAAGGTAATCCCCTCTTGAGGAAACAAGACCCTCTGCTTGCAGATAGGCCCAAGGGTCAGAGCAGACCCCACTAGCTTAGCACAAGGGGTCCAAAGAGTGGTTTTTAGGGTTTAAAATGTAGCACAGTATGGTAATGTAGTGATTCTTATAGGCTGTATGGAAATGCTATAGGATTTGTATCTTGTACTAGATCGGTTAGTGGAATTAGAATATTCAACACAGAAGATGATTCATTGTATTGTAACGGGAACTTCTCTCTCTTGCCCTTCTTGCCCCTCTTAGCTCTTTCTCTTAGCTCTTGCCTCTTAGCTCTTACTTTTCTATGCACTCACCCCTTTTACTCTCTTATGCTTTTACGCTCTTACCCTCTCATCCACTCTGCCCCTCTCTTCTCTCGGGCCTGCTCCGAGCTGCGGCTGGCAGCTCCCAGCAGGGCCCTGCACCCAGGCCCTTTGCAATAAACCCCAAGTTCCACGACCCGGCTGCAGAGATCTCTTGCCTCCGTCTGTCCTGACGCTCCTACAGTGTGTAAGATTGGCAAGTTAGACACAGCCCAGTCAGCCCCATGGGCAGATTTGGGATTTCCTGAGTGTGGCTAATGAAAGCCTCTGCCATGGAGCACAGTGATCTGCATGCTGTGGGAGGACTGGGAGTGTCCCACTCAGACCATGCCATGACCAGTTATTCCTGCAGCCTGGCCATGGGCTTTGGGTGCTTTGTCTTGTTCTTGTATACCTCTGTAAAGTCACCTGTGTTGTGTGCCAGATGGCAAGCAGAAGTGACAATCACTGTGTTTGGTGGCATTTGTGTGAGACCAGATGTTATCCATGAGAGGGTTTCCTCCTTTCAGGATTCAACAGTGCAGGGTGCTGAGCTCTCACTTCTTCTGAAACTGAGGTTAAGAGGCTCACAATATTTCAGGATAGTTTTTTGACCTGAATAATTGATTTAATAATTATTTTTAAACTATTTGATTTAATATTGAATGACTACATCAGAACTGGATCATGCTGGCTGCTATACAATGGCCAGGCCATTCCCTGCAGATTCAAGACATCCTGGCCAGAGAGGAGAGAAAGTAAGTGTATTTTATGCAAGATCACAAAAATGTTTTGGGAATCTTATCCCCCTCTCTTGTGCGCCTACCTAGGGCTCCCTTCCCCAGATTGAAGTTTCTTTCTAACAGGTGAGCAGGCACACTCTGTGTCCTTACCTGAGGTTCAGAATATATATATATAACAGAAAGGAATTCTCTAGTCTTATATGCAATGAGAAGTCAGTAGAAAAGGTGGGGTTAGTTTTAATATCTATGAGTTCTTGGTCACGAGAGCATTATTTCAGTGTATTAGAACTGCTGACATTTGTTTCAGTGTTTACATACCAACTTAAAATTCTCCTGGTAATTATTTCCAGAATCCTAAATGCTTAAAAGATGGAGTTTAGTCTAGAGCCCAGACTATAAGTGTAGATATGATGGTAGGCTTTCTGTTTTGTAAAAAAGCCTTAATTTGTATCAGCTCGTTTGACTTCCTTTACAAATAATACCAGCCCACTACTTTTTACATAGGGGATGAAATATTAGCAGTGTCTGGACACCAGTGTTACTTCATATCGAATTGCTGAGTTTGTTTACATTTTCTCTCGTGAAACCATGGGCTAGAAGGATGCTTGACCTTTTTTCTGGTAGTAACCTAGCTCAAAAGCATGGGGCTT
Organism: Molothrus ater; assembly: GCF_012460135.2. Lineage (NCBI taxonomy): Eukaryota > Metazoa > Chordata > Aves > Passeriformes > Icteridae > Molothrus > Molothrus ater. The sequence continues at coordinate 129,037,001 of NC_050478.2, forward strand.
CACAAATATGAAACCTCAAGGTGATAGTTAGCATGTCTTTGCAACACGGAATTAAATTTAAAGGGTTCCTAAAACTGAAGTATTTTAGGAATGCAAACTCAGGCTTATAAGCTCCACATGATCTAGCAATGTGTTTTTCTCCTTTGCATAACTCAAAGCTGTACTTTCTCTCCCTGGAGCCTGTGAAAGATCCAGCAGCACATAAGCCAGCAAAAGGCATGCTGTTTCTGACCAGTTTTAATACAGAAAGAGGTCCCTGGTAAAGGACACCCCATGAGTATTCATTCTTGGGTGCATCATCCCCATGGACCAGTTTGAATTTTTCAAATGAGCCCCACTTTGGGACTCTTCTTTCATTGTTTTGAGTGCCCTCACTGTCTCTGTGAGTGTGGGAAGAGCTCAGGACCCCACAGAGGGTGCTGAAAGTCCAGAGCACGTTTCTCCTCTGGGCTGTTTCATGGAGGATGGGTGTTGTAAAGTGCATGCTGCAGCCTGGGGTCTGCGCTGGTGCTGGAGCCCATGGCCTGCCCCTGCCTGCCGTGCCAGGAGCCCAGCAAGGTCTGTGCTGCTGGGAGCTTGCTGCAGGCTGCAGGGATCACTGACACAAGCTTAGCTCTAACTTTTTTAAGCTGACTTAGCAGCAACTGTTTCACTCTCCCGTGTACGTCAATAAAATCAGTCAAGGCTTGTATCTGACCTAAATCTGTGTGACTGCTGCAGAGCTCGTACCCGCCTGCATCACACAGGGGCTTGGCTTGCACTGCTGCATCCAGCAGAGAGGTCCCAGATCAGCTGAGAAGCCCAAGAACTTGGCATTTTGGGTGCTTGTGGATAGGATACAAAAGGCTTAAATCCTGGCATGGCTGAGACTTGGCAGATCAGCTGCAGAGAGACACCTGACCTCCTGCTCTCCCAGGCTGTGTCTCCCTCCACAAACCCGTCCCTGTGACATCCCCAGGTTGCACACCTGAAGATGTCCATGCTGGCCCATGTGTGACTGTGGTACTCACATGCCCTCTGAACAGAGAGAAAATGTGAGACAAGCAGAGAAGAAGGAAAACACAATTCTTACCTTGCTTGCTGTGCCTGTGCTGTGCTAAAGTAGAATGCAATATGGAGATGGTTTACCCAAAGTGAGGATGTTTTGTTCCCTTGGCCTGTCGGGCCAGGTGTGTGTGTGTGTCAGACTGTCACGGGACAGTCATGAGAGAAAGAGATGAGTGCAGTGTGAGCAGTTGTGAGCAAGAGTGAGTGCACGGCAGATTCAGTTTAGATACAATGTACACAGTATAGTATAATAAAGTAATTCTTTAGCCTTCTGATGATGGGGTCAGATGCATCATTCTCTCTCCCCTTTGTCCGAGTCGCCTTTGATTTACAATAAGTGACCATGCTGGGGAGCTGGGCACCTCTCCCACATGAGATTTCATCACTGCTGGATAGGAGCCAGCTGAGCTGTGTTCAAGCCTGCTGGGAAAATCCAGATGAAGTAAAACACATCTGTCTTTTGCCAATGAGTTCAATGGGTAGAACAATGGCACAGGGAAACAGAAAGCCTGGAGTTTACATTAAGAGGTCTTAATGGGACAAAAAACATTGCCAGCAGATAAGACAGATAAGATCTCTGTAATTGCATATCTCCTTGTAGATCCAGTCCTAGGGCAAAACTGACAACTTCATACCAGTAATCTCTGTGGCTGTTTAGAAACACAACTAAACACTGGGTTGACCTGCGTGTTTGCATCCCAAACCAGAGAGCCACACAGCTGGAACTATGGTGGAGTATTAACATTGCCTAACACTTTCCACAAAAGCATCACAGTTTCTCTTTCTTTTGACTTTGCCAGTTTTCAACTGCTGGGGCCAAAATTCTGCATACCAGGTGTTTGCCTCAGGCTGAGAAAATCTAAAACATTTTAGCCAAAAAATATGTTCCTTTTGTGAAGGGATGAGGTAAAGGGACAACTCAGGTGAGTTGCCCATCCAAGAAACTCTGGAAGGGTTTCCTCTGTGTGGCTCCTAGAACCTGACTCTGGGAGCCAGGTCTCCATCTCTGCCATTCCACCATGTGTCAGGGAGCAGCTTTCTGCCTGTGACAGTACAAGGACCCAAATAAGACCAAGTCTGTGCCCACACTTCCATTCCAGCAGCTGAAGCAGCTGAGATTTCCCAATTGTGACGGAGACCTGCCTAATTTTGGGACTGCCCAGCGATTGAGTATGTGCTGCCCTGGGCACCCCAGTGCCCTGAAACAAAGGAGGAGAAGCTGTTTGTCTCTTCCCTTCCCAGACACCATGCAGTGCCAAAAGGAGGGCACTGGTCTTGGAGGAGGTTCAGGAGATAGCAAGCAGTGAGTCAGACCAGTGCATCAATTTTATTTCCAGGACTTCCAGAAAAATTGCTGCTCCTCATCCAGTCCTGCCCACCTGGAGTAGGACAATGAGCAGTTGTAGAGTACAGCACCTGGGGCTGTACTCTACAAAGGAGAAAACAGAAAGTACAGACAGGGCAACCCAAGTTGGTGCTATTTGGTTCTGCCCCACCAGCAGCATCCAGCCCATGTCCTGCTTAACTCCTCAGTCACTGCCTTCCCACTGCCCTGTGTGCTGGTGGGTGGATAACTGCTTTCAGGGGCAGAAAGGTGGCAGCTTTGAGCCTTCAGACACCAGAGAGCACCACAGGTAGTAGACAGCCTCCTTTGCTCTCCTCCTGTGCCCCCGTGTTTTGAACAGGCAGTCTGTGCCTTGCCTGTGCCCCCTATCTGCAGTAATCCTGCTCGGTGTGGGCAACTTCCCAGAGCAATGCTGGGGATATGGCAGAGAACTATTTCCTAAGATAGATTAAAAATACCATTATCAAGTCAACTGGACAGTCTGCCAGCATTAAAGATTTTGGCAATAAGCTTTTTCTTTTTCTTTCTGTTTTTCTTTTCTCTTTCCCCATGACTATATCTTGGCTGAAATCCTGCATTGTGGGTTTTGGAGGACTTCAGTAGTGTACCCAGCCAGAAACAAATGCAGATATGACTGTGGCAGTTATGGGCTGTCATCAAAGGGTCAACCCAAATGCCCACCACCAGAAAGTGGCAATGATGCAGATTGTGTCAGAGGATACTGAGAAGATGCAGCACCAATGGAAAGCCTACATCTTGTTTCTCTGTGAACACATACATACTCCTCCATGTGCTACTGAGTCCTACTGCACATAAGAGTGCTGAATATTGCATCTAGCCCAGCTAGGGAAAAAAACAGAAAGAGACATCATTAGAATGCCCAAGGGCTTGCTCACCAGGCTGTGTGTGCTCTTGCCTTCCTCTGTTTCTTTTTGATCTCTCCTCAGCTTCTTAGGCTGTGCTGTCAGTCCAGCCTTGCTCATTCATGCATTCACAGTTTATCCAATTATTGCATTACTGGCAGTGAGGAGCTGCAATAGATTCTTTCCTACCCACTGCTAAGAGCAAATGGCAGGGGAAAGTGTGTGTGTAAGTGTGTATGTGTGTGTGTGTGTGAATGCAGATTGCTTGGAACATTCTCTAAAGCTGCATGGAAAATTACAGAATATGCTAGGTGGGTAAAAGTGGGCAGGAAAGGTTTCTTGCTAGAAAGATTCTATTGAAGGAAAATAAGTTGTATTAATTTAAACACATTCACTAGCGATTTTTTGGTTTTTTTGGCTGAGTTCCTTGCAACTTCTAACTTGTTTCTACTTCTGCAGAATGACCCTTTGGTGCAGAAAACTTTCATGATCAACAAATTTTTTTCTAAGAGAATTTCTGGTACAAGCCTGCCATTGCTCCTAATGCTGACCACACCTCAGAGCTGAGGCATCAGCCCTCAAGTCCCACTCTAACACTCACCTGCCTCAGTTCTCCCTCCCACTTGCTCTTTAGCATCAGTGTGGATCCCCAATTTTGGGTCCAAAACCTGCTAGGGGATGGTAAAAAATAAAGAAGCTCATCAATTGCTGGACTGTGCTTTGATAGAGGTGCTGAAATCACTCTCCAAACACAATTTCTTTGCTATGTTTTGGCCATTGCTGGTGGGCTGGTGGGGTGTCATGCATCACTGACTCTGGAATCTGAGTAGCAGCCTTTGCTTTGAATCAGTTTCTAAATTGTTTCACTTTGGGGCCTCAGGGAGCCTTTGTCACCCACGCTGTGCTATTAACAGTGTCTGCTGGGACTGGAGGAGGCTTCAGCCACCACCACATTCCCATAATGACAACAAGAGAGCTGGGAGGCACAAAGTAACAAGCCCAGGGGCTCCAGCTCCTTCCCTGGCATTCTCTCCTGTCCTTCTGCCCCTGCTGCATCTCTGCTCTGGTGGCCAAACCCTGCAGCTGAGGTGCCTTTGAGGTGCCCAGTGTCCTCTCCAGAGCTAAACCTGCATCTCCTCTGGGCTCTGCCACTGCAGAAACTACAGCTTCTTTGAAACTATCCACAGAAACCTGTTCCCTCTGTGCCCACCATAGCACTGCCTTACTGAGACTGATAAAATCTAGCTCCTCTAGAGCATTTTCCTCAGAGTTGGGACCTTTTCTGTTAGCAGCTGATGACTGCAAGAGCTAACACACACGCCTGGGGCTCCAGTGTCTTCCCCACTCAGGCCACAGGCTCTTTGCACTGCTTTCCTTTGACCTCAGAGATGTTTTACCAGACTCACAGCTTGAGAAGTTTGACCCTGAGCTGGCCAAAGTTGTATGACCAGAGAACTGGGATAGGTACTCAGTGGTTTCTGCCACCAGTAGGATTGTGAGTGTTCCTGGAAACACATTAAAAACAAATGTTGGCTAGGTGAGATCCCCAGATCCTTAATATGTGTAAGAGACAAATCCTGGCAGGATTTTCCAGTGACCCTTGGTAAGATCTCTTACTGAGCACACCTCTGCACTTGTGCTTGCCGAGGAAACACCTTTGGGGCCAGGTGGGGCGATGGAGTATTTGCTTGTCTGCAGTGTAGAGTTACTGTAACCTGTGGTGTGATGTGAGCAGGCAAAGGGGAAGATGACCTTTTGGTTTTTGTTTATCTTCCAGCTGCCTGCAGTATTTTTCATTTCCATCTTACAGTGTGCTCACTTCTATCTTACAGCCTGCTCACTTCTGTCTGAAAAGAAATTGAAAACATATAACTGAAGAGCTGGTTGCTAGCAAGGTGAAGTCTTTATGCCTGTGACCTCAGGAGAAAAAACTCATCTTAAAAAACTAAATCTGAAATGGTCTGGGACAAATTATATTCTCAAAAAACCTCCCATATATTGTTATTGGATCAATTTTTTTATGGCAGAGTTAAAAATAATTCAGATGTTGGTCTGACTTGTGGGTGACAGTGAGAATTTGCAGCTGTGGGAATTAAATCCCAGAGGCCAAAAATGATACTTGCAAAAAACCTCATCTGAAGCAGGAATGTATATAAGGAGGCCAGAATAAGGCTGAGATAAAAACCAGATTTCATGTCTGATGACATCTTTAGGCTTCTGTCTTTTCCAGGAGATAAAAGACCAATGAGTGCAATAGCAACTGGTAGCTCTCTCCTGGCCATTTTAAAGTATTGCTGAGCTCTGAAGCTCTTAAATGAGATTTATTGCATCTACCAGAGTAATGTACAGGGGGTCTTCTGCTGAGGATTTCCACGTCTGTGGAATATTTCTTCAGTTACACCGTTATCAAATTGTTAGAGAAAAAATGCTACCCAGTCAAAAGCAAACATAAACTAGCTTAGCTATTGTAGAGAGAATTATTTGAAAACATATAATTTATCTGTTAGGGACTGTTTTGTTTCAGGTGATTTAGCATGCACTGCATGCTTCCTGATTCAGCAGGAAGATCAGTATCAAGAACTCATCTTGGAAAACAGATCAGGTGAAAGCAGTAGATTTTTAAGCAGAAATGGCAAATATGGTACTGGTCAATATGACCAAGTACTGGACATTCCTCTAAAAATAAGGAATTCTGCTAAGGTTTTACCTTGTCAGAGTTTGGGATACAGTGAGAAAACAATGTTGTTGCTTCAAGACTAGCCAAATAATTTTCAGACAAATGTTGAAATCCTCAAGGGCTCTGTTAAACTCTCATAATTTCCAACACTGAAATTGCATCTTGCAGAGGTGAAATTGCCTTCAATCTGATGAGCCTCTGGCTTCCTTTGATCTAAAAATAGCCTGTCTGAGCCTCAGGCACCCGTCACCATGCTGCTTCATCTCCTGAGGCAGGCGGATGCTGAAGGGCAAGAGGCACATCAGGGCTGGGGGAGAGGGGAGCCCCATTCCCAGCTGGCAGGCAGAGAGCAGCACCCTGCAGCCCAGCCCTTCTGCCCTGCACAGGCAAACCCAGCTCCAGCTTCAGGTCACATCAGGAGCTGCTGTCAGAAGGAGTTTTGTGTGGTACTGCAGTGTGTCATGCACAGTCACTTACCAAAGAGCCCTTGGGTCAGAACAGAAGGATGGAGCCCTCTGAAATGGTTTTCTGATGTGAAGAGATGGGGCTGAGGGTGAGCTTTCTCCCTGCAAGGGTCCCTGAGCATCCCCTGGGAATGCCTGTGTCCCAGCCAGGCTGTGCACCCCCAGCACCAGGTGCCACAGAGGTGACTCTGCCCTCTTCTGGGCCCTGGGGAATAGGAACAAGAGGGAGCTACAACAGGACATGAGAAATACTTCTCATGGATGCCTGGAGCCAGAGCAAGGGCTCCCACTGCATCTCAGCCCCATGCCATTGGGAACCCTGCCTGTTCCAAGTAATGCACATAATGATCTCTGAGTGAGATGGCTTCTGGGCAAGGCTGGGTTTAACCCTGTGCTCAAATTTTGCTCCATTGCCTATTCTTTGCCATCCAGAAAATACCAGAGAACTTTCTTAATGATTTCTTTGGTTATTTTACATTTTGTGACAAACCAGTTTCAAACCAGATCACAAATCTGCAACTTCACAGCAGCTGGATCACAAGTGCTGTATTTTTTTCCTGTAGGTAAAAGACCTGTATTGATTTCCAGTATATGCTTTCTTCTGGCAAGGAGATTTCCATGGTCATTGAGTTGTCCACTGGATGGTGCTTTTTCTAACCCATCTGAATTTGTTCTCATCCCTATTTAAATTGTTGATGAAGATGTAATTTACATTAAAGCAATTTGCAGAGAACACCAGCCTGGCCGTGAGTCAGCATGTGGGTGCCAGGACATTTATTTCTGATGCTGTCCTGCTGTGTGAGATTGGTGCTTGGGGCTCTATTTTCTAACATCTGTGAATGTTGTTTTCCTTGACACCTCCAGTAAGTGGACAAGAACACTGCTTACACTTAGGGAGACAAAATCTGTACAAACAAATTTTCCTTCAGCATTTCTGCAGAACAATCCTTCTTCTTCATATCAGCTTTATTCAATGCTCTGGTAAGAGAGGACTTCACTATTGTTTCTTAGATTGCAGCTGCTAATGCCAAAACAAAATCTTTTAAATAGATATATATATAAAAATATGTGCTGTATTTGCTAATTTGGTGCATGGGTGTTATGGCAGCAGCCCATTTTTGAGTATATGCCCTTAGCTGAATGGCACATTACAGCACCCATGCTCTTTCCTCTATTTCATCCCTGTGAAGCCCTTAAAATTTTTTTCTTCAGACTTTTGGTAAATTAAGATGCCATTAATATTTTTTTCTCTAGTCAGGTGTGTCCTTTTTACTTCTGCCAGTAATTCTGACAAGGCACACTTACAAGCAGGTGAATTTGCTTCATGTATTTCTGCTCTGCATTTCTTCCCTGACAGATGCTTGACAGTTGCCTGTGTATGGAGTTTGGTCTCCTCTCTGCTTGGTTAAATATGAGGCTTGTACCTTGTCTCAGGCATATCTAAACAGCTGCTCTCAGAACCAGGAGTTTACCTGCTGAGAGGTTTAGATCAGTGCTCATAATTGTGGTGTGCTAAGGGCTCATTTTCAATAATTCTTTTTCAATAACAACAATTGATTGTTTAAGATAAAACAAAATGCTGTTTTTCCAAGATGTTTGAAACAGATAAGCAGATATACATATATACATATACGCATCATACATATATATATACATATATATATTTGAGGCCTCCATGTTTAATAAACACATTAACTGCAGTTGATGTTATTGAATCACCTTAACTGTTAAGCTTTGTCTTTTAAAAAGAGCAATCACATCTTCAAGCATTAACTAAATGTGGAATATTTTGTCCCAAACAGTGATCATCACAAATTAAGTTTGAGTAGAACCAGAGCTCTACAGCCAAAAATGTTCAAAACCATCATTATATAATGCCATATACTACCTCCTTTTGGCTTAGGACTCTAATAGTGCAGAAAAGGCTGGGACCAGGTATTCCTGTGCCTGATGCTCCTGGCAGAGCCAAACTGGTGTCTTGTCACAGAGGCACCTGCTCTGCAGCAGCTGTGAGGCAGTAGGTTTACAGGACCTGTTTGCACTTTGAATTAGAAAACCACAATGTGGTGGTTTGACAGGAAATGTGTTTTTTGGGATGCTGTGTTTTGGGCCAATGGATATTCAGGCTTTAATATTGGCATTTAACCTGGCCATTGGACATGGACACGCCTCTGAGAACACGGGGTTAAAAGCAGAGCTCTCCCCTGGGAGGGTTCTCTTGGGTTTCCGGCGGGAAAGAGTTCGGGTCTCTGCCCCGGCCCAGCTGCTGGCTGGGCAGGGGGAGGGGAAAGCCATGAGGCCGAGAGAGGTAGGCCTGAGCCCGGGGGTGGAAGGGTGGAAGAGAGAGAGAGAGAGAGACAGACACACCGGGAGCCATCGGGCAGCCCCCCCTGAGAGACACAGAGAGAGAGAGAGAGAGAGAAGAGCCGCTGCCTGGGACTGTAACCTTGAAGCTTGATAAACATGAGCCTGTGCCGGCAGCACGGCTGGGACGGAGAAGAGGGGGGGGTTCAGCCGGCCGCTTGTAGGAGCTTTTAACCCCTTTTTGGAGAATGAGAACTTTACAGAACATTGACTTCTCTTAGAAGATAGAGTGGAAGATGAGGAAGGAATGTGCAAGTGTGAGAGAGGTCTGGGCAAGTGAGAAATAGTGGAAGAGTAGAGAAGAATCCTAGTGGGCAGAGATGATGGAGTGGCTTTTGCTGGACTCTTTTTGTACAGCCATGGACAGAACCATGTTCCTTGTGACACAGAGACTGCATTCTAGGGGGAGGCAATGGCCTCAGAACCAAGAGGGTTCAGTGTTGGTGCCCCTCGGCCCCAGGGGGTGAAAAATATGGGGGGGACAGGTGTCCCAGAGGAGAGATTGTGGGGACAGGTGTCCCAAAGGAGAGATGGACAGACCCATGTTCCTTGTGATACAGAGACTGCTCAGTGTTGATGCCCCTCGGCCCCAGGGGGTGAAAAAATATGGGGGGGACAGGTGTCCCAAAGGAGAGATTGTGGGGACAGGTGTCCCAAAGGAGAGACTGTGCCTTTTTTTTGATCGGGACAGTGCATCTTTAAAAAGACAACCCTAGAAGCAGCTCTGGTCCATGTTCAGTGGTGAGAGCACTGGACATGAAAAGGAAGAGGTCACGACGGCAGATGTACCCTGGGCAGTGCCACGAGTGACACAGAAACACACGAGGCTTCAGCTGTGTTTCCAGGGGAAGCCCATGGTACAAGAAGGACTCTTCTCCTCTTGATGAACTGAGGATTGATTGTTTGAAGGGTAGTTCTGGACTAAGAGTTGGTGATTTGGGGAATAGATGCATTGTATTGGAAATTTGGTGGGGGGAGGAGGAAATGTATTTGTAAGGTTTTCATTTTCCCTGTGTGTGTTCCTTTTATCTATAGTTGTAGAGTAGTTAATAAAGTTCTGTTTTCTTTTCTTTCCTGAGTAGGAGCCTGCTTTGCTTATTCCTGGTCACATCTCACAGCAGAAACCAGGGAGAGGTATCTTCATGGGGGCACTGGCATTGTGCCAGTATCAAACCATGACACACAACTTGTTCTGTCTTGTGTGAACAGGCATAGCAAGAGCAGGATCCTGCATGATCCACCAGCAGGCAAACCCTACTGAGCAGTGGGTCTATGGACTGGCTTCTCATGAATATTGTTTAACTGATTTATTGTGTTTGCATGGAAATACAAGCCTTGACAGGAGAGATGTGAGACCCCTCATCACTTCTGGTTGACTTGTTGCAGTAGCAAAGAGCTGCAGCAGTTATCTTCAGGCTGAGATGATTGACTGGAAGTGATTTTTCACCAGGTGACATTTGCAATAATTACATGGTGCTTTATTTGCTTGGGAGGAAATAATCAGCACGACCTTCAAAAGGATCTGTGGAAAGCAGCTCTTGCAAAAACAATTATTTGAACCTCCTACTATGACAGCTCCTGGTACAGCTAGGAAATGGGGGGAGTGTACTGCATGTATGGGAGCTGCTGATGGCTGCCAAAAAGACAAGCAGAGCCAGGAGGGAGAAGTGCTAAACTCAAGGGAAATCAAATTTCCTTCTGAAATCCTGTGTCTTCTCAGCATCTGCTTCTCTCTGCCAGGCTGCAGGTGGTGAAAAAAATCAAAGTGAGTGGCTGGGGAATCAGGTTTATTGCACAGGGTGGAGCAAGGCTGGAGATCTGACCCCCTGCTCCATCCTATGGAAGAAATTTTTTTTGGTACTCACTTATTCCAGATTTTACAGCATGGTGTGAGACAAGTAATTACATGCTTTCTGCCCTGAGGACAGGACTTTCTCCATGCTCCCTCATCCTGTGGCCCTGAAAAACAAGCCATTTGTACCATGGTGAAACTGGACAGCTTTCTGGTGCATGATCCTGTGGGGTCAGCATGCCCTGTCATGTCCTGGGACACAGCCTGGTCACTTGGGGGCACTTCTCTGCCCCAGCCTGCAGGAAATGTTGGACCCAGTGGGTGTTTCCACTCCTCTTCCAAGCCAGTGGCAGCCCAGGTCTCACTCTTCTGAACTCATCCCTCTATTAAATAAGGTAATGCCATATAAAAATAGCAACCTATGGCTAGCTGGTTTATTGAAACTCCCAAAAGAAACAGTTAGCAACAGAGTTATGCAATATAAATAACTTTTCTGACATCCCCACACCCACCTTCTTGCTGTCAAACTGAGACCAGCCTGGAAAATTTAAAATGGGATTTAAAAAAATATGAAAGTATACTGAATTACTTTTAATTAAAAACACAAGCCAAAAGGGCTAAAAGACAACAACAATCTGAAGAGACTTTAAATAAACAAATATATGAATAATTATTCTCAGGCCAAGAAAAAGTTGGAAAAATTACTCATTTTGGGCAATCCTGAAAAGGAAGCCAGTAAAACTTGCTGTTTCATCAAAGAAATCTAATTAACATTTTGTTTTAAAGGAGCTCGTTAGACATCTGTGACTAATGTGTTAGGGATGTGTGCATGGCACCAGGGCTTGTCACCCCTCACTGCCCGAGGGCAGTCCCTACCTCAGTTTCCCAGAAGAGCTGCCAGCATTCAGCCTGTGCTGGGGCAGTGGATGGACAAGGGGCATTGTTTTGGCTTGTCAGCTGTTTGAGAGAAAGCAGAGTGCTGCCTTGGGCCCTCTGGGGTTTGCAGATCCTGTGGGAATCCCTGGAGCTGGAGAAGGGCTGTGCAGGGCACCAGGAGCTGCTGCTGGGTCACTGAGCCATGCCAGCACCTCACTTTGCCAAACCAGGTGCACCATGAAGTCACCAAAGCTAAGGGCAGCTGAGGGGTGGCAGGTTAGAGATTTGGATGATTTCCACAGCACCTATCCCTGTAGGCACCGTTCCCATCACTAGGGCTGCTGGCTGTGGACACACAGCCACTTAGGGGAGGGAGTTTGGCCACATTTCTGGCTTCTTGCAGCACTGGGACAAAGTCTTGCCCAGTGCTCTGTTTGCTCAGCTCTCTGGAGAGCACTGGCTGTGTTTGCTTATGGCTGCCTTGTGCAGAACCTGGCTGCATTCCAGCAGGAGTCCCCGAGCTCAGCCAGGATGTGCCCTCTCTGCTCCCAGGGAATTCCCCCTTTCTTTGGGACTGCTCCCACTTTAGGTTCTGCTTCCTTGCACAGATCCTGAGGGCTGGATGAGTTGCTTTTACCTGCCCTGCAGGTAATGCAGAGCCCATGCTGATGTTTCCTGATGCCCAGCACCTCTGTTAGTAAGGGTGTTGCCCATCACTTTCCAAGTTGCACACCCTTGTAAGGCAATGGATGAGGCCTGTGAGTGTGCCAGTGCTTGGAGTTAAATGCCCTGCACCTTCTGAACTGGAGCCCAACCATCTGCTGCACAACTGTGGATTGGTCAGAAAACTGCTGGTGACTCAGTAGAAGGAAGCAGAGGCATGGGCAGTCTATTTTTAGCTGTCAGTAAATGTACTAAAGTGGCTTACTGCTGAGTTGAAGAAGGGACAGACAATCCCTGCTTGCCCTATTTAGGAAATAAATGTGAAATACTTGCATCCATTTCTAAAGTCTAAATTATAGGTGCTGCTGGAGAGAGGTGTGCTTGGGAGGACAAATCTCTGGCCATCCCTCTGTGTGGCTCAGGACAGGCTTTGCTTCACAATGCAGCAGCAATTTAAAAGGCAACCAGCACTTTTACAGAAAGAAGAGTAAAGGAAGAATGTGGCACTCATCTGGAAGTGTGCTGCAGCTACCTGACAGTGCTGAAGTCTGCTCTGCCCTTCCTGAAAAGGATGTAAATAAGTGATGGGCAGCAATGAGCCCAGGGGGAGTGTTAAGCTTTTCTTTTACAAAGGGGAGCAGTAAAAAGGAAAAATTTAAACAAAATTTTATATATATGTCTTGAATCAAAGATGATATACATATATAAAATAATCATAGAATCATAGAATATACTGAGTTGGAAGGGACCCACTGTGGACTTTCACACTGCAACTCCCAGCACTGCACAGCATCCCTCTGGGAATAACACCATGTGCATATATGTAAAAAAGTTTGTGTTCACTTTGTATCAGGATATGAGAAAATATCTGGGGAAACTAAGAGTTTGTATATTCACAGCCAACAAACACTTTTGGCTTACCCAGTGAAGAATTGTCTGCAGATACAGCAAACTTCAAAAGTGTTGTAAGGTTGCAAAGAAGATGAGCTATTAGTGGATATAAAAGGACACATAGAGATGTTAGTAAATTTTAACAAATCCCATTTTTGCCTGAAATGTCTCCTGCTACCATAGATAGTAACTCTGATTGAAGTGGAGAAGAAAGAAGTCACTTTTCTTTGTATGTGGCCGTGTCACAGTTCCTCCTCTGGTCTTTGTTTTCAAGGCTTCCACGCATCCTTTCAGAAGGGGTAAGGGTTGACATTCAAGGGACGGATGTTGGCAGGGATAAATTTGCCTAGAAAAATGTGCTGGCCAGGGCTGTTGCTGGGATAAGATGCCATGAAGGAGTGACTGGACCAGTGTGGGAAATGAGCCAAATGGTAAGGATGGCAGAAAATAGGTCTCAGCAGGGCACCTGCATGTGGGTGTCTGGGGCTGGACCTGCGGGAGGGGTTTGCCTGATGGGAGCTGAGACATAAACTAGGGGAGACTCTTGCAATTGGATCTGCAGATTGTTGTTGCCATCACATCAGTTCTCTAAAAAGAGACTAGGAAAGCTTACTCCATCTCCATCTGTCAGTGGCAGTGGGAAAGGCTGCTCTGCCACAGGCACTGCTGCTCTTTAAAAGCTTCCACATGCTCCTTGGCTGAGCTGCTGCCGAGGCTGCTTTCCCTGCGGTGGCCGTGGTCGCAGAGCAGCGGGATGGGCTCACGGCTCTGGGAGGCAAAGCATCTGCACTGAAACAACTTCAGCATGGCAAAATGGTTTGATACGTGGGAAAAAGTAGCTGGGGGAGATAGAAAGAAGGAATGACCCCTAAAAGATAAAGGGAAGAGGACAAACCGCCTCTTGGGTTTTATTCATGATATTCTAAGCATTAGCAGTTACTAATGGAGATCTAGGGGAATCTGTGCAGTGCAGATCAATATTCTAGGGGGAGGGTTAATTAAAAAGATGTATTTTCTCTTTGGCAGAATTATGTGCTGGAGCTGTAGGGTTGGTCTGTTGGCTCTCCAGGACCATTCACACACAGTCGCTTGCAAATCTTGCAGAGACTGTAGCTTTTCCCAGCAGGTACCTGTGACCTACCCCTGACAGTGTCCCCATAGAATTTGAAGTAGGTGTTAAAGGGCTCTGCCTGTTCCTGACTCAACCATGTCCAACCCCATGCTGTGCTCCTGGGAATACCACTACTGATAGTCATCTTGGCATCTGCCTGTTCCTTATCCTCACCTGCCTTCCTCCCATCACCTCTGTGGCTGGAGGAATAGGGCTTGCTTGTCTGCTTTGGCAGAGGAAGGCACAGGAGCACTTTGAGTTTTCCACATTGTATTACTGGAGTAAATGTTGGTGAGAAACCAAAGACTGAATGTTCAAAAGCATGGGAGGTATTAGAGCCACATGGGTTTGGTGGTTGAATCACCCAAAAATAATCTCCCTAACTTGCTGGGCCAGGATAAAAGTCACATCTCTAGGAATACCACATAATAAAAAATCAATTTAAAAGTCAATACTCTTAAATTTTCCCTGCAGAGAGCCTGTCTGGATTTGCATTTCCTCACAGCTGGTCTTTATGCACAAGATGTTCCTCATGCAGAACTCCAGTTTCTGCTCACTCTGTGCTCCCAGAGCTCCAGCCCAAGGCTGGCAAGGCAAGGCACTGGTGTTAAGGAATCTTGTGCTGCTGTGAAACATGACATTTATGAAGCACCAGTTCCCTCTTTTCAAAATCAGCCTTGGCAATCCTTTTCTCTCTGTGTCTGTAGAAGACACTGTGCTGGATGTGAGCAGGCTCCTGGTATCCCTTTGCTGTAGCTGTCCCTCAGACATTGCTCCCTTCCCTCCTGTGCACTTGGGTCTGAAAGTGTACAGGGTTGCTCTGCAGCACACTCCAATTGATTTTTGTAGGTGGCTGCCCAAAACAGGAGCACTTGCATGTTTGCATTTCTTAGAGGATGATTTCAGTCCTCAGCTCTGACCACCTATACTCTTTATTTCCTGATGGATCTTGAATTACAAAGTATTTTCTTGTCATTTTGCTCTGGAAGAAATGGAGCATTGGTCAGTGGTGATGAGGGAAATGATCACTCTTCTCCTATTGCTGCTACTCCCCTGGCTTCCCTCCAGTTTCAGTCTGTGCAAAATCAGAGGGAGGACTGTGAAACACCCCAGCATACAGTGGTGAAAACATCTTCCTCTCTGGGGCTTTGGCAATTTTGAATGGAAACCTTGGGTTATTCCAGGGCTGGACATTGCACAGGCCAGCCTTATCTCTGCTGATATTTCAGTTCCTGTCTTAGACCCAGCAAGACCATCAAATTTCACATTGCCCCTGGGATCTGTCCTTAGGGGTATTTTTGACTTTGAATCACTCAGTTTCCTAACTTGGCTCTTCTCTTGCACTTGACATGAAGTTGTATAATCTGGGTCTCTTGCGCTGGGATCTTTTCACTGATGCTTTCCTTTGGCTCTAGTTTTGTGCAGTTTTGTTTATCAAAACCTTCATGAAGCTTCCTGCTACTGCAGGCAATAATTATTCTTATGTGTACAGACACTGCACTAGAAATATTTCCGTTGCCTCTGAACATACCTGTTTAGTATTAAAATATGGACTTGGGCTATTTTTGGCAATTGCCTCGTAATGGTCTTTGCTGCAGAGACGTTTTCTGACCACTGATTTCATAGTCAATGCATCCTTCTCTCAGACCTAGATGTTCTGTTGCTTGTGGGTTTGTGTTTTACCATTGCCACATCTTCATCTTTAGACATTCATTTTCTTCTATAGCTCTGAAGAGCCACACTTTATTTAATTATTTTTCTTCTGTTACATGGGAAAACGCTTCTTTGTTGATTCGGCCACTTGCACTTTGAAACCTTTTGCCTGGTTTTCATTGTTTTGTTATGTCTTGGCTGAGCCAGTGTAGCTCATCAGCTTTAATTGGAGAGAAAGCACAGGGTGTGTTTGCTTTTCCCTGAAAACCATTTCTTCTTCATAACAAATTTTAAAGGCCTATAAAATTAATTAATAGCCTGCCTGAGTGCAGCTGGTGCTGAGGGGAAGCACAGCCTGCCCTGTCACAGAGCAGTAGGGAGTCCACCATCCTCTTCCCCCTTTCTAAAGGCACTGTGTGTGTTTTGGGGCTAGAAAAAATACTCTAGGAGTAACTCAGCAAGCAGCCAACCCTCTGCATATCAGTGGGATTTCTGCTTGGAAAGAGTGGTAGACTATCTCCAGGAGTGGGTACAGGTTGCCTTTCCTCCAGCAGCCCCTTCACAGCTCCCATTGCAGGGCTGGGGGACCAGCAGGACTGTCTGGAGGGGGGCAGGAGCTCCCCTGTGGGGGCTGGTGGTGAGACAGTATGATTGCAGTTCTCCTGGGGGTTAAAGGAAGAGAATTTGCCTTTATTTTAGTTTGGTGTAGCTGGGCCTCTGGTGCTGCCAGTTCAGCCTGTGGTGTGCCCACACAGCCACCAATTGCTTATGAAAGCTCCACAGGAAGGGACGGTGGCTTCATTCTGTGCCTTCCCCTTTCCTACACTGCTGCAGCCCCCCAAGCCCCCAGGGCTCTGCTCAGGCTGGCTCTGCACTGGGCTGTGCACAGGGCCAGTCCTCTATTGGCAGTCCTGTGGGGCAGGAATAAAAGATGGTGGGGCAGGGGGGGAAAATGCCCACTGGGGAGGAGGCTGGCATCTGCCTTGTTGCAGAATGGTGCCAATTTTTTGCCCTCTCTGATGCAGACACAAGGATTTCCTTCTGGAGGAGAGCTTAAAATGAGTTTTGGATTCCTGGTTTAATATACCAAGGATGAGCACCTTAAGCAGCTGTGTTATTGCCTGTTCTGGGCTGAGTTCTCTTTTTAGCCTTGGTCCATCCCAAAGGACCACAACTCCTCCTTTCTTGCAGACAAGTGTTAAGTGTTTCCATTCAGATATTACTGCTGCAGTGAGTGGAAAGGTCAGTGACTTTAATGCTTTCCTCTGGAACGCAGATGGAGGAGTGCTCCAGCCCCTGCAAACCTCCTTCCACCTTCTCTGTGCAAGAGATGCACAGTTTTCCCAGGCAGGTCTACAATGGTCTCTTAGTGCCTCCTTAATGACTTATCCTGACTCCAAAATCTTTTTATTTTCTTGAACACTTTGTGTTCTCAGGGACCTTCAGGACTTTTGACTATGAAGTTGTTCCAAAGTATTAATTTGCTCTGTTAAACATTAAAAAGAGCAAAGAAAAGGCTGCAGTTGACTGTCTCATTGTGTAGCAGGCAGAAAAAAAACCAAGCACAGGTTCATCTGGATCTCAAGAGACGTGTTCCTGGCTGGACAGCCCTGAAGGGTGATGCACTGGGTCTGCAGAACAGTGCAAGTAAGTGTAGGGCTAAGGATCAAGGCAGGTGTAAGTACAATAGGAGGGGCAGAAAGCAAGCCCTACTTGGCTGTCTGCAGCTGCTGGGCCACCAGTGTGATGACCCAGGTGCCACAGAACTGAATATGGATATGTACTTCAGGGGATCAGCTGAGAATTCCTGAGCTGTCCTCACATGCTCCTTATGGGGGGACAGCTCCACCTGAGTGTGTGATGGCTGGTGCCTCGTCTGCACCTCATCCTGCAGGGTGCACTTCACACCCTTCATCTCTGGCACTGCTGAAAGCCCCATGTGGTGTAAGCAACAGCCACAATCAACACACCTCTGTGGAATCAGAGAGCAGCACCTGGCCATGCCTATGAGGCTTGAGCAGAAGCCAGGCTGTGTGGGTGGAGGGTTTCCCCAGAGGTCTGGCGATGGATTGATTACAGCTGTGTGTGAGGGGGGTTAAAAATAGCTCTGCAGCTTTCCAGAGGAATGTATTTGTTATGGAGTCACTGAAAGGCTGTAGTAAGAGATCCAGGAGCAGCCTCTAGGAGCAAGCCAAGAGACAGAGCTTCTTCTGGGCACTGTGCTCCCTGGAAAGGCAGGCTTGGGCTGCTGAGCAAGGAACCTGCTCCTGTTTGTTTGCCCTCTGTGCTCAGGGAAACAAGACTCTGTGTATGTCTCATGCAATAAATAAACATTGCTGCACCAAGGATATGCATGACGTATCATCCCTTGTATTGTACTGGAAACAACCTGGCAAGACCCCACTTATTGGCTAATCCTCAGGCCAGATGGAGGTAAGAATATGTTTCAAATGTTAATTAACTACTTCATTACGTGTCTGCTTTTCTGGTTTTAAACAAATAACTAAGAAATCTTGTCCGGAATTCAGGACATCCCTCTGGCTGTTCTGGATTGCCAAGGACCCCTGCCAGGGAGCTCAGAGACCCTGGCACAGAGCCCAGGACACCTGTGACTTTGATTATGAGCCATGGAAAAAGTTACCAACCTTATATGAGGATCTGCAAGCCATGAAAGTATAAGTAGAATAATAATCAGTTTGTCACTGGGTGAAAAATAGATTTTTTGGAGTTTTTAGAATGGAGGTTCAGGAGGCAAGATGGAGAAATCTGGGCATGTCCAGCCTTTCTCCTTCTTTTCTTGGCCTCCATCTTCTGCTGTGATGTTGGCACTTACAGATTGGCTTAGAGTAGAAGCTCACTGTCTAACATAGGTGATAGGTATTGGAAAGTGATTGTAAACATCGTATACGTAGTTCTTAGTATAAAAAGATAACACCACCCTGGGCAGGCAGAGTGCCTCTGACTGTCCTGCTGAGCAGACCTTGGCAGGACAGGAGAAAGAATTCTATAGATAAGATGCAATAAACAACCTTGAGACTGAGAAATGAAGAGTTCTGACTCCTTCTTCGACCACCAGGCTGGGAAAAGAGACTTTCTAACACATCTCAGGGTCACTCTGACCAGCAAAAGTCCTGAGAAAAGCTTGGTTAGCAAATGTATTTACTGGTGCATCCTGGTTCACTGCTCAAACCCACAAGATCTCAGTCTTAACGGTGAAATTGTGAGCTTGGGTGTACGAGCAGAGCTAATCACTAACTCGTGGGGAGCACAGAGCCAAAAATCTGCAAATGGACAAGGACTACGGCAGGGAACTGAAATAAGGGACTCACGTCCTGCCACTCTGCAAGAAAAAGGTTTCCACCTTTCAGATACACAGAGGTCCTAATTAACTGATCATGCTGGTGATGCATTGGGATGAAAGGGGTTCCCATGAGCGTGGAAACAATGCACAGGTTCAGGTGAGTCTTTTCCCAAATAAGATCCCTAAACCACATCTCCAGCTTACACACTAGTATGGGTGGGAAAGAAGCAGTGATATTCAGGCTGGTTAGGGCAGAAAATGTGTATGGCTTCAATGGAAAGGGTGGAAATCCCTTAAGAAAGAGCAAAATAGAAGCAAAGGTTATGACAAGGGAGAAAAAGGTGGTGGAACTGTTGTGCAGGGTGGGGAGATGGTGGAGGGCAGGCCAGGGGGATCCCAGTACAGCACCATGGAGCAGCAGGGCTGTGTCATCAGAGTGCCAGGATAAACTCCAGTGAAGTGTGGCCTTGACAGCACAGAGGAGCAGAGGCACTGGCCACGTGTGCAGTGAAAGGCAGGTTAGTCCTAGAAGGAATGAGATGTTGCTGAGATTGAGGGGAGTTGATTCAGATCTGTGGTTTACCCTGCATAAACCCCTGGAACTACACCAGCCTCACCAGCATGCATGAAAGAACTGTTTGGGCCTAGGAGGCATTTAGTGGTGGACAAGTTGGCTTTTTATTTCAGGGATAAGTTTTTGGAGATGGTCATAAGGAAAATAACTTTAAATGCAATCAGTAGGCATTTGCCCGGGTGTCTCTGGGAGACCAGAGCTCTTGCAGAGCGTGGGTTTGCAGATAACCTCATCTTCTGGCCACAGCCTGCTGTGGGTTTGCCTGCAGGGTTACATTGTTCAGGAAATGACAGGGAGATTGATGTGTAGAGATAGATCTCACTGTGTTGACTAGATGCAAGCAAGCATCAGGATGAAGGCTTTGTGCCTGCCTTTTGGGACCCTCTGCTAGTGGACACATTCCTCCTTTTGGAGCATCTTACACCCCAGAAGTTGGCACAGAAAGTCGAGGCAGAAAAAAATCCATACTGTAAACTGCACATCCTTCCAGTGGCACCAGCCTGGAGCTGTTATTTAGTCTCACATCTCAGGGAACAGATTTGCCTACTGCAAGAAGACACATGGAGGAAAGGGTTTCTCATAGTTACAAGATGGTGTTCATCAGTTTTCAGACCTGCTGTAAGGAGGAGTCGATTTGGAAGACATGAGGAACAAAATGAGGTCATATTTTTCCAAAGAAGAGATGTTTTTCAAGTCTTTTATGATCAAGTAAGTGCAGAAACATGATTGTTTCTTCTCAGGTTGAGCCTTGACTTCTATTTCCTGGAATAAGTGCATGCATGGAGGTCTAAGTGCTCCAAACTAGATTACATAACCTTTTAGCCTATAAATCAGCATTTTTGTGAGCACTGCATCAGATTTGTTCTGAGAAGAGCGGTCTCAGAGCTATACAAATGTTTCAGAATCATTATTTTATTTTTTTATTTAAAAAAAAAAAGAAAAATTAGAAGAGAAAAAAAAATTTGCTGCAACAAAATCACTTGAATTTGGGATGCCAGTGGGACATGATTCTCCCTTTCATGGCTTTTTCCAGCATCCTCCCACAGTGCAAACACAGCCTTGGGTCTGATTGCTCCCACAAGCCCTGCCAAGCACCCAGCATCACTGGGAGCATCCTCCCACCATCCATCCATCCATCCATCCATCCATCCATCCATCCATCCATCCATCCATCCATCCATCCATCCATCCATCCCTCCTTTTCCTGTCCTTGAGCACCCAAGGAAAGGCACACATGAGAAACACACCTGGGTGCACAGAGAAGCAAAGTAGTGCAAGATGTGATTTTAAGATATGGGTTAAGCAGACCCAGGGTGCTTAGCTCACACTGCATTTCCATGAGCAAGGGCACTTCCACCCTGAGAAACAGCCTGTTGGACAGACTTCTGGCATGCTGGGCAGCAGAGCTGTATCTATCCTGGAAACAGTGGTGACAACAGGTTCAAAACACTAGAAATAGCATTTAGCAAGTTTACTGTAGGTGCATCAGTGACTAGATACGCCATATTTTGGAAACATCTCAGCAAGGCAAGCTTTGAGAAGGAATTTGCAGGCAAATATGATAGCTGCAGGTTATGTTTTTCTGGAATGGCCTTCATCTTATTCCTTTCTCTAAGGGGAAAAAAGTAGAAATGAAAATAAAAATAGAGGTGTCATGTTGGCCAAGCAGCCTTGAAAGGGCTGGAAGAGAAAACCCAAACAGCAGAAATGTTGTTTAAAAAACCAATTTCATGACATTTCACAAAATCTGAATTTTTCCATTGCTGCCTTCAGTTGCATAAAGACCTTTCATATACCCAGGTCTGTTGATCTCTGATAAAATTGCACACAGGAGGCAGCTCATTAACTCTCACTCTGCACTGAGCATGTTTTGATGTGCAGATTGCTGACAGCACAAAAAATCCTTTCTGGCTGTGTACTTAGGGATAATAGCAGTGTTGATAACGGGTACCTGCTGCAGGCAAAACACAGGGGATCCCCATCTCCTCAGCACTTATCTCAGGAGTAACAACCAGGGAATGTGAACAGTGATTGTGGAGTTAAACCTTATACAAAGTTCCTGTAATTGAAAGCCCACTACAACATCTCAAGTCAGACTCTTGAAATAAACACTAGCTTTTAAAAATTCCTGCCATTACTAGCTAGTTATTGATTAAAATAATAATTTCATTTTTATAAAGGTTTTCAAGCTCTCTTGTGTACAGAAGACTTCTCAAACATTTAACAATTCCAGGCATGAACAGTTTATTTGAACATTTATCTTGCAACACTGGAGACTACAAACAAATAACTGTTGTGTTGGTCTGGGGAGGCAGAGAGCAGAACTAACTCACCTGCTTCAGTCGACTAAACTGGATGGAATTAAACAGCATAAGCAATAAGAAAGTTAATGGATCATTTTTTAACTAGAGGATGTTGGACATCAAGACTGGTATCTTTTAAAAGAGAAAAGCACACCTGAGTTGTTGGCAGCACACCTGAGTGCATGAATGATGGGCATGTGGCTTTGTGGCTGTGCTTTGATTTCTTTCTGCTCCAAAATCACGAGGATCATGGAGAGATGTAAAATGGCTCCATTAGAGTTAAATGCTGGTGTTCATTGAAAGAACAAAAATAGAAAGCAAACAAGTGCATTGCTACAATGCTTTGGGTGCTTCATTGTCATAGCTAGTGTCCTTCTCTCTCCCTAAACCAGGAGAAGATGGTTTCAGGCCCGTTTCAGGCCCGTTTCAGGCCCATTTCAGGTGGGATCAGTTTGCCTCAGTAGATATAAACATGATGGGCTTGCAGTGGTGTGCAGCAATGCCTGTGCAGTTTTGGGGTGGCTGTTGCTGAGCCAGAGCTGCTGGGCCAGCAGAGACCACGGTCTACCCTTCCCTCTCCTCTGCACTGCCCCCAGGTCAAAGCCCAGGAGTGTCCACACCATCACCCTGAGTGGGGAGGCACACCTGCAGGGAGTGACCTGGGAAGGGAAGTGGTGATTGCACAGGGACCTCCCCAGTCCCCAAAAATCCCAGTCCTGCTGGTGGCACAGCTCTCCAAGCAGAGCACAAGGAGGGGCTGCTTTGCTCCTGCTCACAGCCCTCCCTGTGCCCTGGTGCTTGCTCCAGGCTGGCACAGCCCTGCTGCAGCCATGGCAGCTTGTGGAGACAAACAGGGTCTGCATCTGTGCTGCCACATTCCCAACTCAACTGGTCCAAAAAACTTTGTGTCTATGAATGGCAGTCAAAATTAGACCTAAGGAAAGTTCAACTTTAATGTCAAGTGCCACTGTTTCATTATGCGGATTTTCAGAGCTGCAGCCAGATCTGTCCAGTGCTGCTTAATTGCTTAATATGATAAATTATGTCTTTTGCCAACTGCTTGCCTAATTATGTATTTAATTCCTTGTAAACATCATCTCTGAGACGATGGAAGGGAGGCTGTGCAGTTTCCACAGCCAATCTGATGGGCTGGAGTACAGCAGCTATTTCTGCAGCTATATTTATCTTCCTCTCATCAATGTGACTGACATGGACCTCCAAGAAGTTATCTTTTATACCCTACTCTTCAAAATGAGGACTCTCTTTGTCACTTCTCCAGGGAAGCTGTTTTTGAATCTATTATAAAAGGTTGTTTATCTCATCTCCCAAGGACTTGCATATTTTCACAAAATATCATTTGGCCTCTTGCCATGTTTTCAGTCCAGAGTGTCAGAGGCCAGGCCAGCTTCGGGCAAGAACTGGGAGGCTCCTCTCTGTCTGAACTCCTCCTGCATCACACCAAGACACATGATTTTTGGGGAATTTTTTTGGTGGATTTTAGTCAGGACCAAGGAATTGTGACAAACTAGAAAAATACTGTTTCTGAAGCCACTAAAAGTTGAATTTCATGTCTGACCAAGTTTAACTTTTTACGCTGGAAATGGAGGGACAGGTTGCATGTGGATTGCATGTGATGGTGCCAAGCACTCAGCAGCCCAGAAGGGCAGCAGCCCTCTGCCTTGGGAGCTCACAACATGGTGTCTGTTTGTACCAAGGGAGGTGTATAATGCTGTACTTTAAAGTGATGATCATTAGAAATAAATATTTGGGACATTGCAGCTGAGGAGAAAAGGATCCAAGTCATCTATATCAGCACTGTAAAATATAAATGTGTCTGTTTCATTTATCAACTGCTTAAAACAAAAGATGTTTAACTTTACAGGATTTAATATTGGTTTAGACTTTTTCCTTCTGATAGTGCACAAGATGAACCATGTCTGGTTGAATTTTGAAAGCACAGTTCCCCTCTTGCAGATACACTGTACTTGGTAAAAAGACAGCAGCTCAGAGAAACGAAGACCAGAGTTCCACTTGCAGAAATCTGTGTAGAAAATGTGAGCAAAACTGCAGAAGCAACTATCAGAGTCACATGTGACAGCTGAACAACCCTGCACACAATGAGGATAAAAGGGCAGTTCCCCCTGGGCAGCAACTGCATGATGGATGGCTGCAGCTCGCTGCACTGCAGCTGCACAAGAACCTTTAGTATCTTTTTTATGCACATTCATTTCATGTGAATGGAGGCCATGCTTCCTGTGTTGAAAAGAACATTAAAATATATTTCCATCGAAATTCCAAAAGCTATTAGATTTATTCTTACATTTCGTGAGTGATATTTATGTGCTTCCCAGCTTTTTTCTTCTTTCCTTCTTTTGTCCCTTTTTCTGCAGGAGCTGAATAATTCATCATAGAAGGAAGCACATGGATTTTCATTTTTTATTTTAGTAAAACAATACTTCAAAGAAAGCAGTGTCAGAGGTTTGCTCATTGTGACTCAGATTTATGGAAAAGGCACTGCAAAGTCTCTGGGATCTCATTTTAGCATGGATATATTTGTAGGTCTACTCTCAGTCTTAAGTTTTCTCAATATAAGCTTGAAAAAAATTATCCTCAAATTTAAGAAATTCTGCCACTACAAAGTCTGTATAATTTGACCAACAAACATCATGATATTATGTATTTTCATTGTCTGGTCACAGCAGAAATGTTTAAAATATTTTATTGGCTTTTTGGGGGGAGGGGGCATGTGTTAAATTCATGCTGAATAAGTTAGTAAATTTCATTAAAATCAGCTGAGAATTCTTCTGCTGAGGAAACTATGCATTTTTTGAGACTTTCTTAGCAATAAAACTGCCAGGGCAAGATTCAAAAGCTTTATCTTTTTTATCTCAGTCACACTTAAAAAGCAACCCATGTTTGTAGGAGAAGATCAGAAGTTCCAAAATTCTCAGTTTTTGAAGGTTGACAGTTCAGTACTTCACGTGGGACCAACCCCAAAAGCAAAATGTACCATCTTCAGAAAGAAGGCTTTGGTCAGCACTGGTTGGCTTCAAAGTGCTCTCCGCTGCCCACTGTGATATTTAACTCTTAAATCTCTCTGACACTTGAGGTTCCCAACAACCCACTATACACATATAAGCCACTTGGAAAGTGTAAACACAGCAGGTCCCTACCAAAATGTAAATCTTGTGCTCCTAA
The DNA here is from genome assembly GCF_012460135.2 of Molothrus ater. NCBI lineage: Eukaryota > Metazoa > Chordata > Aves > Passeriformes > Icteridae > Molothrus > Molothrus ater. Next base: position 129,062,123 of record NC_050478.2, read on the forward strand.
CAGGGCTAGCTGGAGTGAAAAGGTCTGGGGGAGCGACGAGTTGTGACACACAGACACAGCAGGGACCTCTGCTGACCACACAGGCTGGGAAACACTGGTGGCAAAGCTTGCAAATTCAGATGAAATAAATGGCAAATTGTCCAGAAAGATAGGGTGTGCATGGGTTAGTTTTGCTCATTCTGTGTCCCACAACAAAGATGAAGAATTTGGGTAGGAGATGCTATAGGTAGGAGGGTCTCAATCCAGCCTTTCCTTAGAGTTTTCCCTCCTGTTTGTCCATGCCACAGAATAGTCCTGTTTTTAATACATTCAGGAATTAGATCACAGTCTTGGAGTCTTTGTTGTGTAGCTCTTCAAGACAAAGTTCCAGGCCCATGGAGAGGTCTGAAATAATGTCTCTGCATCAGTAGAAATGATTCCTTCCACCTTTGCAGCCCATGAGCTGTGGGATGTTAAGCACAAGGCACTCTTCTGGTAGGGAGAGGCTCTCACACTGGCTTCTCCAGGTTCTGCACAGTGTCTTGGCAAAGCTAAACCTGACAGGGACCAGCTCAGAGCCTCCAGGGATTGCTTTGTTGGGGTTTTGGCTCTGCTGTTTCAGGTAAGTACAACACATACTTAGGTACTCATTGCACATCATAGGTACCATCTCTTTTCTTGAGTATTTACCTTTTAAACCATTCTGTTTAAATACCTATTTTTTCTCCTAAAGGCTAGCAAATTCTGCTCACCTCCTGCTTCTTTGGGCATTACTGGCATTTGTCAGGGATCTGACACACTCAAGTGCATTGCTCTTCAAGGCACAGAGACTCAGCTCTCCACTGGGAGCTATTATTTAGGGCTCAATTAATCTTTTGTCCATGTTTTGCCTTCAGTAGCTCAGCAAAGCTCCTCACAGTGCATGCTGTGCCGTGTGGTGGATTGTTGCAAGGACTGTGCTGGCTTTTGTCTAACACACCAGCTTGTCTCACTCTCTCCTGGATTATCTTCTGACCCAGCAGCTCTTATCAGCCATAGCTGTCCCAGGATTCCTCAGAGCCAGCAGTGCGTATGGTGTTTATATGGGCTCAGAGGGGAACCCTCTGTTGTGAGTTCATAGGGGTTGACAGGGCCCTTTTTGTCCTCCTTATGCTTTGCATGTGAATTTTGTATTGTTTCCAGACAAAGTGAGACTCAGTTGTGTGTGGTGTCAGGAGCCCAATACATTTTTCCTCTCTTTCTCTTGGAATTGCAATGTGAAAAATGGTTTATGCTCCTTTGAGAAGAAGCTGAGCTGCTTTATCTGACATCAGGGATGTTACGTGGGCAGTGAATGGAGCCCCTTGTGCTTCCAGGGCACTGGAGGGTTTGGAGCAGGGCTACAGGCTCCAGCCAAGGGCCAGCTGTGACCAACCTTGATTTTTCTCACCCAACAAACTCTCAAGCTACATTAGATGTTTTTTTTAATAGAAAACTGCAGGCTTTTGTGAAGGTTCAGCATTTGAGTGAGGGCTCTTACCCCCTTAAGGAACAACTGAAGCATATTTTGAAGCAAATACACTTCAGCAAAGTGCCCACAAATACTGCAGTGAGGGAATAGGCTTTAGAAAATCTAAATTTGGATTGTTAAACTTTGGTTTGGTGTGGCTCTTACTTTGAGACTTACCAAGAAATGAAGGCAATGTGGGTGGTGTTAAAAAAAATGTCTTTCAGTAACATTTAAAGACTCCTGAATTTTTCCTTGTAAAAGTAGATCATTCATTTTCTTCCAGGCTGGGGTGAAAGCTGGGTTACCCTGAGCCACGGTTGGCAGCTGGGCATGTCTCCATACCACTTGTCATCTGGCATCAGCAGTACACCTCAGTGCATTCCTTCTCAGGTGAGTGGAACTGTGGTTTGTGCTCACCTCTTGCATAAACAACAAATCAATTAAATACTCAGTCTTTGTGACTGTGGCAACTTCTAGAGATGTTTGTAAGCTCATGCTTCTTTTCTGTCCAATTTTGTGTGAGTTTTATGCAATAGAAAGCAGAAATATTTTGATCTATCAAGTTGAGTGCTCTTCCTCCTGCAGCGTCCAGTTGTGTCTTGTTGTGGTGTGAAGCAATAACCTGTTTCACCTTTCCCAGTCCCTCAGGTGTGCAAACCTCTCCCTTCCCCTCCTCCTTGCCCCCTTGCTAAGTGCTGTCCGTCAATCTTAACGTTCCAGCAAGGGCGTTGTCTGGTTGGTGAAGTTCAAAAGATGCCCCTCAGCCCTGGGGTCATTGGCCAGTCCAGGTGTCATTGTCCTCTGAGCCTGCCCCCCTCCCACCTGGTTGGTGGCTCACCTGTCCCTTCCCCTCCCCCTTTCCCTGGGCTTAAAAAGACACGGGACCATGCAGTCAGGATTCTGTTGGAGCTGTTACAAGATTCAGTTCTGTGACCCTGGAATAAAACTCTGGATTAAACCCTACGGCAGAATCCGTCTCCTTTTCCTCTTCACCTCACCTAAAGCCTTTCCACCAGAGGTAAACCTGAGTTCCTGCTTGCCTGGACTTGTTCCAAGTGCCCAGCTATAGCATCCAGCAGCCAAAGGTGTCTCTGAGGTGAAACCACCACAGCTGCCGCCTTTGGTCCAGCAGCAAGGGCCGGATGAGCCCAGGCGCGTTCCACCCGGTAATATTGGGATCATATTCTAATAGTGTCTAAGCCAATTAACCCTTTTTTAAAATGCTGTCATCCTTCTTACATAAATAAATACCCAAGACACAATGAGGGATGCAGGGGGCAAAAAAATGGTGTGGATATTAATGTAGAAATTCTTAAAGGTGCCTTTGAGGTAGGAAACATGGAATTTCTGACTACCATTCCCTCTATTCCCTTGCTTGGGGCTTGTTTACCTCTACTTATGTGAACACAAAGCCTAAGCTATAGACTGAAAGCAGCAGAATGGGCCAGAGAAGCCAAAAATCTAGAAGAGAGAGTCTGGCTTGTAATGCCTGTGGGAAATCAGTATGGTGGGAACACTGGTTCTTCCCCTCCTTGTATTTTCTAATTGCAAATGGCTCCATCCTTCATATCCTTTGTTCTCAGTTTGCTTGATAGGCAAAAGAGCAGGTCCTGCTCCCTCAGAGGGTTCTGGCACTCCTACCAAGCCAGCTTCTCCTGGGCTTTGCCTCCAGGAGGCAAATTCCCTCCAAGCATTCCAGGAGGGAGCTGAGCAGGAGTGCTCAGAAAATGGGATTCCTGTCTGGGGTACCCAGGAGACAACACAAAGTGTTGGGAACCTATGCTGAGTGTCACAGGAGATTTCCAATTTCCCTGAGGGCATGTGCATTCCCTATCCCACAAAATACAGGAATAATTGAAAATACAGAATATAATAACACAGCCACCATGTGTGTGAAAGGGAACTGTAGGCTCCCAGTCTTGGGGGTGAAGGTTCCCCAGCCTCTCTGTTGGTTGTGCTTGATATCACCAGAAACCACCAGGACATTAGATCAAATGGTGCATCTTGTATCCAAACTGTTTGTGGTCAAAAATGAGGGCAAGAGGCCACACAGAGGCTCCTGTAGGAGGAACACAGAGAGTGAGGACATTCTTGTGCTTGCAAGGGACCAACCCCAAAAGCAGTTTCTCAGATGTGTTCTCACTTCAGGGAGGTGTGTTGGTAAAAGGTGGCTCTGCATGCCAAAGCTAAAGTTTGCTTCTCCTTTTGCATCTGACATGAATGGCTTCCCCCATTCTAAGAAAAGCCAGCTCCTTTGAGAGAACCCATGAGCACAAGGAGCATTTACATTTTCCAGGTGCCAGCCTTGCAGCTGGATATAAGGTGAGAAGGAGCAAGGACTTGCCTTGCCTTGTCATCATGGACTTAAAACCAACACTTTGACTCTTATGGATCTGGTAAGAGATCCATGAGCTCTCTACTGCCTCTGACTTACCAGACTGGTCTTCCAGCAGTGGCTTTCACACATCCCAGGAGTCCCTTGTGGAATGGACATTGACCTGGTGGGATGGGACGTGCTCTGGGGGTTGGAGGTGATCCCTTCTGCTTGGCTTCCCATGGATGGTAGCGCTAGGGAATGTGGGGAAGGCTGCAGCCTAAAACAAGAACAAGTTAACCCAGATACTGCCTGTTCATCTCCCCATCCCTGCTAGCACCAGCCCTAGCTCTGGATCAGTCCTGATTTTGCCCAGAGGAACCATTCCCAACCATGGACTGTCTCTGTGTTAAATAGACACAGTGAGCCCCGTGCAATGCTCTGTGTGTGTGCTGTCACAGCTCTTTGGTTTCATGCTTAAATTAAGATAGCTGATGAAATACTTAGACCCCTTTGATTTTTCTGTTTCCCTGCTCTGTTTTCTCCTCTGTTCAAAGCTCTGTTAATTCTCTGCATCACCTGGTCCCCTGAGCAACTTCTCATTTCATCTTGGGAAGGAAATTAATTTAGCAGTGTTTTTTAAATTCTTACCTTATGCCCAACAATGTGAATAATGTATGTGCTACCAAAGCCATTTGTAATTAGTGCATTGTGCTGCTAAACAAAATCTTAGGACCCAGGGTTTTGATAACAGCAGGTAGGAAGGCTTTTGGCAGGTAGGAGATCTTTTGTTACTGATTTTTTTTTTGTGCTTCACTTCTTTGGTCATATGCTTTTTATCTCTGCCATTGTCTGACTCGTTGATAGTTTCTGTTTCTAAAGAAGAAAATCACTTTGGATCCATGATAAACAAAGGCCTCAGATAAGTGAATTTCAGTAGGTAATTATGTCACATTAGCAGTGACAAAAATGAAATCCAACTATCCTCACTGGCATGCAGATGAGGTAGTGGCAGGGTGAGTGAATATTTGAGCCTCAAAGTATGCCTCTGTTTTGCTAAGAAGGGCTTGAATTCTGTTTGATTATTTTAAATGTTCTGATTTATTTCTCATGAGCTCATTACAGTGTGCCAGTCATCTTAAAGACATTTACCAGTCAATTTTTGTGTTCGTTCTCTCTCTCTCAGTCTGGTTTCTGGCATCAAGACACATTTGTGTGGGCAGTTTGAGCCTCCTCTGCAGCCAGCCATTATCCAGGAAATGCTCTGAGAAGCCTTTCCTGATAAATCAAAAAACATTTATACTTCCAAAATGGCCTTTTCAGTTCCTAGAATAACTATTTTAGGAACATGCTCCATTAGCCCAGTTATGCTTATTAACTACACTAAGACTAACAGCTTCAGCTAATAAGATGCAAAGTTTGAGCCTCAGGATCATGTCTAGTATTGAAGAAAATATGAATATTTATCAGGAAGGAGCTCTTTTAAAAAGAAAAAAAGCCAAAAAAAAAAAAAAAAAAAAAAGAAGCAAATGCTAAGAAAAAAAGGCGGCTAACCATGTACCTGAGGTAAAATGGTGACCTAAATGGCCATGTTTTTGCCCTGAATCTTTTGCTTTGTGTTTCTTTTTAATTCCTAACAACAACAGACAAGGATGATGCTAAATGCAGGGCTGTACACAGTTTCCAAAGGGCCCTGTGGTATCACAGGTCAGGCTCCTGCCCCTCTGCTTTACCTGCACCAGGGAGGTGGCTTTGTCTGATGTAGAGCACAGCACTGCCAGCCCCTTCTGAGGCCAGAAAAGAGGTGTGTATTGCTAAAAACACTTGTCTAGCTGCACAACCAACCTGCATCTCACGCTGCCCTTTGAAGTAGCATGTGTTAAATTGGTTGTGAAAGGCTGAGCAGGGACAAGGCAGAGTTTTAGAAAGTTGAGGACCAGCTGGGCACATTTCCACTTTCTCCCATTTGACATCTGGTAGGAGTTTTTTCCATGCCCTGCTCAGATATGCTGCCTGGTTAATAAACTCAGGTGCAGGGCAGCAGCTTGCCTGATGAAAATGAGTAATTATGTTTCACTTTCCCTGACTGGAATTTTGATTGCCACAGACATGATTAATAGGATTTTCCGATCATTGCTTAAAGAAAGCTTTAACTCCTAGGAAATAATTTAGTATGTGGGAACTGTAAGCAGGCTTTAAACCATCAGCAAAGATGAGAGATAGTGAGAGACTGAGGGAGCACTATTGTGAGAGGAGGTCTGACATTTTGTAATTGTCTTGAAGAATAAGCTGATGGGAAAGGACACAAACAGCCCAGTGACAAACCAGACACACCACACTGTATCAGGTGGAGCTGCAAGGCATGGATATTGTTTAGGGAACTGGGAAATGACATCAGATCTATGATACCTTGGAAAAGTAATACCATCCCTCCTTTTGGAGAGTTTGGGGAGGAGTTAACATGAGCCAGATGTTCATTTATCAAATAACTTTATTACAGCAACCAAATACAGTTGAATAAACCATAGCTGAGTGTTGGTATACCAAGCATGAAGAAATTGCACTGTGTCCTCAGAAAGCATTTTTTAAAAATAAACACTTCATCTTGTTCATGTTTGAAATATCTAGCAGTCAGTTTTGAACTGGCACAGTGGGAAGAAGCAGGACTCAAGAGCAGAAGTTCTGGGAACCATGGTTTCCATTTCCATACAGCTGTGCAGCTTTCCTGTGCATGACACGCTGCATGTGGGGAAATCTGTCTCAACCCACACAGCTCCAGTGGCACTGGAGCTATCCAAGCCTGGGTTTTGAGGATGTAGAGCCTTGCAACAACCTGATTTTGGTAACCAGGAAAGGGCTAACCTTGGCAGGAGCTTCCCCTGCAATGGGGGTGCCCATGGAAACCCAGGAACCCTGAATCATTGGAGATCTCCTGGAGGGAGCAAGCAGCACTGGGGCACAGGAGGAGCTCTGCCTGCCTGAGTGCTGGCTCAGACCTCCTGCCTGTGTCAGGGCATGTGCCACACTCCCATCACCCTCCCTCCATTAAGTCTGCCTCAGTGCCTCTGCAGTTATGCTCACAACAGCCTCTCTCAAATGGTATCTGCTCCCTATCTCTTGGCCAGGCAGATGAGGAGCTCTGGATCAGTGCAGTCAGTGCCCTTCTTTCTTGTGCTTGGCAGGGGAAATTTCTCTTTAATGACACAGGGAAAAATCCAGGAGTTGCATTTCAGGAGCTTTAATTCCTTTATCTCTTCTCTTTCACTATATATTTGGATGATTCTTTGTCAGGAGACATGGCTTTAGATGGGCTTCTTGCTTGTCCTTCATTATTTTGGGAATTCTGCATTCCTCCGCTCAGACCATTTGTTCCTTTGCTCTCTTCTAAAGGGGAATCTTTCCTCCAGCTTCAGTGAGACCTCAGATCATGTCCACCCCTTCCCACCCACCACATTCCACTCTTGCATCCAAGTCTGCTTTCCCCACAGTGGTCCTTGCTCCTCAACCTGCCCCTCCTCCCCACACCTTTCTGACTCCCAGACTTCCTCTTCAGCCTGCTCATCTCCTTTATGGCCCCCACCTCCATCCATTTTCCTGCGTCCCTCTGCCCAGATGTTCCAGGATCCCCTTTCATCGCCTGCTGCAGATGGCTCACTGCCCCTGCTGCCCCTCCCTCTGTCTGGCACTCATTGACCAGCCCTGGCCCTGGCTCCTCCTCAGCTGCAGCAGGACAGGTCCATCCTTCGGGAGCTTTCTGGTCATGGAAAATACATGGCAAAGTGACTTCTAGCTCCCATTTTCAGGGCTTGATTCCAAGGGGCTTGGCTGTTCCTGAAGTGCCTGGTTTTCTCTGTACTTGTGGAAATGCTCCCAGAGAGGTCACCAGCATCTTCATCTGGATGGGACAAGAAGCAGACAGGAGCAGGCATCCACCCAGCTAGGACAGGCTCCCAGAAAAACTTGAGCTGTTGAGACCTTGCAGCTTTTCCTAAGAATGTGCAAGTGTGGTTTTTCAGGCAGCCTGGATTTGGAGCTCTGCACAGGTGGGACACAACCCAGAGTTTGTGGGGCTGGTGCTGGCATCTCCAGATGGGTTACATCTCCAGCCAGAAAGGCAGGAGGGGTAATAGTCTTATGGGAGAAAATATTTCAAAGTTTAATGCTGAAGAACAGCATTTTGTCTTTTACTTGTTTATATCAAAACAGCAAGAATAGCTTGGGTTTATTTTCCCAAAAAAAAACCCCAAATACAGCCTGTAATAGCTGGAAAGGCAATCTGTAGGCCAAATGGACAAGTGCTGGCACTCTTCTAAACATCTGTGTCATCATAATGAGAATCTGGGCAGGGTTAACAACATCAAATGTGCTCCAGCAATCTTTCAGAGGGATGGGTGTCACCTCTCCAGCCTAATTGGGGGCCTTCAGGAGAAGTCTCATGAATATGCCTAAATAGCTGGAAAGATGCTGTGACACTCAGTTAAGTCTTCAAAATGTACATAATTGTGCAATCATGGTGAAGGCTGATAAAATGTACAATTACTTAGAAAAGAGAAATCAATTGTGAATGATACGAGAGGGTTTCCTACTCAATAATAACATTCTTCTCCCAACTTCAGCTATCTAATATCAGTTATTGAGGCTCCATGATTCCTCCAAGACATTTGTCTGAATTTCCCATGCCAGATAAAACATTGCTGATAAAATATTGAACTATGTGTGGGAGCGTTTTAAAAATGTCTCTGCAAGACCAGAAACAAAGTACTTCAGTAAACAAAAGTATTTTCTTTACCATTGGATGGGATGGAGGCAGCTGGCAGGGATATGTATGGGTGTGGCAGGGGCAGTGCATGTGACTGGGGGAACTGCAACTGTTACAAAAAGGTTTAAAAGTTAGGAAATTTAAACTTGGTTACATTTCTGCAGCCTGTATGATCTCCTGCTGCTGCAGAGAACTGCTTGTCACTGTGCCCTTCCCAGCTGGTGGCCTTGTCTGCCTGATTAGAGGAGTTCTGGAAATGCAGAACTCCTCTGAAATGTAGCATGTATTCAGAAGCAATCACAGGCATCACCACTCCAAAGACACAGTGCAACACCCCTGCAGTACTTGGTTATTATGAAGAAACTGGCCACTATTTGGTATTAATATATGTCTTAAACACCCTTTTGTATGTCCTGTAAAATTACCAAAATGCCAAAGTGAGGGACAAATAGATTAAAATGTTGATGAACAATTCTATGGGATGGTCAAATGTACTAAAATACTCTCAGATAAAATGCCTGTCAGTTTGAACTCTGCTGAATGACACTTTGTAATTATTTTTGTCTATCATTCTTTGCCTGTTGTGCTATAATTTGATATTTTTCTGGAACAATTATGCAAACCTCACAATAAATAGGAGTTGTAATATATTAGTATGAGAGCACCTAGGAAAACACTCTGCAGCTTGTCTAGGTTTGAAGGATAACCTTTGTAATACAGGTTTTGAGGGGAGTTTTATGAATTTCTGTTGACTAGGTTAATTATTTTGTATCACATGCTACTCCACTTTTCTGAGCAGCTTTGGTGGGAATACTGCAGACTGATCTTGGCCTTTCACATGTGGGACTGAAGTGTTTAAGGTGATGCTCTGAATGACTTGTGCTTGCTACACCAGACATTCCAGGTTTTTTAGCTTAGTGACTCGGGGGAAGAGCATGGCACAGCTCTCCAGAGTGTGCCCATCAGTCTGTGCCTAGTGTGGGCACAACCAGAGGACTCTGCACTCTGTATGTCAGCACGCAGTCAAGCCATTGAAGCCACAACAAAAGAGGTTGTGCTCCAAATGTACTCATGCTCTTTGGTTTTAGTGCATTTTATCTGGTTTCTTTGAAACTCAAATAGTCCCAGAGCTACATGGAAGGGAGACAGGCTTGTTCATCTTCCAGGGAACCATGTGAATGGTTGTGTATAGGAGAACAGCTGATACAGAGTGAAGCAATCATACTTTTTTTGGCAGGCTTGAAAGTAGGTGGTTCCTGCTACGAATACCAGATGTGTCACCAAGTGTTTCTGTGTAAAACCAGCCATCAGTCCTGAGGCCATATCACCACTTTCTCTTGGCAAACAGATTTGCATCTGTTAGGTCTGCCTGGCTTTATCCTGCACTATCTGAATTTGGAAGACAGAAGGTGTAGAAATCTCACCTGCAAAGAGATTTCTGTCTTGCTCTGGACCTGTGTACTCTTCTAGCCATCTTCCCAAAACCTGTCCCTGTGCAACTCTCCAAACGGGCCTGCTGAGGTTCCTTTATTGACTCTCCTGTGCTCCCTTGCCTGCCCTTGGTGAGAAGAACCATCCACACCAATCTGTGTGAAGCTTACACATAAATGGAGGAAGGCAGTGTGCTGTCTTGCAGGTACTACTAGAGAACATGTAGGGTTAGAGCCACCCCAGCCCCTAAGTCCCAGTAAGTCAGTTATTGGTACATCAGAGTATGTTATTAAGGTTATTTTCATTAGCCAGTGAGAATATGAGATAGTGGTTGGAAAGTGCCAAAAAATGCCTCCTTTCATTTGTGGTGCATGGGGACAATTGCCTTGCAATCCCAAGAAATAATGCATGCAGTCTGTATCACATTTTGTGAATCAAAAATGTGGCCAGAGCCTAAACTAGAAAGAAATGCATCTCAATGGGAAGTGAAGAGAGTGCAGAAGACTTATTTTCTGTAGACTCAGCTCTTTTCACTGCCTCTGATTCTACTATAGGTTTTTCCCTACATCAGAATTTTCTGATTTGGCTGTACCATTAGATTCAACTCCCATTCCCTTTTGTTCTAATGGAGGTGGAACAGAGCCTTTATTTCCTTGGAAAAGGAACTTGCTTCCTGCTGATGATTACATAACACCAACATTGGCTTCTTGAGCTTTTCTCTCCCCACACTCACGTGTCTATCTGTGGTATTTAGAGGAGTGTCCCTGGAAATTACAGAAATGGTTGTGTCCTTGCTCCTGACATGTGATTGATGCAGACTGGCTCCCTTGGCATGGTGCATTTGGGTACTCAGGGTATGGTGAATCTGGCTGGTATCTGCCAGGGCAGTCTGGTTCTGAAGGTGGCCTTTTCCCTGTGTGGTTGGTGGAGATACAGTGACTCCAGAAACCAGTGCTATCTCTTGTATGAATTCGACCCCAGGAAGTTTTTTTCCAGAGCTGATTTGTACAAAGCTGCATTTCTGTTTCAAATCTACTTGCTCTAATAGTAGTAGTACCTCTACTCTTGCCATAAACACAAGTTCAGGATGCCTAAACCAGAGATTTTGGTCTTCCCATTAAACTTCATCTTACTAAGATATTGGGCATACCTCTTCATCCTTGTACTTTCAGTCTGGGCATCATCCTCAGGTTGAATATTTCTAAAGGTCCTCATATGCAGGCAATACCTACATCTTGCAGACTATTTCAGTGCAATTTTTCCTCATTTCTCTCTGACTATTCTCCATCCTAATAGTCTTATCCAGATTTTCATATGTCTCAATTGTTGCAAGGTTATTGCCCTACCAATGTATCCATCCAGATCCTGCTAAGATTGTTTTCCTAGCTTGCTGTTTTGAACATGCCAGATCTCTCTATCCACCCTACCATCAGCTTCCCTCCTCTCCTACAGTGCTATTCCATTCCTTTCCCTGGCATTATCTCTCATATGCTGTCAAAACATCCGTGCCTGCCCCAGCAGGATTGCCTCCCACCCTTTCTCCCACCACCACTCGCTGGTTCCGTTTTGTTATCAGCACTTACGTGTTGTTTGTGCTGGAAGAAGCTCCTCACAGTCATCCAAAATGCTTCTTTCTCACCTCTGAAAACTTTCTGAGCAGTCTTTTTTGCTCTGACACCTGTAACCAGCTTAGAACAGGAAAGTGGCTGGGATATGGCCAGAAGAGAGCACTCCCTGTTGTATTGACCAACACTTTTGGGCTGCTTACCTGAATTTATCTTTTCTATGTTTAAGGGCGGCAGATGTTAGAGCACATGTGATTCCTAATGGCTAAGGTCCACATGAACTGGCCTTTTGTGCCTAACAGATCGCTTAAAACAATGCTTAATTCTCCTAGGCACTGTGTTAATACCAATGAGGACAGCAGATAGCTCTCCAAACACACCCCTTCCCTGACACATTTTGAGAGCTGCCCATTGCTTCCCTGCAGCCCTCAGCCCCAGGCTGACCTTTCCCCTGCCTTAGAAGGCAGCATCCTTTGGTTCAGAAAGGCTTCACTTGGGGTTTTGGCTGCTCAGCACTGCAGATGTACTGGCTCAGCACAGATGCAGAAGGCAGTGTGAAAGAGAGGTGTGCATCATGTGCATGCTGCAAGGCAGTTGCCCTTCTTCTCCTCTGCTAGCACCACCACAACGTGGGACTGCAGCCCCCAAACAGGACAGCCCCCTCCCACCTCCCTTGCTCATCCATGGCTTCCCCCAGCCTGGCATACAGGGGGGATATAACAGTGCTAGGAATTGTTAAAGGTACACATAGAACCATTGAGGTCAGAAAAGACCTCTAAGGTCATCGAGTTCAGCCATTAACCTCACACCACCTTGTCACCACTAAACCATATCCTTACAAGCCACACCCATGAGCCTTTTGAACACTTGCAGGGATGATGATCTCACAGTTTAAAATTGGTTAGAAGACCTTTGTGTTTTATGAAACAAAGACTAAAATACTTTGGCTGTGTAAATGAAAAAAATCATGACTAGATGGAAAAAAGAATCTCCTTTCCTTTTAAAAATTCATCCTTCTGAAACTTAATGTTTGTTAATACTAACAGTATGAATTAAAAATGGCCAAGTGTTGAATTCTTAAATAAAGTGCCTCTAAGAATGTTAGTCTAAACCTTCATGCAAAAACATTTTTAAATACTTCTGTTGTTTGTGTCTGCACAGCTTGCAGTATATTATCACATCTGGGTCATCTCCTGGCCATCACAAGCCCACTCAAAGCACCAGCCAGTGTCACTCTGAACTAGTGCTCTGCAGGTCCATGTGAACCCCTGGACAGAGCTATGCAGAGCAGCCTACTCTGTTTTCCACTGTAACTGTTCTAAGCCACCTCTTTCCCCATGGTTTAAGCAGTCCCTATTTTCAGCACTGCTGGGGAAGGTGACACCCTTGGGACAAAGCAGCATGCCTGACTCCTCTGAGTCATCATGGTCATGGGTCCCATGGCTGAGTGGTGTCTGAAGCCACAGCTCTGCCAACATGAGACTTCAGAGCTGGCCTGAGCACCCAGCTCAGACATTAGGTCCTCCTGGTGTCCTGCAGTGCTCTTCAATGCTGAGCATGAGAGAGATGAAATCAATTAGCAAGGGGCACACTAATCACATAAATGGCTTCATTATCTTGCTCAGACCCACCCACAAGCATAACTGGAGTGCCTGGCAGTGCAGTGAGGCAGGTCCAGATCAGATGGCAGGGAGAGGGTGTAAGGGCTGACCTTCACACTAGGAGTGTCCCAAGCCCTCTGCTCCGTGAATGAGTTTGTATCAGATGTTTGTAGAGTCAGAGGTACTTGTCTTGGGGGCATCTCTGGGAGGACAGACTGAGTTGATCTGGCTTATCAGTTTGAAAATGGGGTGACAGAGGAGCCTACGATGCCTCATGAGCTTCTGGTGAACAAGTCCTGCTTTGGTAATGTTTAAACAAAAAAGAACAACAACAAATATCTGATCATTTAAATACTAAATGATCAGATATCTGATACTGAATTTGGGTTTGCTATGGGATCTCATGCCTTAAATTTTCACTCCTGTTTTCATCCTGCAGGCTGAACTGATGACTTAAATGGGGATTTCTCCTTTTACCTTCTAAAAACATAACCTGGAAATACAAGTGAAGTCCTTTTTTAGGGAATATTTCTGAAGACAGTGAAGCTTGATAAAACAAGAGAGGATGTATGGCTTGTGTTGGAATATCAGTATATTTTTGATATGCATACAGAGAAATTTTGTTGCTACTTTGTCCTCTTACAGCAGAGTAGTCTCCATTGCTGTGCTGGCCTACTTGCATTCTGCTACTTCAAGAAATCAGACACACAATAGGTTTTGATGGGTTTGTCTTGTAATGGAGACTTTTTTCTGGAATGAATCCCTCTTCCAATTTAAAGGTAGTAGAAGTTGATCCTGAATTTTTGGACCTCCCTTAGCAGTAACAGATGCATGAACTTTGAATATGTTGCTATATAAATTACAGCCTCATATTGGTGCTTCTTGGCAATTGATACACAAAGGAGAGAGAACACAGCCTAATACCAATGTAAAAATTGCTTTATATAGCTTAAGTTTCTCTTTTTGAGCACATTTTATTTTTAACATTACATTGGTTACTTTCAAGGCTGTGGTGAAATGCAGCCAGGGGAGAGAGAAATGAGTACATACATTTGGCTTTCCTGCCCCTGTTCCATGCTGATGCTGCTGGGAGTGAGGCACCTCTCCTGCTGCTCCTCTGGTTTCTGTCCCACACACTCCTCCCCAAAAACGAGGAGCAGATCTACATTTTACACCTGCATTTTACACCTGCCCTGTGCTGAGCCCATTGCTCCCATTGTACACACATTTGAAGGAGGTTGCAATGCAGTGTGAAAGCTGGGGGGCTGGGAGAAGGAATGTGTGGCACGGGGGTGATGTTTTGGCACAAAAGCCAGTGATTCATACATGCAGTGAGAAGTAATGCTCCTCCCACCCAGACACTGGTGGGTCCCACCCTGCTTCCCACAGGGTTTGGCTGGGTGCTGGTGTCACCCTGAATGACTCCACAGGCAGCAGCAGCAGCCTTGGGCTTTGACTTCAATGGTACCAACCTTTGCTCTTGCTTGGGACAGACCAGCTGTTTGTGCATTCTTCTATCTCTTGCCTTCCCACCCCAGCAGCTTGTCTCATCCTCTGGCTCAGCAGCTGCAGCCATTTTCACTCCCTCACACCTTCAGCCCCATCAATGGGACAGGGGCCCAGAGGGAGGGAGCACATTTTCCCTCTCCAGGGCAGGACCTGCCTCTCAGCAAGGTGGAGGCAAGGCTTACAGGAGTCCAGGAGAAAGTGCAATGCAGTAATGAGGCAGGGAAACCCTTGTGTGGGTTTCTTCAGCACAGGGCACAGCTTCAGTTGTAGCATCAGAACACATTTCCTCTACTTTGCTTGTCCATAAGCTGGTGCTGGATATTTTCTTGGGAAATGAGCTTTCAGCCTCTCCATCCAGCTGTCATTTTAACATCAGGGAGGGATTGAAGTTCTCCTGGGGAGGTGTCAGATTTCTGCCTGTGTCCCTGCTTCAGGTGAGCAGAACTACTGCATTGGATGGGCAGCACATGCCTGATGGGCAGAATGCTGGGCTTCAATACTTGCTCTGGTACAGGTACCACAGGGACCTGAAACTGAGTTTCCTTCAGCCTCATAACAGTTTGGCCATGCAATATCACAGCCTGCTCCTCCTCTTGCTCATTTTTGTCTCTTGGTGATGGGAGTGCTGTGCAGGCTCATGAACCAGCTCAGCAGAAGAGCAGCACCCTGCAGGCTGTGGTCCCTGGTCTGGCTCAGGGGTGGCAGGCAGCACTGCGCTGGGGCACCCTGAGCTGTGGCTGCTGGTTCTGTCAGACACGTGTGGGAGGCCTGGGAGAATCAAAATTTGCTGGGAGAATCAGAAGGGAGGACCCTCTATGAGCCATGTCAAGCAATGACAGCCACACCTCAAACATCCACCCACAGCACTTCCTCCTCCTCTGGACCAGCTGCTCGGCTTGGCTCCATGGGGAAATGCTCAGCCAGAACCTCATAATCCATATCTGACTCCTTAGTGTAAAATTAAACCACCCTGCTGTAAGAGCAAGGAGGAAGGCACAGCTGGTGCTCAGCTTGGGGGGTGATGGGGAAAAAAGGGCTCCTCATGACCAGAACTGAAGGGTTCAAGGGCAGTTGGTGGAGCAGTGGCTTTTCTGGACATCCATCACAGCAAAGTCATTGCTGAGCTCTTAGTCTCTTCCCTGCCCTGATTTCAACTCGATTCTTTTTGTTTTTCTGCCTCTTCTACATTTAAACTTATGTTCAGCCTTGCACTTACCTCTAGGAATTTCTAAGCATTTGGGATGACATCCAGGATAGCTCTTTTTGTTTGCAAATTGATTTAGTCACCTCTCAAGTTCTCAGCATAGGGACTGTGTATTAGCTGGCAATGCTACATAGGTTCTGCTGGGGAGCTGGAGATAGATGAGAAGTTGGGAGTATTTTATGAGCTCTCCTTACAGAAAGCCTGGGGGACCATCATGGCTATAAACTCTAGTGAGAGATCCCCAGTGGCCTACTAACAAAGATTTTTTTTAAAAAAACAATTCATAATTAAGGTTTCCTTGAGCTCCCCTTGTAATGGTGCTGGTGCTTCTAATGCTATAGGCAGGGAATTAATATTTCTTAAAAACTCAGTTCTACATGACATCTCGCTCGACTCCTGGAAATCTCTGGGGTGTAGGATATAGCAATCCAGGGATAATGAGATAATACAGCCATTTACAACCATGACTAGCAGATGAAAGGAGCCTGATCCTAACCTGATCCCAGACAGCACCCCAGAATGTGGACTCATGAGCTGCACCTCTGCTGCTGAGCTCCATGAAGACAGAGGGGCAGCAGAAGTCCCTTCCTCCATTCTCCTGTCCCTTGTAGTAAACCTGCTCAGCAGCCTGTTTAAATACTAATCATTAGCACTGAGCCCCTTATTTGCCATGGTATGTGCCATGCTCTGGAGGATCACAGATCTCACCCATGAACAGGGTGGGTTTGGGGTTCTCCTGCTGCAGAAGTCAATGTGTGGTTTGTAACTGCTCTCCTTCCAGTGACTCTGGTACTCTCCTGGCTCCTGGAGCAAATGGTGTTTTCATCCCTGAGAAGGGCTTAGCAACCCCACCTGGGCTTAATGAGTAAACTTTTATAATCTATTAGGTATTTTGGGGATTTTACAGTATTTTATTTGTATGAGGTAAATCTGTGCAAAAAGGAAGAGCTTCACCACCCAAGTTCAGGTTGCCCTGGTTGGTTTTGCTTGCAGGTAGGAGGTGCCATTGGTTCAGCTCCTTGGAGCAGGAAGAAGGAACCTGCTGAGCATCAGCCTCAGGTTTAGCTTCTGCTAAGGGGAGGCAGGGAAAAGCTGTCCCTTTGACAGCCCTCTCCTTAAACCTCCCTCCAAGGTGAAACTCCTGTGGAGGGAAAGGCTTACTTAGCTCCTGGTGAGTTACAGCAAAGACTTAAGAGACTTTAAAATGATCCCTGCCACTGTCTGGCTGCCTCATCTGAACAGGAAGTAGATTTTCCTAATTGCTATTAACAGTTTGTCACTTGACACGGGAAGTCTAACTGTGGGTTCAAATCTGTGTGTACAGTCTGGATCTTGACCTGACTGCTTAGAGCTCTGTAATTTTAATAATTTTTTTTTATGTCATTATTGGGTTATTTTATTCTATGCTTTGCTATGCCATTCAAGCTGTTATGGCGGGTTGTGATTTTGCAACATGGGCAGTACTGCCAGCCCTGGATGGAGGGCAAGACAGGCATCCTGTCTAACACAGTGCAGGTGCCTGACACCTCTCCTGGAGAGCTTCAAGGCAGCAGAGGCATTTTCCTCATAATGCAAGGCCAGAGGACAATGGCTTTATTTTAACAGTATGAGTGCCCAGTTGGAGGAGCTGTTCAGTGCAAGATGTGTGATCATGAAGGTGAAGGTGGTGGTAGGTGCATGCCAGCACATTGGTGGCTGGTGCTAAGGAGAGGTGACCCCTGCACATGCTGAGGATTCCCATCAGCTGGAGAGTACCTGGTCTGCCTCACCCCAATCTTAGCTTGACCTGGTTCAAGTAAATCCTCTGCCAGGGATTGTCTTCACTGCCGACTTTAAATAGCAACATCTTCATTAACTTAAGCCTTCTCTTGAGCTTTGTGGCTGCTCTGTCTCTGAGCCTTTTCTACCCCTATCTCCAACTGACAGACCAATCCTTATTATGCCTAGTGCTAAAGGCTCCAGGCTTAGGGGGATAGCTTAAGGCTGGTGGTCCAGCACGGTGGTCCATGGGCAGCAGAAATTTGCCCTAGGAAAATATCTCCAACAGTCCTCACAGAGGAGCAGGCATCTATCTGTCTATCTATCTATCTATCTATCTATCTATCTATCTATCTATCTATCTATCTATCTATCTATCTATCTATCCTTTCCTTCCTTCCTTCCTTCCTTCCTTCCTTCCTTCCTTCCTTCCTTCCTTCCTTCCTGCAATCAGGGCGCTCCATGTGGAGCCATGGATCCACCTGACCTCTGAGGAGGGTCACAAAACCACCCACCCACCAAGAGAAGCCTGGATGGCCTCCAGTGAATGAGGAGGATGAACCCTACAGCTCCCCCAGCTCTGAAAGGGAAGCCAGATTTCAGCACAATGACAATTCATATCCCCTCAGAGATCTGAGCTGTAGTGTTTGTATCTGTGCTAAACTGCCAAATAACCTCTCAAATACTGGCTGGGGAGTACAGACCCACCTGCTGAGATGGGTAAGTGCTGTAGAAATGGAATCATTTCAATCCCTCTTTGCCAGAGTGAAGCAAACCAACAAAAAGCCCATTCATCTCTTTGATAAAACCTTTTCTATTTTTGTAATCAATATGGTTCCGATCTCTTTTATGTAACGCAAGGCTCTAACTCAGCTGAGTAAAAAGTGTAATGTAATTTTGAGAATTATAAAAGCTCTAACTGTGATGTATTTAAATACATCTATTCTGACTAGGAAGTAGAAAAATTACTTATATGACCATTAGGGATGGAGTTTACTATTCCAGAGCAAACCCCAGTAATTAATCTCCCACACACTGGCAAATTCAGTGCCTTCCAGCATTGTGGACACATGTTCCTTAACCCTTTATTCTGTTGAAATAGCCATTTAAATAGAACTTTCCAGTCAAGGCATGATCTGATTCTTTCCATTCTTCTCCAAACACACTCACACCCAGCACTGCTCAGTAAGCTAACTTGACCTGGTACAAAGTCTACAAAGATTTTTGGTAGTATTGAAAAGCTCAGTTTCAAGAATGGAGAGCATTTCACTCCTAAAACATAGCAAATCAGTCAGGAGAAAATGGAAGTGGCTCTGGACAATCTTGTTTTCTCAGGGTAAGTTACTTTAAAATAAGGAGAGAGAGGTGTTTATAGACTCCCTGCCATCACCACTGGCTCCATGACAGGCTCTTGGTCCTCTGAAACCCCAGCCAACAATTCAGTCTCTTTCCAAGGAGTCTTCAGAAGGGTTGGAGGGATGGAAATACTGCAGCTGAGGGCAACCCTCCGGAGCTGGCTGCAGCTGGATCTGCTTCTCCCACCCATTTCTTTCCACATACTGCATGCAAGACAGCAGCAGCACCCTGTGAATCTGTAAATCCTGGAGAAAACCAGCTTAGTGTATTCCCAGACATTGCTACAATCACTGAGTTTTGCAAACCAAAAGAGATTCAGGTCCCCTACTGAATCCAAGCTGCAGTTTGTCTTGCACTCAACCACGAGCTGCTCTCAGGCAGGAGGTGCCACCACCAGCACTGCAGGGACGGGCCACAGAAGAGGCTGGGGCATTTCCCTACACACCTTAGAGCAAATATCATCATTTAATTCTCATTCCCTTACAGCTGTTCACACATCCCAGGATGTCTGCTGACACAGACAGGGCTGCCAAACAGCTGCTGTGTCCCCAAACAGCTGCTCAGTGCTGTGGGCTGGACCTACCTGCAGCTCCATCGGCCACAGCATCCCGGCCAGCAGGGGAGTGACACCTCCCTGTACAGCTCCTTGTGAGAGCTTTGCTAAGTGGGTACAATTAATGGCTGGAGAATGACATTTAAATGTGTATTTGATACTTTCTCCTAGAATTAGGACAGAATTACACTACTTTGCATGCTGATTAATTCTTTTAGCCTGCAACTGACTTCAGATTTGAATAAGCAATGTAGTTCATGATTTCTGCTACCAAAGCTCTAAAAGCAGGATGTTTTTCAGCTTTTATTTTGGTTTTCACTTTTAATTTCCATGGTGCACTTGTCATCATTCAAGAACATACAATGCACTGCCAGCTCTATCATTAAAGTGGCAGCTCAATAGAATAGTGTCAGAACAATGATGACATCTTGCTTGCATGAATTTCAGCTTTTCTTATAAAACTAAAAAATTCTGAGCCTTATGGGTAATTTTTTCTGACCCTGCATGTTGCTCTCTGCCCTACAGACCATCTTGTTTAGCCCATGAAATTCCATTTATGGATTCCCCCACCATGGGGGTGCTCAGCCCTGAGCCTGCCGCTGGTACATTTGGTGCTCACAGTTTTAAGGCTGTTTATGCAAAACAGAAGCTTGCAGCAGCCATAATAAAAACATCACAATGCTACAGTGAAAGGACTTCAAGGTGGAGCTCATGCTCTCTGCAAGCTCCTATGGTATGCTCTGGAGTACCTGCACCTGTCAGCCAAGCAGGGTAGAGACAAAAGCACAGACAAATTAACTAGGGAAAAGGAAGACCCGCTTTCTGCCCACTGACTCAAGGTTCTTGTCTAGAAATGGCCTCTTTCACTTGTCCCAACTCCTGGTTCATGAAATGCTTCTCCTTTCTGCCCCATGACACACACACTATTCTTCATTATGTTACCCACCAGTAAATCCCAAAAAGAGGAAATATTTTCTTCATTTGGAAAGTGTAATTAAACAGCCTTGATGTAAAGCCACATTTCCATATGACTCTTTTGTGCTTTTATCCAGGCATGCCACTAGGCCTTTACCTGTCAGGGAAGCACTTGTATTTTTCTGCTGGATGCTTCCCAGTAAACAACAATGGGCAGTCAGGTGTGGAACTCTGCCTGTTCAGACTGTTATTTGTGACTATTACAGAATGATCCTGTTTTGGGATGTCATAGTTGGTATTTCAGTTCCAGTTAAAAGGCCACTGCTCTGGAGGTCCATACAGTCCCTCTGCCCCTCTGTGCTGGCTGTCAGGAACACCTCGCCAGTGTCATAAGGGAGATGAGACATCTCCTGGTTTTCCCACGTGTCACAGAGACAGATGCTCCAACTGTAGGGTCCCACAACTGGTGAGAGTGACAAACTTCCCTGCTTGCCCAGACAGCTATATCAAAGGTAGAATCATAGAGTGGTTTGGATTGAAAGGGAGAAACCATCTAGTTCCAACCCCCTTCCATGGGCAGGAACATCTTCCACTAGACTTGGCTGGTCAAAGCTCCATCCAAAGAGCTTAGAACACTTTCAGGAATGGAGTATGCACAGCTTTTCTGGGCAAGCTGTTCCAGCACCTCACCACTCTCACAGTGAAGAATTTCGTACTAACATCCCATCTAAACCTACCCTTTTTCAGTTTAAACCCATTAGCCCAATGGCAGTACTTGGGATGAAGGAAATCTTAGCAATAATTTCCTTGTTTACAAAGAAAGGCAGAGTTAGGCCATCAGTAAAACAAAGCTTCCTTGCTGGAGCGCTTGTCCTAGAGATCAGCAATACAGCGCTGCAAAGCGTGAGTGCATATACAAATTGGAGAGCACAGTTCCCACCCTCCATTCCCCACTGCCAAGCCTGGAAGACACTGGACAACCCAGAAAATCTTTGGCTTTGAAGAAAAACTTGCAAACAGCAAGGAAGGGACCTAGCTGTTTTGCAAACCAAACCCTGTAATGTGGAAATAAATGAGACACTGGCCAGCAGCAGTTTCAGAGCAGGAAACCAGGGAGCTGGAGAGCAGAGACACACGTGATCCTGCAGGTCCAATGTGGGCTGTGGGAGAGGTGGAGAGGGATGAGCACAACAAAAAGTTGAGGTGGTCTGGGGATGATGAATCAGTAAAAAAAGGTGCTGCTTTGGGGTGTTGAACAGAAACAGAAAAGTGAAGAACAATGTCAAAACAGGAGCCATGCGAAACTGTCTCCTCAAAAAGTGCTCTGAACACAGGGCATGCCCTGGCAAAACAGAATGAATCTCTTCTGCTTGGGAAGTGTCAGCAGACTTGCTGTGGCACTGCAGTTTTTCTGGTTAAATGTTCAGTGTGGATGTCAAGTTCACACCAGTGCTGCCATGGTGTTAAAAGTCAAACTCCTCTTGCTGGGCTGCAAATCACCTGTCAGAGCCAAACCCCAAACTGTGCCTACTGCCCCTGCAGATTTTTGGATGTAGTGAGCAAGAAAGAAGCTCAAGCAGTTTTATCCAGAAGTTCACACTGACATTTTTATCCCATTACAGTCACACACACACTCAAAGAGCCCAAACACGAGGCCAAAGGACACCACAAGAATTCAAACAGTTTCAGTCTCTTCTGCAACTGCTTGCTCTTATTATATCTCACTGTTATTCCTCACTGAGTATTCAGCCCATAAATTCAGACACAAAAGTTGTTTCTTCCCTCTCCTCCTTGATTAAGCTGTGTGGCCAGATTAAGCCTGAGTCTGAATAATGTAATTTCCATGGGAGAATATCAGCCTTTCCTAAGGAGCAATGGGAAGCTGCTGGGCTGTGTTCAGCCTATTTGCTGAGCTCTGAATTTACAGAATTGTTTATCAGATTTCTCAATATTTACACTCTGTTCCCATCTCAGTAAACAGATGACATATGATATGATATTACTGCTCAAAAACCCCAAGGAAATGAAAAGCAGAAACTCTTTGCAGCAGAAACCCACAAATGAAAAAGATGTTGAAATTAGCTTCCTTCCAGTGCCTTTTTCTTTGTCCATTATTTATAGATAATGTGCAGTTCATATGTATGTAGAGCATGAGCACTGCTAGAAGATAGGCATTGCTTGCTGGGTTCAGATTCTCAGTATTTTTAACTCACACAGTGACAACTTCCAGATGCTTCAGGAGAAAGATTTCTGTAAGGAATGATAGTAGGAAGGCTGGCCCCTAAATCAAATTCTTCTTTACTGAAAAACTTGGTATGTGACAGAGGATGAGGAATATACTCTGCATTTTTTGAAGCTCAGTTGAATGGAGAATGAGAAAATATCCCTGTTTATATCAGTGCCTGGCCCTGTCTGAATCCTGCCTGGTTCTGGCTCCATGATCCCAGCATTGAATTATCCAGGTAAGTGTCTTTTGATGAATGTGTTTGAGATTTTTCTCTTTTTACCAGAGTATGGTACTGGCCATACCTTTCACTTTGCTTCGTATCATTTTTGCAATATTTCTGTTTGTTTCTGTTGGCAGGCAGTGACCAACAGCACTTGGTGATGCCATTGCACATGAGCTGTCCATTGGCCTGCCCACCTTCTGCACAGGAAAGCCCTTTGGTAGCAGCCCCAGACAAAACCTCCCCCTTAAGGGTATTTTGGCTGCACTTTAAAAGCAAGGAGGACAGGTCATGAAATATGGGAGGATTTCCAAATCTGTGCTGCATCCTGGTTTTACCTGCAGTTCCTGCAATGCTGTTGAGTCTGAGTGGCAGCCCAAGCCTTGTCCCAGTATGGAAATGCTGCCAGTGCCCCAGGAAGGTCTGTGAAAGACACAGGATAATGCTGGTGAGCACAGCTCCAGAAGAGCAAGGCACTGAGAAAGCAAACAAGTCCCTGGCTGGGATAGGACCATGGTATATGGCTTTTGCCTCAAAAGGAGAAAATCCCTCTTACTTTATTGAAGGAATGCTGTTGTTACTTCTGTATCACACTTTTCTGTTTTTAATTAAATTGAATAATTTTACATAATAAATCAAGAAGTGCACCTGCAGTAAGCAGTGTAGCTTGGGCAAAGTGTTGATTTTAATTATGCTAAGTTTATTCAACCATGTTAATGCCAATAACTCCATCTGGCTGGAGCAGCAAGCATGGTTTAACATTTATTTCCAGGTATACAAAGCTTTGGTTTGTGTAGGCTGAAAAGAAATGAGCCATTGAAGGGAATTTGATTGCAATGTTTTATTTAGCAAATTAATCTTAAGCTTCAAGAACATAATAATAGCAAATAGCATTATATTAATTTCATCTACATCAGAGTTATAGGGGGCCATTCCCTGCATATAAATTACCTTAATATGGCACCAGTTTTGGCAATGATTTTAATTCAGTAATCTATACCTCAAATAGTTAAACAAATGAGGGGATTTTAAAGACTATCTTTTATTGAATATTAATGTGATATTTTCTTATAATACAGACTAGCTGCTAAGGTGTGACAATTTTCTTTTGTGTTTCTTGGTTCATATTAATTCAGTTTTTTTTGAGAACAGAAGTTTTCTTCTTTTCTAGTGCAGAGAGGAAGGCAAACCACCCAAAAACAAGCATATTTTCAGAGGTTGCAAAGCTGTCAGTACAAACTCATTCATTCTGCATTTGGACTTTGAAGAATGTGCACAGCAAAGACAGCCCTATCTCAAAGGGCTGAGTGCTACTTTTTAAGGGAAAAAGCAAACGTACAACCTCATTAACTTGAGTTACTGTTGTTAAATAGCCAGGAGATATGGAAAGAAGCAGCAAGTTGGCAGGCCCTTGTGGTTCATGTGCCAAATGAGTATGGAATTGAAGAGGTTGCCATGAAAAGGAAACTTCTTGCATAGTGATTTACAGTGCAAGTGCCTAAGCATAAACCAGAAATACTTTAGGGGTTAGGAAATACTGAGATTTAATATGTATTTTTGTGGTGATTAAATAAATTCTTCCTTTTTAATAGCATCTCCTGTAAAGCTGCTTTTTAAAGATGTCAGTCCATTAGATACACAGCAGATATGGGACATGGAGAGCTCAGCTTCCTAAAAGCTACTGCAGCTGTAGTCCCTAGTCCTGATGTCTGTGGCTAATCTCACAAGTATTCACACAGACTATGCCTGAGATGTAAGATTTACAATAGAAACTATAATAGAAAACAGTCTCTTCTTCAGCCTCAGGTTTGCCCAAAAAATACAAATAGTTACAGTGCTTCATTCTCAACTGATTTTGTGGAAAACAGAAAACCCACACTCTCCTGCTCTTCAAGTTCAGCTGATTTCACCACAAAGTTTCTGTTCTTTCATCAGAGAACCCCAATGTACAAGAAGCAAGAGCTGAATTGCTTATCACATTAGGGACATAGCTGCAAGCAGAGAAATCCCCTCTGGTGACCAGGCTGTCCTGGGCAAGGAAGGCATTATTCAGATGTGTGCAGAATGGGACTGCTTTGTTCCAAAGAACTCAGCAGACCTGGGAAATGTAAAATACAAGGTGACTGCTAAGAAAGGGTAAACAAAGGGATGTGTACATTGTGTTGCCAGTGCTGGGCTGGGCTCAGCTTCACTGCTGAAATTATATCCCTAACAGATGTCACTATGGAGGGAAATGGTGGAAAAATAATTACTGTTAATGGCAGCTCAGTAAATTAAACTTGCAGACTCAATTACTTGGTGCTCCTTTCTTTGTAGGTGCTGTGAGGATCCCTAGGATGGCAGATAAATGGGTCTGGATCATACAATCACCAGCTGATATTTGAGTTGAAATGCAAAAATGAAGACACCAGTCCCACCATTGTAGCAAATGTGGCATCCTTTAGGCACAAGTTTTGAATACTAGCTTGTAGGTCAGTGTGGTCAGTGGACCCTGGCTGGACCAGGTGGCAACCAAAGCTGCTCAGTTACTCCCTTCCTTAACTGGATAAGGCAGAGAAAATATAATAAAAGGCTCATGGGTCGAGATAAGGACAGGGAGATATCATTCAGCAAATATTGTCATAGGCAAAACAAAATCTATTTGAGAAAAATAATTTATTGGCAATCAAAATCAGAGTAGGGTAATGAGAAAATAAAAAGCCCTAAATTTTGAAACAGCAGCACATGGCATGGAGTCTGGGGTCAGTTCATCATAGGCTGTCTCTGTCATTCCTTCCCCTCAGGTTCTCTCTGTCATTCCTTCCCTTGCTCCAGTGTGGGGTCCCTCTCATGGGAGACAGCTCCCAGTTCTCCAGTGTGAGTCCTTCCCACAGTTCTTCACAAAGTGCTCCAGTGTGGATCCCTTCCATGGGGTGCATCCTGCAGGCACAGGCTGCTCCAGTGTGGGTCTCCCATGGGTGACACATCCTGCCAGCAAACCTGCCTCAGTGTGGGCTCCAATCTCCATGGATCCACAGGTCTGACAGACACCTGCTCCAGCACAGTCTTCCCATGGGTCACAACCTCCTGCAAGCATCCACTGCTCCAGCATGGGGTTCTCCATGGGTGCAGATGGATCTCTGCTCCATTGTGGGCCTCCACAGGCTGCAGGGCACAGCTGCCTCACTGCGGGCTGCACCAAGGGCTGCAGGGGAATCTCGGCTCCAGTGCCTGGAGCACCTTCTGTCCCTCCTTCTCCACTGACCTTGGTGCCTGCAGAGTTTTTTTCTCTCATATTCTCACTTCTTTCTTCTGGCTACTGTTGCACCACCACTTTTCCCCCTTCTGGGCCATTATCCCAAAGGCCCTACCACTGTCCCTGATGGGCTCAGCCTTGGCCAGTGGTGGGTCCATCTTGAAGCCATCTGGCACTGGCTCTGTCAGACCCAGGTGGAGCTTCCAGCAGCTTCTCACAGAAGCCACCCCCACAGGAGCTCCACTACCAAAACATTGCCATGCAAACCCAAAACACTCAGGGACGAGGGAGACAGCTTCTCAGCCCATGATGTACCTCTGAAGGAGCAGAGGGGCATGGAGGAGGAGGGATGGAGGACAATGCAGAGACTGAACCACATCTCTGAATTAGGATTGGCACACAGTGCTGTAAAAGGCAAGGCAGAGGGCTGCACATCACTGTCTGTCATTGGAGAGGGCAGGGTGCATCTCCAGTGCAGCATGAAGTACATGCTGGAAAAAATTTCTAGCAGAAAGAAGGGGTCTGGTTTGGATCATTGCTGTGACAAAGCCTACAGAAAAGGGCTGATATTGTGCTGGAGGACAAAATATAATAAACCCCTGTTTGTCTGCCTCTGCAGAGCATGGAGAGGGAGTGGGAGCTGGCTGCTGCCCAGGCCCAGCCTGCCCCTGCATAGCCTTTATTCAGATCCAGATCATCCTGGAGAGGACAAGAACTTTCCCATCCACTCAGGGTGGTGGCCATGCCAGTGTGCCCCAAGGAGCATGGCAGGGCAACCAGGACAGTAGGGCAGACATCCAGGGAAGAGAGCTTCTGGTTTTCTCAATTTTTGTGTAGGTTGTGAGGGACTATTCACATTTATCCAGCTTGTCCTTTCCATTGTGAGACCTCTGTTCCCTGCTGGAGCAGCATTCCTCCCCGTGCCCTGCTGCTGGCTCGTGGTGCCTGCCAGGCACTGCAGCTTTGCAGTGGCAGCCCGACCCAGCAGCAGCTGCACTCCCTGGCCAGGAGCCCTCCCACCAGGATGGGGTTGGTGCCCACGGGGCTGTGCAGGGACACTGTGCCCCTTCACTCAATATGTGTTTTCCAGAGTAGTTTTATTTATAGGAGGACGTGCAGAAATGAGGAAGATGAGCATTTCTGGTAGCATTGGGTTGCTGGTTGCCTGCTGAGACATTCTCCTATACTTTAGTGCTCATTTTTGCTTGATATATTGCCTTTCTGTGTTTATTTTACAGGTGTTTATTTTCGATAGGGCTCTGTTTACATTTCTGTTTTTTACATGGAGTGCACATATGTTGATATTTGGTTTGCTGGGACTTGGCATTCCTCCTCCTCCCTCCCACTCAGCCCCCACTTTGGACAAGCCACTGGTCATGGCCAGCAATTAAAGGCTCCTTTTGCTCTCAGCCCACTTTCCACTCACCAGCCCTTGGGCTCCTCACTGAGTCAGCTTTGACAAAGCACGTTCATGCTTCAAAATCCTTCAGAGTGTGGCCACCTCCACCTCAGTGCATCAGAGGAGGACAGATGTGACCTTCTTCACATGTAAGGCATCTGAATTATACCACTGCAAAAGACTTTTCTGCCTCTTCCCTCCTTGCAGAGGGACCTGGGCTCAGCAGAAGCTTCACATCCCCCTGGGCTGTGTCTGCACAAACCCAGCTGCAGTTTTTCCACTGATCTGTGCTGAGGTGGTGGAAAAGCTGACAAATCAGATCTTTCCTGTCCAGCCCGTGAAGTTAGGTAGGTGGAGCTTAACTATTTCTTCAGAGGGAAGGAAGCCACTGAATACCTTGTACATGAGGCTTCCCCCTCTGTGCCAGCTAAAAAGGCAGAATGAGGATGTGCTACACAATAACCAAGCACCCACTTACATTGTCTCTCTTACCAAAAACCACAGCTGAAGTTTCTAGGAGATAGGGAATAACATTCACTCAGCCTTCACTTGTGGATGAGCTCACTCCTTTTCTCCAATTTCTTTTTGCAGCAAGCTCCTGTCACTGCTTTGCTGGCAGCTGCTTTGCCTCTCTTGTGTTTGAAGTTTTGGGTTCTCAGCCTCCTGCTGATGTGTGGGCTTTGCTCCGTGGTCCCCCTCTGACCCCATTCCCGCCTTTTTGCAGCAGTGCTTACCAGGTTCACTAGAGCTCTGATGATGGGAAATCCAGCCTGGTCACTTGAGGGCATTGCAGACTCTTCAGAGCAAGCCCTTGAAGTGGTGCTGAGGAGGGGCTTTGTGGAGTCCGCAGCACCACAGATGAATACACTGTGACTTCTCTGGAAGAAAATCCATGACATTTTTATGACTCTTACAGGTGAGTGCTGAGATGTGACAATTAAAAACTTGTGACCTCTTGCCTATTTTTGTGTTTTTATATAATCCATGGGCAAGAGCTGTGTATGTATTACATGCACTCAAAAAGTTTTTCAAATGAATGTGCATCTGTCCTACAAATAGTGTGCACATGCCTTTAACACCACCTGGGCTAGCAAAGCATTGATCCCATTTGAGCCTCTTCCTCTGTAACACAGGTGATTAACAAAAACATGAAAATCTGATGGGAGAACTCTCTTGTGCCAAGCTCTGATGCCAGACAGGACAGTGTCACAGACCTCAGATCTGTAGTGAGCCCACAGCTTCTCACATGATGGTGGCAGATGACATCACTTACCTCATAGGAGGTAACTCCTACGAGTGACCTCCTGTCCTTCAGCTGCCACAGGAATAGCTCTGGTCAGGAGAATTGTGTTTCCAAGCAGAGTAAGACTGAGGAACAAATAGAAACACTCTGGTCTGTCAGAGGGTGAGGATGACAGCACTGTTCTAGCTCTTCCAGAGACACCTTTCCCTCGTTCTGTTCACATCTGCTGGATGCCTGCAACCAGGAGACTCATGGGAAGGCAAGAGGTGAGGAGGGATTGTGGAGTTCTTGCAAGAGACCAGGATGAGCCTGGGTGGAGGAAGAAGGATGACTTTCTGATATGGAAGTAGCTATAGTGTGAGGCCAAGGTTTGGGTTTGTGTGCTCTAGGGACATGCAGGAGTGACAAACTGAGGACTGGTGGATTCTCTCTGGGGACAGGGAGAGCCTTGGAGCATAGAGCAGGCAGCCTCAGTCCCTGCCTCACTAGCATTATCTTCCTTGCGCTCTCTCTAGGGAATAATTTCTTTTACTAAAACCATGGTCCAAACCCATGAAATCAGACATTTGAAATAGTCCCTATCTGGGAAGTGGGCATCTGAATCCACAGTTTAGGTTCTCCAGACTACTCTTGGGCTGCCCCAGTCTGGAAGATGCTGGAGGTACACCAGCAGCTGAGCTTTTGCATTTGCAGTGCCAATTGTGCCAGGGGAACGTGCATTGTGTGAGGCCTCACAGACCCCTGTGGGCCCCACTGAGCATCTGGTGCTCAGAGAACTTCGGCTCATCTCTGTGGATGGCTTCAGTCCTGTTCTTGTCCTCACAGCCACTCCATCAAGGTGGGCAGAGTCTGACTGCAGAAAAGTGAAGGTCCTGGAACTTCTGTCTGCCCAGTTTGGTCCATCTCTGT
The DNA here is from genome assembly GCF_012460135.2 of Molothrus ater. Lineage (NCBI taxonomy): Eukaryota > Metazoa > Chordata > Aves > Passeriformes > Icteridae > Molothrus > Molothrus ater. Next base: position 129,091,789 of record NC_050478.2, read on the forward strand.
CTGAGAGCACACGGCTGTGAGACCTCCTGGCTCAGGAGCTGTCACACAAACCCTTCTTCTCTTCTGGGCCTGCTCTACTTTGCCTGGCTCTCTCAGAGCTCTGCTGGTACAGGGGCAGCTCAAAGGCCTGGGAAAACTGGTGTGTGGGGATTGCTGAACCCTCAGCACCAATCCCAGGAAATTAATAAAATATGTATTGACTAAACTATATAGATAGTTTATGCATTTTATGCCCAGTTGATCTTCAAATACTCCAAGATCATAGAAATCCTTAGAATTGGCTCTTTGCAGAGATCTGACTGTTTGTTGGCCAGCACATCAAAATTCTTGGTTTAATTTTGCCACTGAGCTCATGAAAAAAACAGGAGGAAATTTGTATTCATCTCCCTCCTGTCCTTGTCTGCTCAGAAGAAGTACAGGGATGCCAGCATCTAGGAAATACAAGAGTAACAAGTTCAGGATTTGAAAACTATATGAGAGTTCATAGATGAGAGCTAAAGCTCCTGTTCCTGATGTCCTCGTGCAGCTTCCCACAGTGTTACAGTAATCTCATTTTCTTGGGAGGGCTCATAGGTCTCTGCTGCCCTGTGAGATACTGCTGGTAACCTGATGCTGCAGGAGTGCCCACAGTGTAAGTCAGAGCCCTAAAAATTGTCTCCAGAGGCTTTCAAACTGTAGCCAGTGCAGAAACAAAGCAGGGATTGCTCTCAAATACAGAAGATGTGGTGCCTGTTCAATCATAAAGACCCAGTGAAAACACAGCCATGTTCTATGATGTTTTATGTAAACATTGATTAGAAAAAACTGCCATTTCCTTACAAAGCATGAACTCCAGTGCAAAGACATGTAGTCTGCTGCTCCTTCACGTGGTGCTGTGGCATCCTGCTAGAGCAGGTGTCCCTCTGCCAAGCCTGGAGCCCCCACAGCCTCTGCAGCACCAACGGGAGATCTCAGCTTCTGCTGGTCCAGCCACTGCCCTGCCACTGGGCACCAATGCCATTGGGGAGGACATCCTCAATGCCATTGGGAGAGACCCTGCATCTTGGGAATCCTGACATCTCCTTTGTCACAGCCACCGTGTCCCCTGCAGCCCCCAGCCCCCTGAAGTGGCTCCCAGCAGTGGCTGTGGCTGTGGCTGTGCTCACGGCAGGGGACAGGGGCTCACTCTGAAAGTCCTGCTGACCTCACACTGCTTTCTGTGTGTCTTGTGGCATACATGTACACCAAATAAGTCAAAATACTTTGAACTTCACTTGAAAGGGACAAACCACTCCCTGCAGGCTCCTTTCTCTCCTCTGTGACTGTACCAGGGGCTGAGGCACCTCGCCCAGCTGTGATTAAGCATATTGGATATAGTTATAAGGTTATATACTCATATAATTAAAACTAATTTCAGACTATTATTGGGGAGCTCTGACACTTGAAGATCTCAAAAATAAATTTAAGTTATGGTGGTTCTAGACTGAAGGAATGTTAAATTCAGGGTTTTTAATAGGATTTCTCATTACATATTCTCTGACTTTGTACAGCCTCTCCTATGTTCACAACAATTGATTTCTTTTTATTCAAATGTATTTGCAGAAATACTTCTTTCCTCTGCATGCCTCACCTGCATTCAGACAAACTTTTCTGGCTCATAGATGGGACAGTTTTAGTTTTCTACTACAGACTCAGCATGTTTGCAAAACACTTAGTGACAGTAGACATATTTTAAAGTTAATTACTGAATAGACATTGAATAGGGGTTCTTTTCATATTGCTGCAAATATGCCCCACGCCTCTATTTCAAATATTGTACTTGTTAGTCACTTAGGCCCTTGTCCAACAACTTTTAATATCACTGGAAAGACTGACGCTGACTGCAGGGACTGCTGGCTTAGGCATTACTGTGCAATAGTTCTGATCCTTGCAAGATTTTAAAGCTGTTTTTACTCATATTGTTGTGAGGTGTGAGGCTGGTTGTGTTCCCAGCTCCATGGATAAGGGGGAGGGGTAGCTCTGGGGGGAGCCCTGGCACCACGCTCCTCATTGCCAGCCAGTTTCCCAGCTTCTCTCTTTATGGTAATTAAGAGGTTTGGTCCTCACTGCTCAAGTGGGGGCTGTTCCCAGCCTTCTAAATGGTATAAAATAAGCAGACATGAGGCCAGGCATCTTGCAGGGCAGCTGGCAGTGGCTGGAAAACCTTTGTAAAGGCTCCTGCCACTCCCGTCCCAAGCCCTGCTGTAAATCAGTGATTAAGTGCTCAGACAGCAGATTAAGGGAGGCTGCTGGGGACAGCTCTCCTGAGCTGCACTGGCAGCACCAGCAGAAGTGTGAACAGGCACAAGGAGCAGGATGTGTCTCCTGAAGGGCTGCAGATACGTGAAACCAGGTTCTCAAATCATGGTGTCAGTGCCTGAATGCACCAGAAGTGCTTTTGTGTGCCAACACAGGCTGAGTGAGAAGAAAAGTGCTTCCACATCTTGAGCCAGCTTTTGAAAACCACCCCCAACCAGGCACTCTCTCTGACACCATGATCTCTGCTGGAGCAGGACTTTCCTTTGCAAACTTGGATCACCCTCCTGCTCTGCTTTTTCCTCCTCCTGCTTCTCCTGGCCGCTCACCCTGGGCATCCCATCTCCCAGTTCCCAGCCACAGCCCAGCTCTCCATCCCCATCCTCACAGTCAGCTGGTATTGGCAGTACATGCCTGCTCCTGACAGCTATTAATCTGATATCAATTTATAAAATATTCCTAGAACTTAACCTAAATCTTGACATTTCATATTTAAAGAGGAAACACTGTACTGCAAGGCAGCTAAAGGCTGTGCAGGACCCCTTCTCACAGAGACTGATATGGGATATGGGACCTCCCCAGGGTGCAGTAGGCCATTCTTTGTACTTGAGTGCTGGCCTCTGGGTGAAGGAATGGACTGGTCAGAGGTCTGGGCAGGGGGACTCACTCATTTCCCATCACTGATGGAATGGTGTTGGGTGCTGGGCACCCGTGTCCCACAGCCCCTCAGCTGCACAGGCTCCAGGGCTGTGGGTTATTTGTCATCCTTGCTGCCCTCCGGCTCCTGTGGCAGCTGCTGGCACCTTTTCTTCCTGGGATATATTGCTCAAGGCTTGCTTCTTTTGGAAAGGATACAGGTCCACTTCTGATTAGCACTCAAAATTATTGCCAGGCAGGGTTTTAAAAGGTATGGTGGGAGGATTAAAAAATAGAAAAAATAGAAAGAAATAGAAATAGAAATAGAAATAGAAATAGAAATAGAAATAGAAATAGAAATAGAAATAGAAATAGAAATAGAAATAGAAATAGAAATAGAAATAGAAATAGATATCCAGTGCTTTGCAGTGTAGGTAAACTTTCAGTAGGGGCAAGGCCACTGGAGGGGGATGCCAGACCTGCCTGTCCCAGCATGTCTGCGGTGTCTGCAGCGCTGGTCACACACCTGCAGAAAACAACTCCCAGCCCCCTGAACTTGTTAAGTGTATCAGCACAGTGGAGTTGGCCTGAAACATTTGCAACAGTCTGACTCTGGATACATTTCCACGCTTCTGGGTCCAAAATCTGTCTCTAACTAGGATGAACTAAGCAGTATGTGTCTGAAAAAAACAAATAGTTTCCAAATGTTGCAGGCTTGTTCATGTAAAGAAGTGTCTCATAAATATCACTGAGACTATACTACTAACCTCTGGTGTAATTCATTTACTGAAATCAGGGTCTGACTTGTAGGGTCTATGCTCTGAACCATCTCTTCCAGATGTCTTCATCTCTTGTCTCACTGTGCCCCCCAAGCAGCTTTTGAAACCACTGCCCAAATCCAGTCAGACTGCCTGAAGTCTTTCTTCTGGGGAAATCTGCCCTGAAAAAACAAGTTCCTCTGTATTTTGTGAAAGCTAATAGCTAATTAAAATAAATCAAAATAAACAATCTTCTACCCAATGATATCCAGAGACATTTCAGGCCTTCTTTATGCAGTTGAATCAATTTAGACATGCTGCTAAACCAGCCATGCAGCACGTGATGAGACCAACCATTGCTACCATTACCCATGTCCATGTCCAAACCCATCAATGTGGAGCAGCAGGAGGCTGAGGCAGAGCATGGCTGGCCTATGGACACTGGGGGTGAGCTGGGTGCCCCACAGAGGCAGCTCAGGAACAAAATGGAAGAACTGGAAGGATTCTGGAGCTGTCTGCAGATGTGAAGGAGGCTTAGGACCCTTTCAGTGAAGAATCATAGAGAATCATGGAGCAGGTCTGGGGTCACTGTGGTAGGGAGCATAGGGGCCATAAACACAACTCTAGAGGAAATTAGGTATTCCCTTTGCCCCCTTTCACAGCAAAATACATTTCTTTTGACTAGTACTAGGAATCATTCCTGCTTATCCTAGGAGCTTCCACTGTTGCCTTTCCTGGCATTATTTTAATTTTAGATGTATTTCTACTGGCTTATTTTGCTTGCTGTTTCAAAAATGAAAGGCAATGCTCATGATAAGACAAGGCAATATTTCTCTGTTGTGTAAATGCCATTTACTGTGCACCCACAGTTTAACTCCTTTATGTTCATTGTTGCTAACCCACCAAAGACCTTAAAATCCTCTGAAAATTACCCTTTGGCAATGTGAAAATCTCCCTCATCCAATTCAATTTCCAACAGAGGATTTCCAAGAGATAAATCCAGGCTTATTTTATATTGTTTTTGTTTTTGCATTGCCTAGTTATGAAAAGCTGCATGACAACAGTTCAAAACGGTGACTAACTCCCAGCATAGTGGAACTTGCTTTTTTTTTTGCCTTTTAGGAATGACTCGTGCCTTTCTTCCAGAACAGACGTACCTTTTGGTAAAACAATTCAAAAGAGATGCAGACAAATATGCAGACAGTTAAAAGAAATAAAATGTTTGAACTGTGTTTCCCTGTTATAGTGGACTGCAGTTTTAAGGAGTCACTTCTCTTTGCCAAACGCATACCTTAAAAAGGAAAGTTTTGAGTCAAGTCTAACCAGCCCAGCAGTAGGGTAGAAGGGGAAATTTGTCATTGCCTCCCTTGTGTCCTCAGGGAAGTGTCTGTGGCATAAGCAGGACGTGCTTGGAAACAGTGATGGCCACTGCTCCATACCCTCCATACCTTTTTGCAAAATGTTTTTTAGCTCATCCAGTCTGACCAGAGCTGAAGGGAACAGAGCTCAGAACTAGCTTTGTTTCCTCCAGCCAGGTAGCTTGCCATTCCTCAAGCATCTCTGCCCCTTCCTAGTTTGAGTTTGTCTGCCCATCCTCTGCCACTGTAATCATCTTGCATGCAGGCAACATCTTCATCACCATATTTCACCAGCAAAAGATTGCTTTTTATGCCATTATAAATTAGAGCACTCCCAGTCTCCACCCTTGAGGAGCTCTGCCATCACCCACCTGCCAGCCTGCTCCAGGTTCAGCAAGTCATTGTCCACTGGCCAGTTCCTCCTCCAGAACCTCACAGTTCTCGCAGCTTGCATAATCTGTTTTCTCTAATGCTTACCCATATTGTACCATGTTGGGTGGTTTAGCAGAGTCAAGGTAAATAACATTTCCTTTGGCCAGTAAAATCCTTTTATCAAAAGCAGATATTGGCTAAGCTGAATGCATCTCGTTCATAAAGATATGTGCCTGTATTCTCTTCCTCTTTGTTCCTCCCTTAAAATCTGACTTTATGCTTTTTATGCTACATAGACCAGATAAAGGGACTATTTGTAAGCAGTCCTTTGTCTAGAGATGGCCTGAACTAGAAATATTTGTTAGAAACACTTGCTGCCAGACTTACTGTTTAATTTTGCCAGCTCTTTCATTATTCTTTGATTCTCAGATACAGATCATCTGGTCTTTTGATTCAAATAGATTAGAAATCTTCAAATGTTATTCCATTGGTAATACCCCCATAGTCTAAGTCTGATGAGCTACCCTATCTTTGCCCCTCTGTTCATTATCCTGTTGTACCACAGATTGAGATGAAGGATTAAATTTTTTTTAGGACTATACCCAGATCATCTTTAACTTGGATGTCACCCTTTCTCTACACAGGAACTCCTCTCTGTCTTTGTTCTTGTCTTGCTGGGCTGGCTTGAGGCACTTCAGTACCTGGGTGAGCTTCATTTGTAAAGTTAACATTGTTTTGGGGCAGTTCTTATTCAATACATTTCAAACATTTCAAAAATGTCTTTTTCATCAGTTTTGGGTAACATTTCATCAAATTCAGCATTAATAAAATGTCACTCTCCTGTTTGAATCTTCCTGAAGCAGATAAAACATGCAGCTGTAACACCTTGCACAGCCCTGGAGAGCACAGGGCTCTGCTCTCCAGCCCCATGATGAGTCTCCAAGGACCAGGGCAGGGAAGGAAAGGAGTGAAGGAGCAAACAGGTGCCACTGAATCCCTGGGTGGGTCTGTGACCACCTGGGAGAGGAGGCTGAACAGGACTGGGTGACAGCAGTGCTTGGACTCAGTGAGTCAGGAGCAGAGATTCATGCAACTACCTGTATTTGTCTTGTCTTTGCATCTTCTTAAAAAGTTATTGCATTTGTAGCCTAAAAGCCATCCTCAAACTGGGGTGGCATTCACCTCCTGGAGAAAAAAACCAGGGTACAGCAGCTGGAAAATGCTGCTCTTGACAACAGTGATGAGGGATGAAGGCGAGGCCTGGCTCTGCAGTGTGCTGCCATGGCTTGTCATCTGGCTGACTGGAGTTTTGTCCCTCTCATGTCAGTGACAGCTTCACTTTTGCTCTGGTTTGTTTTGTTTTGATGAGTTTAGTTGCTGGGATTTAACACAACTGGGCAACTGTCCCACTTGGAGATAATGTGGGAAAGCAGCCATAGTTGTCACTCTCTGAGGAGGAGTCCAGGGCCATCTGTTGTGCCTGCAGAGGGTCATCTCCACCAGGAACAGGAAGGTACCGCATGCAATGAGGCCTTTCACTCAAAGGACAACATAGTTCTTGGTCCTGTTAAAGACAGATAGGAGCCATAAATGCAGCAGTATTGGTAACTGGATCTTACAGAATTTGGCTGTTCCTAGGTTGGTTTTTTTTTTTTTTATTCTTGGGGTATTTCTACATGTTTCTGGCAGGCAGCTGTCAGCTCTGTCTTACTTGTGCTCTGCAGCAATCAAATATTGTCTAAGTGTGGCTGCCTTCTTTGCTCAGTTTTGGTGGATTTTTTTTCCATGTAAACCACACTCATGTGGTTTCCAGTCAATTGAAACCAGGGCACAGTGACCTCACACCTGCCTGCAAAAAGACATGTGTGCATGCATACCCATGGAGGCAACTAAGTCAATGGAAAGACTGATTGAGGGAATCTTCCTTTACATTCCAGGTCACATGAAGCACTGTTGAGCTCAGAGCATGTCTGCCTGTTCATCTGTGGGGTCCAGCCATGGAGCTGCCTCACACACAATATTGCTTTTACGTGGGCACAGAAGGCCATAGCATCAGGCCTCGTTTCAGGAGAGACACAAAACACCAACTGGAGACTGGAAAGGTCTCAAACATTTGGCTTAGTGTCCAGACTCCTAGCAGCCTCCATGTTTGTCATCACCTGTGGGGAAGGAGTGCATGATGATTAGAGAGAGGGTATTCTGCTATTGTCTGCCCAGAGACTGACAGCTTTTGGTTTTGGTGTTGCCACAGATGCCTGGCCATGCAGTAATCACTCCTGCCTTCCTCTTGTTGCTCTGCCAGGCTGCAGAGAAAATTCATGCCTTTGGGTAATTGCTGTGAGCTTGCACTGCAGGTATGTGCCCACCTGGTGTCCACACATCCATCCTGCTCACAGCAGGGCCAGGGGCACGGGCAGGCACCAGCAGCAGGTGCTGGAAAAGGCAAAAGTGAGAAATGGGATGTCAGAGGGATGGAGTTGGCCACTGCTGTTGGAGTTGCTGATCAGGCATGGCCAGGTCCTTCCTCTCAGCTTGGAAAAGTAGGTGCTGAAGCAGTAGGGATGGTCTGCATCCCAGCACGATGGAGTAGGAGCTCCTCTGGCTCCTACTCCTGTGTTTAGGAAATGTATGACAAATTTATCACCACTTACCTTTTGGATATCAAAGGGATAAAGGGGAAAATGTATGTGATCAAGGAAAGGGCAAAGACACTTGGTGTAAGCCAGAAAACAGATGCCAAAAATGCTTTCATTTCATATCTTTTCAGCAGCTAGTGACACTAGGAAACCTTTCCACATTATCTGTGGAGGAAGAAGTCGAGGAAGCGCCTGCCAGAGACGCTGTATAACAATGTGTACAAGGACAGCGAGCTGCATTCCGAAGAGCAGAACTCCAGAGCAAGCTGAACTGACCTTCTGTTCCATTCTGACCTGACCTTTTGTTCCATTCTGGCCTCTGCCTGCCCACTGATAAAAAGCCAGGCAAAGCTGGCAATTTAGACTTTACCCATCTAGTGCTGAGTAGAGATTAGCTGCTGGGGAGGTGCTGGGTAACTGGGAGGGACACAGAAATGTCCAGGTTGGGACTGGCAGAAAATAGAATGATTTGTTTATTGTGTCCCAATTCAGCCCAGGGGAGATTTTCCTCGTGGCTAATAGTGTCTGGGTGGCAATCTGGAGCCGGGTGAGGAGGAGGCTGGCAGTGACCCACACAGCCCCAAGGCCCCATGTGCCCCAGGTTCTTCTGGGGAAGATGTGTGGGCAGAAGCCTTCTTTGCAAGGATGTACACAGGCACCATCTGGGCTCCTGGGAGTGGGCTGCAAAACACCACCATCCTCTGGAGAGGAAAACAGCCTTCCAATGCCAAGGGCTGATATGACCTCGAAGGCTTTGGAGCCATGGGAAGTGCTGGTACTGCTGTGTCTCCATGAAGGAAGGATAACATCCTGCTCTCATTCCTGAGGGTGAGCAGTGAAACATGATGTCAAAGGTGTGCTGAAATTTACTGGTTTATAAACCGGGCTATTCACAAACTGGTATATTTAACAGAAGTGTGATAGAGTATTTCCATGTGGAACTGCAGGCTGGTGGCTGGTGATTTGCTATTACAAATTAAATAGTAGGAGCTACTCAGATAAGATTAACTACACAGAAATGGACAGCAGCAACTCAGTGAAAGGGAAGAAAGCGAGAGAGTGAAAGCACAGGAAAAGAAAAGTAAGAAAAAACCAAAAACATTTGAAATTTGCCAGATGTGATTAACACTGCAAAGCATTTTTTAAAAACTGGAAAAGTTCCTTTCAATATATGTGGGACTAAAATACATATGACTGAATTCCTGTTACTGATTTCTCTCCCGTTCTTCCTATTGGTGAAAGATTTCTTTGGGAGGAAAAGGGTATTTCTATCTTGTTTCTTTGTTTTTCTGCACCGCTATCACTGTGTGCACGGTTGGTTTCCACGATGCTGTCAAGCACTTGGGCTCTCAGCCAGCAAATGCTTAAGCACATGTGTAACATCCCAGCCAGTGTAAGGTTATCCATGTGCTTGGATGACTTGGGCTCAGGATCTTAATTTCTCTGCAGCTCAGATGTGACTGTGACACAGTAAGGAGGAGATGCAGAAGAGCCAGACAATTAGAAAATGCTTTTCTGAGACCACAGAGCTCCTAGCAAGAGGGCTCAGGGGGTAATTTGCTACCTGAAATATTATTTCGGTCTGGATGAAAAATTGGTAAATCAATTGTTCTCCAGACAGTGCTGCTTTCAGGAATTGCAAACAATCTGCAAATTCAGCCCAAATGATCTAGGGTAGGTTAGACCATGAAAATACCAGAGTTTAAGAGGAGAGGAGTTGTCTGTGCTTCCCAGCCAAACAGGCCTCAAGGACGAGGGAGGGTGACCATCACCAGGACAAGCAATGGTGGCCCCTCCTGCCCACACAGGTCTTTCCTGAGGGGCCAGTGTAGATGAAGACCTTTGTTTCCAAATATCCTTGGCTTGTTTTAAAATGCCCTAAATGCTTTCTTTGATCCAAAGAGCATTTTTTTCCCTGCATGTTGCCACATAATCAATTCTTGATTAATCCAAACTACTTTTCCTTGTTTTCTTTCAGTTTGGCCCCTAGATAAGGACACACAACTCAAGTGCATCAATTAATGGAAAGCATCCACATTCAGCAGCAAAATCAGTCTTCTGGCTGGTCCCTTAGGAGGCACTGACTGTGATTGCTGGATGATGGGATTTTTTTCCAGCTAAGAATATTTCATTTTTTATTTAGTCTCTTACATTTTTAAGCTGGTCTCCTGGTGTTTCTGTGCCAGTGAGATGGGATTCCTACAAGGGTGATTCCACTCTGGCACACCTGCTACTGCCCAGAGGCTAAATGACTGTTGGGGTAACCACCCTCAACTCCTCTCACTCTCCTGGCTGTGGATTAGGGAGGAGCAGAGGCTTGAGGTCCTTCACAACAGGAGGAAAGGGATGAGGCCACCCTCTTGGGGAGAGGTTTGTCACTGCAGGCTCCAGTGGTGCTATGACATCTGATCTCTGGGCCAGGAAATGGGAACTGGCTCCTTTTAGCTGCTGGAGTCGTCCTGGAAGATGTGCAAGGTGGCCAAAAGTGAGTTTTGTCATGGTTCAAGATGCTTTTCCCATCTAAAGTTAAACTGAGGGAGTTTCCCAGAGTGGAGGTGAGGGCATTGCAAGGGAAATGCAGGAGAATAAGTCAAGAAAGGAGAGGATGTAGAGACACTGGCATAGGGGAGGAGATGCAGGAGGGATGCACAAGCCCCAAAAGTGAACAGTTCCCACAAGGAGGCAGGTACAAATAAAACCTTTAAAAGAAGCTGTTGCATATCTCAGCAGTAGAAACAATCAGTGCAATACTCCCTAAGGATAGATGATGGCACCATTTAGGCTCAAATGCCAGAAAAGTTGTCGCAGACCAAGTGATCCTTTCTACAGAATATGTCACAAAAAGGCAAATCACACTGCAAGAGCTTTTCCCACCCCTCAGCAGCAGCCATCAGAGGCCTTGGCTGGGACCAGGTCCTCACTGCTGATGCTTACACCCTCACAGAGTCTCCCTTCAGTCTGGGGGCTCTCCTCACCATCAGGAAGGGTGCTGGGAGCCTCCCCAAAGCCACTGGTGCAGTACAGGAAATAAAAATTACTGCTCTGGAAAGCAGAATCTTTCACCTCCCTGGGAACAGGAATTAGCGGCAGTAAAGAGTCATGACAGATATATGGAGAGTGTAGGATCTTCTTACAGGGCTGCATTCCTGGGAAACCATCTTCCACCTGATTTGACTCAAACAATAACTCTTTCACTGAGCCACCATCAGTGAACAGGGTGGGCTGAACCACTTTCTCTTCTTGTTTTTGTTTCAAAACCCCCTGTGCTAGTAGTGCCATGACAGCTGTATCAAAACTAAAATGTCTTTTCCTGTGGGTTTTTTTTCCATGTTGTTTTCCTACAAGAGCAAAAGTCAACATGACAAGTTTGCTGAGCCCTGTTTCTGTCTCTTTTTTATCTGTGTAACCAATGCCAATGGAAACATTAGCCACTCTTTCAAACAGCAAGCTGCAGAGGCCAGCAAAACACATGTGGTTTGTTCTTTATATTTATTACATCAAAATCATGCCTACTTGCCTTTTTCCTTCCTTTTATTTTTAAAAACAATAAAATGTAGTGGATGTTTGAGGGAAGATTCCAAGATGAAACACTTTCTAAGTGTTGTTTTGATAAGAGGAAAGCCAAGAGTAGATTCTCAGCTGCTTGCATGGATGTGGCTCCTTCCTGAGAGCAGGGATTGACGCCAGGGTAGATCTAGTCTTTTGGGTTCAAAGAGCAATCCATATAGAGTTTCTGCTCCCTGCATGTCTTCCACTTAATGGGCAAACAAATGTTATCTATTGTTAGCTCTGCAGAGACAAAAGAAGTGCAGAGGGGAAAGCTGGATGGTGCCCTACCTTGTAGTACTGCATTTGTGTGCAAGTTACTACACAAGTCCTGATACATGTGTGTTCTGGGTTTAGGAGTTTGAGATACCTATGTGTGTACTATGATACATACAGCACACCTTGCTGCAGTCAGTGAAGTTCTGGCAGACTGTCCATCATCTAAGGATGAAGGAGCCAGCCCCTGTTCCCTCATACTGCCCTCCATGGGCCCCAGACTTGAGGGGTGGGAGGATGGAGGTGCCCCCAAATGCACGACAGAAACCTCTCCCCAGGAGGCACCCTGTTCTTGCAGCAGAGGAGTGCCTGTGTATCATGGTCCCAGATGGATGCAATGCATTTGTTCCTCAGCAGGCTTCGGATTTTAAATTGTAGAATGTTAAAGGTAGGAGGGAACCCCAAAGATCATCCACTGCTGACTCATATTCAACCTTCCATCAACCAGGACCCCCAGGTCCCTTTCTGTCTTTCTCCCTTTCTGAGGCTTTCCAGCCTCTCATTCCCCAGTCTGTCTCTACATCCTGGGTTGCCACATCCCAGGTGCAAAATCCTAAACTTTCCCTTGTTACACTACAAGTTGGTGATTGTTCAATCCCCTTATTTCTCTTCTAATTTGCTCCTTTTGATGCAGGATTCAGTTGGCTTTCTGGGCTGCCAGCTAAAATGAAACTTACTAAACTAAAGTAATCTAAATGAAACTAAAAAAAGTTTTTAAAACCCCTAAGCTTTCTGAACTAAACTAAACTAAACTAAACTACTCTAAGCTTTCTAGACTGCCAGCTCATGTTGAGTTCTTCATCAGCCATCACTCACAAGTCCTTCTCTTCATAAAATATCTGGTTTGTATTTTTCCTGTCAGTGTCCGTGTCTCATTGCTTTGAGCTTACTTGATTGATTGAAATCATAGAGGAAGCTGGTTTTATGTTGGGGGTTTTATAATGGAAAAGTTAAGTTAATTCAGGGAATATAGGTTTTTCTGCTACTTCTTGCAGGATACTTCAGCTCTCTGAGGGACAGATGCTGTTGCTTTCATTTCTGCATCTGTGTGCATGGTGTAAGTCTTCCTTGACCTGGAAAGCTTTGACCATTACACTGAGAAGTAGGGATTCATTCAGCAATTCAGAAAATATCCCTGTGGAGGAGCCACACCACTGGGGAGGTGCAGGAAAACCTCTGCCAAGCCTTGGGAACTGGGAGCATCCAAACCTACACTGCCATTATCATATGTTCTTCTGAGCATTTGTCTTTTTTTTTTTCACTTAGTATCTTTCAGCTGGCTGAAAATTATAACCATCTCAACATATAATTAGTACCCCCTTATAAGCATTGTGCATGGCTTAAAAACTCCTCCAAGCTCTTGTACTGCAGCAGAAATACCCTGTAAAGGTGAGTGAAAGGGCTATTTTTATACTGGAGGATGAAGGTGCTCTGCATGCACACTTGTCTGCAGTTATGGAGGACCAGATTGGCACAGCAGCAGAGCAGGTGCAGGTCCTTGAGGGACTATGAGAGTTGGGGTTCTTCAGCCTGGAGAAGAGAAGGATCTGGGGGACTGTAGAACAGCCTTCCAGTAAACAAAGGGGTTTACAAGAAAGGTGGGGAGGAACTTTTTACAAGGGCATGTAGTGACAGGACTAGGGGTAGAGGCTTTAAACTGAAACAGTGCTGGCTGAGATTAGATATTAGGAAGAAATTATTCTCTGTGAGAGTGGTGAGACACTGAAACAGGTTGCTCTGTGAAGAAGAAGAGAAGTGGTGGGTGTCCCATTCCTGGAAGTGTTCAGGGTCAGGCTGGATGGGGCTTTGGGCAACCTGATCTATTGAAAGGTGTCCCTGCCCATGGCAGAGAGATTGAAAGTAGGGGATCTTTAAGGTCCCTTTGAACCAGAACCATTCTGATTCTATAATCCTGCCTGGCTGTGTCTGCCAGCTCTTTAGGGAATCAGCAAAATGGTTTTTTTAATGTATTGTGACCATCAAAATGCATGTCTTGTATTGTCCCCTTTTCTGAAAAGGCTTTTATAAGAATTAAGAACCATTAAAATCTCTCAGGTGCATGCATTTTTGTCAGACCAATAGAAAGAAATGCACTACATAGTGTTGAGAGATAGCTTTTTAAACTGCAAACCCAAATTTTATGTAGTATTGTACAAGCATTGCCATTAAGTGAAAGAATACATCTGTAAGTTATGATACAATTTTATTGGTGGGTGTTGACATGAAGTGTCAGCCTTCTATATTGGATTAATATGTGGGATTATGTGCAACACATGTAGTAATCAGTGGGTTTTTAAAATACATCACATTATTCTTGTTTTGTTAAATAGTCACAGGTTTCCTAGCTAATTGTGAATATCTTCTTTTTATGGCATGAGTTTTAGACAGTGGGGGCTGCCTTACTCTATTGTAATAACTCTTTGTGCTCTCTTCACTGCTTTTCCCCGAGGCCCAGGGGCAGCTCAGGATCTCAGAGGGCTTTGCCCCCTAATACCAGCTGCCCAGGAAAGCTCCAGGGCAGTGCTGGTGCTGGAGAGGTTGTTGGTGAGCTGTGCTGGAGGTGCCCTACTCAGTAAATGCTGTGTAAACCAGCCTTGGCTGTTGTTGATCCCAGGCTCACAGAATGATTAGAAAGGACCACTGAAGGTCATCTAGTTCAACTTCCCTGCTCAAGCAGGGCTCCCCAGAGCACACTACTCAGGATTGTGTCCAAAAAGCTTTTAAATAGCTGCAGAGAAGGAGACTCCACAATCTTTATGGGCAGCCTGTTGCAGTGCTCTGTCACTCTCAGAATAAAGAAGCTTTTCCTCATGTTCAGGTGGAACTTTCTATGCACCAGTTTCTGCCATTGCCTCTTGTCCTATGACCTGGCAACACCAGGAGGAGCCTGGCTGCATCCTTTTGATACCCTCCCTTCAGATACTGATAGACATTAATAAGGTCCCTTCTACAGGCTGTACAGGCCCAGCTCCCTCAGCCATTCCTCAAAACTGAGCTGTTCCAGTCCCCTAATCATCTTTGTGTCCCTTCATTGGACCTATTCCAGGAGTTCCTTGTCTCTCTTGCACTGAGGAGCCCAGAACTGGACAGAGAACTCCAGATGTGGTCTCACTAGAGCTGAGTAGAGGGGCAGGATCACCTCACTGGACCTGCTGGCCGTGCTCTTCGTATCACCCCAGGATGCCTTTGGCCTTCTTGGCCACAAGGGCACCCTGCTGGCTCATGGACATTTTGTTGTCCACCAGGACCTTCTCTGCAGAGCTGTTCCCAGCAGGTCAGCCCCCATCCTGTACTGTGGTCCCTGGGTTCCTCACCAGGTGCAGGATCTTCATTTGCCTTTGTTGGGTTTCAGATGGTTCTCTGCCCATCTCCAGCCTGCCCAGGTCCTTCTGAAGGGCTGCACAGCTCTGTGGGGTATTGGCTGCTCCTCCCAGCTTTGTGCCATCAGTGAACTTGCTGAGGAGGCATCTGCCCCTTTGTTTCATTCATTGATGGATCAGTTAGATGATACTGGACACAGTATTGAGCCTTGGGGAACACCATGAGCTACAGGCCTCCAACTAGACCTTGTGTCACTGACCACAACCTTCTGAGATCTGCTGTTCAGTTTTCTTTCCACCTCACTATGCACTCATGCAGACCTGATGAGCTCAGAAGCATTTTCTTGTTGCTGACACTTTGTCTTTCCTCCCTGCTTCCCACAGGTAAAAGTCTTTCCCTTCTCCAGCATCTTCTGTGTCCTACTCCTGGCGTGTGCATGTGTGGTGGGGCTCTGGTAAGGTGGAGAGAGAGAGAGAGAGAGAGAGAGAGAGAGAGGAAAAAAGGAAATTAGGAGGAAGGAGTGGATTTTAGCTAGAGTTACAAGGAAATTTGAGACACTGGTCTTGTGTCTCTTCCTGCAGGAGAAGGCTGCACAGGTGAGTCAGAATCAGATGGAGGCACGCGCTGCTTTGTCCCCTTTCCCACGATGTTTTTCTGGGAGCAGCTGGAGAAGCATCACATGCAGGCTAGCAGAGGGACCAGGTACTGAGGCCAGGCAGCTCTGGGGCCAGCCCTGCACGGCTGCTGCCCTCATCACTACCGCAGAACCGCTGCTGCCTCGCCCGAATCTGGGCACAGTGTGGGTGACCAAGCATGTGTCACTGTGGCTATGAATAAAACTTCAGCTGTGTGTCATTTCGAAAGACCCTAATTTTAGCTAGCCAGCGTGTCGCTGAGGTGCCCCAGCACCCTCGCAGGGCAGCTTTTGTGCCCCATTATACCAGGTGTATAATGTCTGTTTTCCCGCGGGAGGCTGGGGATGCAGGAGGAAGAGGAGGAGCGGCGCGTGTTCCCACAGGGCCAGGGTTAAGGGAGCAGCCGGCGCGGGCAGCTCCAGCGAGCCCGCGGTGTTTGGCTTGTCCGGGCGCCCGCGCTGGCTGCGGCGTGCGCGCAGTGTGACAGATGACCTATGGAAATCATTTCGGAGCAGGGCTGGCGTTGCCAGGACAACCGCGGCTCCCCGGGCCGGGCCGGGCCGGGCCGGGCCGTGTGACGGCCGCCTGACGTCAGGGGGGCTGAGCCTGCGGCCCCGGCCGCGCCGGCAGAGCCGGGAGAGACGGAGCCCGCTGGATGCTGGAGTCATCCCCGCCACCGCCGCCGCCGCTGCTGCTCAATCCCGGGGGCTGCCGGAGCATGGACTATTAAAAACTTGCATTTCTGCAGTGTGAGGTAACCGTTTGCTTTATGTTCTCATCAGGTTTGGATTATTTTCCCTAAAAAAAAAATAGAATAGAAAGCAGCTTGTATCAGTGACTGATTTTTTTTTTCACTTGTTTGTTTTGGCTGGAAGTTTGCCTTGATGAACAAATCCAGCGCTATCAGATAAATGCAAAGCGGCTTCCAGTTACTAATTCTGTGTGTAGACGGCAAAACGGAGTTAAATATAGATTAATGATCCATGAAAGGAGAATAAAATGATATCGCTCTCATTTGACACTTTAGGGATATAAATGAACGTGAGTAATCCTAGGCTAATGCATTCGGGAGTTAAAAGAAATGATGTTTAGGCACTGTGTTTTTTATACCTCGGCTGGAATGTGTTGTTTTTTAACTCTGCCCTGTTCAGACGGGTTTGTACCCAGTGTGTCCAGTGAGGGGGAAGCCAGCAGCCAATGCAGCCAGGAACAGCTTAAAATCCAACTCTCAAAGTTCAGCATTTAAATCATCTTTGTTCACGCGGGGTCCCTGCACCCTGCGCGCTCCCCGGGCTTTCTGCCGCTCTCCTGGGGCACGCGGCACTCTTGACTGCATGGTATGTACAGAGGAAAGAATCAAAAGCTTCCTGAAAAATTGTCTGAAATATGCCAAGAGAGCAGCGTTGCTGCAACACAGGCTTTTACCCTTTTTCTCACAAGCGCGCACACACACACACAGGGCTTGTTTATTCTCTCTCTCTCTCTTTTTTTTTTTTTTGTTGTGCATTGAGATCAGTTAGAATAGCTAAAAAAAGAACTGCAGCATGAGCAGCATGATTTTTCAATCACCACAGTGATTGAAAAATGAAATGCTATTTGGGTCTTTTTGTCCAAACAAGAGGGAGTTTGTGTCT
Organism: Molothrus ater; assembly: GCF_012460135.2. NCBI lineage: Eukaryota > Metazoa > Chordata > Aves > Passeriformes > Icteridae > Molothrus > Molothrus ater. Next base: position 129,109,235 of record NC_050478.2, read on the forward strand.
GTTTCTGTATTGCACTTACTCTGAGGTGGCTGTTGTGGGGAAGGATATCCCAGAGCTCCTGAAGTTTAGTGCCACAGGCTGAGTTTGTTTGTGTGGGAACATATAGATTTGTTTTAGAACAGATTACAGCTGAAGCATCATGTGTGTTGTTTCCTGGAAAAGTGTGTTAGATCTTTCTTATCTTCTCTAATTATACACTCCTATTCCCTTCCTCCCAAAGTTCAAAGGGTTTATCGATAATGGTAATGATTCTCTAAAGCAGCTGCTGGTCTAAAACAGTGTGGAGCTACAAGACAATTTAAAACACAGAGCAGTAAAAGATTAAAAAAATCTACAACAATTATTCTCATGTTATCAAATGCAGCCTAAGTAATTGTTTCTTAGAGAAAGAGAGAAAAGAAAGAGAGCCAAGACAGATATTAAAACTGAAGGCACTTCTCTAAGGAAGTTATGGCTTAGTGCTCTGGATTTCACTGCATTTGGCATTCTTAGCAGAGAACAAGGATAAATGCTGAAACATCTGAAACGTCTAAACCATTTCATTTGGTGTTATCTCATCAATCTTTTCCGATTCAACTGATGCCCTAAGACATTTTTGTTGGGGGGGTGAAATATTTCAAATGGTCTTTATTAAATTCTTCACCTGATGCCAGCCATTGCACCAGTGCATGGGGAATCTCTCCTGGCTCCTCACAGGTGAGTTTTGCCCAGGTTTGCAGGAGCCTGGCAGTGCCGGAGGGGTTGGCAGCCCATGTGCAGCCTTGCCACGGGCAGTGAGCGGGCTCTGGGTGTCCCTGCCCAGTGACCTGCCTGGGCTGAGCTGCTGTGGGGAGCTGTGTGTCAGCCCAGGGCATTCATCCCCCTCCATCTGCATGTGAGCTCCCAGAGTGCAGAGATGGGCTAGCAGGGGAGGACAGGGAGGTGGTTTCTACAGCCCACCACCCTCTGAGGTCTGCTTGTTCCCCAGCTTATACTGCTGGGGTAAGTCTGCAGAGGGAGCAAGGTGTGGAGCGTGGGGACAGATTTGAGCTGAGTGCCACCTGCCATTCAAGAGAAGTCATTCACCCTCACGTCTGCAGGAATTGACTCCATGTATAGCTGCTGTCTCCTCCCAGACTGAACTTGAGTGATGAGGCTCAGTGTGGGCTGAGGCTTATGCTCATTCATTTAGGCTTGAACGGTGTCCTGTAGCATTTGATGCCTTGAAACCACCTGTAAGGGGAAAAATAATTGATGCAACTTTTGCTCAAGAGCCATTCATTAAAAATACCTTCCTCATCTCCAGATGGAATAGAGATATCTTTCTTTAGTGATACTGAGGTAGTCTTAAAAAGCTCTAACTTGATCTTAGAGTGAAGGATGGTAAACTGCTTCACATTTTAGCAGAAGGGTCCTGTACATGCTGTTGCAAGAAGTCTGAGAGGCAATGTCATAGGGGAAGCAGGTAAGTGCCACTGAGGTTGGATGAGTCCTACCTGGCAGAGTGGCAGCTCTGTCCCCTCTTGATGAGTCTTTGGGGGCTTTTGGCATCCCATCACCAGGCTCTACTCATTTTGCCCCTGAGATGGGAATGAGCTGCAGGCAGGCAGCTCACAGGCAGTGCCAGAGTCTGCAACTGGAGGTGACACAGATCCCTGCTTAGGAGAGAAGGGAATGGTGTGTGAGAGTCATCCTGGGGCTGTGTGCCTCTGCTTGATGATTTCATGCTCTTGTTGTCACTGGTCAGCTCTGTAGCACACCCTTTGGACAAGCACTCGGGTTTACCTTGGCAGTGTGTGAAGCTGTCAGGCAAGGTAATGCTAAGCATCCCTCCCTCTCTGAGCTGCCATGCTTGCACCCACCAGGAGAAAAGAGCAAACAGCCTGTGGGTTCCTTCCCAGCACCGAGAGGGGAAGGTGGCTGCATCCTTCACCTTCTGCCCGACGCCACAGCTGACACTGCCAGCTTCCCTGGGCTTGAAATCCTCTGACATAAAGAGAAAAAATGTGAGATACACATGGGCTTGGCAACACTCCACCTTCTTTCAGGGAGTCTAGACTGACCCTCCAACTTCCCATCAGCCTTCATGTCGTTTGCAAATGTCACCCCCTTTGCACACACACGAGGGGGGGATGATCTCTCCCTCCAGACTCCTTGTCCATGGCAAAGGGAGAGCAGAGCAGCAATTCCCGAAGAACTGGAGCACTGCACCTTAGGAAATAGCTTGGCTAAAGTCACATCTGAGATCTCCTCAAGTCACTTCTCACACAACTGCATACAGCAGGGAAATCAAAACCAGATGTGAGCTGTTGATGCCTCTAGCCTCATAATAATAACAACACACTCAGTGTGCTCTACCTTGATCTGGTTGAGCTGATGGGCAATGACAATCTAAATTTAGGCCAGAATCATAATAAAACCTAAAAGCCCCTTGCAGTGCGGAGCACTAATCCTTGAATTTTTTCAAACAGAATGCAATTTCTGCTGTCTTTTTAAAGGTCCAAGCTACTGCTGAGGCAATATTTATGGGGGGAATAAAATCCTCTGTAGAGGGTGGCAGTTGTCAGTGGGAACTGATGCTTCAGTATGGAGTTTCAGGATCTTAAATTACTTATTGCAGAAGTTGGTTCCCACTCTGCTAAAAATCATTACATTGTGCTAATTTAATGTCTGCATCAACATTAGGAACAACTGGCTTAAATGATAGCTGATCTGCAGTAGATTTGGCATTTTAACCAACAGTTGTTTTTCCAATTAAACACAGATACCATACGTAGGGTACTCTGAATGCAAAATAAAAGCTGACCTGGCTGTTGGTTCCAAGCTAAAGCAACAAAAATCCTAACTCTGGAATGTTTTTGATAGTCATATTTTAGAAATAATCTTCTATGGTGAGCCAAAATCTGTACAGACAGCTGTAGTCAGATAACAGTTTAAAAAATGGACTATGTTTTGGCTGTACTTTTGTAGCTGTTAAATTTATCTTCTTAAATAGCAGGGGGTATGAGTTGAGGGTTGAGAAACAGTAATTTTGTAATTATTTTATATGGATTGAATTATTCTGTCATCAAATTTGCATTTCAGACAGCATTACAGTATGAAAATATAATTAGAAACTGTAATTCAGGAATTGCTGAATGTGATATTTCCCAGAGGGAGCACTGTGAAGAAGCTGCCCTTACTACAACTTTAGCAAATGTTGAAATCCTATAGGTGGAAAATGTGAAGGCTGAGTTGTAAAGTTCCTCTCCCTCTGTGGTCTTCATATACTGTCATCTCTCTGCTTAACTTCATTTTTTCATACGATTCATTTCCACAGAATCATCTAATCATTACGAGCTGAAGGGCTCAGATTCTGTTCTGCTGAATTTCAGACTGGCTGTGCTGATAGCTGCTGAATTGCTTTCAGCCACAAAATGACACTGAGATAATGTAAGGATCTGATTTACATGCAGAAAAACCAAGAAGCTTGTAGTTTGGTCAGAAATGCTGGTTTCAATTTGCCCAGCACCTGAAATTCCCAGCCACACCTCCTTTCACAGAAGATAGCTGAGGGTGGGTCTTGGTTTAGCTCTGTTTGTCTTCTTTTGTAGTTCACTATTTTTTGCAGTACCTGTTCATAGTGTTGTGCAAAGTTTTAGCTGTATAAAGCCCACTGATGTCAATCCCTATGTGTTTTATTCTTGTGGTAATCTATGGTTTATCATAGACATACTACCTGGAAACAAACATGTCTTGTGTTTTTTAGCTGGGCTTTGGTTGACAAATCCCATGTGCTTTTGTTTGAGACTTGCACTTTTTAGGAGAGCATCTCCATGGCCAATTTTTTTCTCATCATCTTGTTGGGACATTGGTCAGGTCCTTATGTGAAACCAAGCCTATGATGCACAAAGCAGGGATGGCAGTGGGAGGAGAGAGAAGATGAGGAGCAAGACCATTTCCCATGGCTGCCCAGGGCCACCTTCCTGCACCCAGCCCTGTCACTTTGCCTGGGTGCTGGGGAAGGTGTCTGTCCCATCACTCACATTTTGGGTGATGCACATCCTGCCCCCTGTGTCTGGTATTTGCAATATGAGCATAGGACAGGAGCTTCAGGGTGTCACTGCAGATGGCCATTTCTGTAAGGCAGGGTGCAGTAAGCCAGGTTGGCTCTTTAGGGACAAGTAGCCTTGCTTGAAGTGCAAGTGCTGGTTTACAGGTAGGACATGAGCAGTCCCTGAACATCACAGCTGCATTTTTGCACATTTACTTAGGAACTGCAAAGGAGCAGGAGGCAGCATTTCAACTGACTGTGTCTGCACATGGGAGCTGAAAGGCTTTGAGACAGGTTTATACCTGCCACATGTGTCACAAAGCCTCTTAGCTGTGTGCTGAATTTCACTGTCAAGAGAATGGGCTTTGGGAGCAGGCCAGAGCCAGGCTGTCCAGCCACAGGGGCATGGTGGACCAGGAGGGATGGGATGAGGGGGGAAGGAGAGCCCTTGGCAGGGCTCACTGAGTATGTGCTGGCAGGATGTGTCCAGGGCAGGCTGATGTTCTTGCACTGCTGCATCTGCCCATGCAGGGAGCTCTGGCATCTGCAGAACGGGCCAGACAAGACTTTTTGCTCCATGAAATGGAGCGGTCTGAAGGAGTTGGGGGAGTGAAATACTCTGCCTGTGTTAGCAGTGATGCAGTGATGTTGTTTAGCTGCCATGTGGTGTAGCTGTGACTAACAGGGCTGCTCTCTCTTCTGGGCACTGGCTTCAGAGTAGGGCTGGAGGAGCACTGCACACTCAATCCTTGGGCAGTGCCTGCTACTTGACAGCAATAATTTCATGCTTATACTACTATTATGAATAGAAGAGATCAGCTTTTGGAGACATCCAACATTACTTGTAGAGAGGTTTTATTAGACAAGCAGATCAGGTGGTGGGTTACAGGCTATCACCCAAGAGAAGACAAGTTAAAGCTGAAGAAGGTCAAAGTTGGCTTCTTTCCTTAGCAAATTCCCTCACTCCTAGAGCAGCAAGGTTTCCTGATCATGCCTCACACAATCTTTCTGCGTCTCCTCCAGGACTGCAAAACCACAATGGATCCACATATGAAGTGTCTAACTTCAGCTGAATAACACTTAAAGAGATTTCATGAAGCAATTCAGCCTGAGAGCCTTTAACTCTAAAGAAATATTCTGCTCACGTTGTGCTCGCAAATCCAAGATGCCAGGGGGACGTGAGCACAAAGCTGTTGATTATTTCCACAACTGCTGTGTGCTTCCTATCACAACAGTATTCTTTTGTGCAGAATGGCAGCAAGATTGCAGAGTCCTCTTTAGCTTTGCCATCTTCACAAGCCCAGGTCCAATTAGAGCAATTATATCTCAACAGAAGCACTGTCTGTTGTCCTCTGGACCTGTCTATCAAGCATCCTATTCATCGCTGTTTATCATGTATGAGGCTTTTCATGTAAAGTCATTCTGACCCTACTGAAACAGTCCCACTAGAAGGGTGGCCTATGTTTTTATTTCACAGGCTGATGTGGATGAGAAGTGTGCAAAATTATGGCTGGCCAAGGATACATCTTTCAGTCTAACCACGTTCTCCTCTCACTTGAATATTATTGCTGGTTTGACACAGTACACAGCTTTCATGTTCAATTATTTCACTTCATCCTTCATTTTCAATTACTTTACTGCTAAAAATTGAGAACATTATCAGAATTCACAGTTCTTCCTTGCCACGTTCAAGGGTTTCCTTAATCAAAATCCCCAATGTGAATTGCAAGGCATGTGATGTTTGATGGCACATGATATTAAACCACTTAGAGCTCTGATGTCTGTGGGGACTCTCTGGTCTCTTGAGTTACTGGGTAGTGGGAACTTTTGCAGAAAGACCACTTGGGTTTTGCTTTGCCTCTCCTGACAGGGCCTGATGAAGGAGCTGAATGACTCCTGCTAAGGAAGTCCCCTTTGTCACCACTAAGGTAGAAGCTGAAAAGCAGAACTCAATGAAAGGCAGAAGTGTTGGGACTTGGGAAGGTCAGAGGGAATGCAAAGAGGAACTCTTTCTGAACAAAAAATAGATATTTATTTTCTCATACTGCTATTGGAAAGGAAAATCCAGGGAGCAGTGTTTAGAGTCATCTTTATGAAACAAAGAGAATTCTTTCTGACAATTCAGAAATGAGATTGCCTGTGAGAGGGCATCCCCTGTCCCTGCTGCTACCTCCATGGCATCCATGGGAGTCCTGGCCAACATGCACAGCAGCACTTGGGCAGAATAAGATTGCTTTAGGAACTGAAAACATGAGCTCAGACTTCGGTTGTTCTTACTCCAGTATCATCAGACCAGTGGTTTCCCCAAGTTTGTTTCCTTTTTTGCCTCTCTTCTGCTAGGTTTTAGCCCAGAAGGGCTGCTTCTGTCAGGAGGAACTGCAGGGCCATCTGCAGTAGTGCTCCAGATGTCACCTGTGCCTTCCCTTGGCACAGGATGCTGCAGGCAGGAGAGCTATGCCAGCCCTGACCAGGGCTGCAAAGAGACCTGGCTGATTTGGCCACACCAGCGGCAAGAAAAAGTGAGAGCTGATGAAACAGCAGTATAACATGCTCCACATCTGCTCCATGGGGTTCTTGGTGAATTTGTTAAAGATGAGTTTATACTGCTTAACTGGATCTGCAGCCTTGGCAGGTCTTGCAGAGATGGTGTTTTTGCTGAGAGCCTGGGGCAGGGTTCTCTGCTGCTGTGCAGAGTCAGAACCCTCCACTCACCATGGACACATAATGTTTGTGATGCTTCAATTAGAAAAATACAATTCTTTCAGAGATAGCAGAAGGTGACAGAAGCACTAGCAGGGTGACTGCTTGCCTGACTTTCATTCTTTTTGTTAGACACTGGGACCTTTGCAGAAACCCCTGCCTCAATTCAAGGAATCTGATTGGAAATTGAGGAGTATTTCACTATTAGTTCACCATGTGCCAGTTATTAGTAGGCTGTGGTGTTGCTCCAAGAGCCTGTAGTTAGGCACACCCTTCTGCATGCCACTCCCACCAGGCTTGCAGATGGCACCCCAAACAGGGTGTCGGGGAGGCAGCTGGGAGAGAAGGAGTTAAAACAGGCCACAATTACCAGTTTGAGACTTTCTCAAAAATAGCAGCTTTTCTTTTGTTTGCTGAATTCCCCATGCTTTACAGTGCTATTCCCATTATTCATTTCTTTCCCAAAATAACATTTTAAGCAGAAGAATGACTTGAGTGGGGAGAAGAGGGGATCTGCAGGCTGACTGGGACAGCTGCATGCCCCTGTGTCTGCAGTGAGGCATATTTCAGTATTTCAGGCAATTTTGCTTCTTCACTGGCAAGCCCAGTAATTCCTCCCTAAGTCCGTGCTTCCCAGGGGCAAGTGCTCATGCTGTTGATTGTTTTTATAGCCTAACTTGAAGCATCTCTTGCTGGTGGATGCTGCTTTGAAGAAGAAGGAAAGGATGCTTTTGGAAAAATAACCCCATGGAGCCTGGCTCCAGGACTAGTGATGCAGGCAGATCCCACTGAGGTGGGATGCAGCCCTCAAAGCACCTTGTGTGTCCCACCCTTGACTGCTGGTCCAGGAAAGCTGCTGCTCTGGAGGGGCTCCGTGACAGCACCCACCAGGGCTCCCTTACCCCTCACAGTCAGGCAGGCAGCCAAACACAAACAAGGTGAGCTCCAGAAACAGGTGCCAGCAGCCTTCCCCTAGGGCTACAGGGAGGGATGGTAGCAAAGAAGCCCTGAGAGGAATTAAAAATTAAATGCTCGTGGCAGTGGCTTCTTGTCACCACATCTCAGCAGTTCACCTTCACTGTGGCTGGCTGGCTGCCCAAGCACTGAGCAGGAGCAGAGAGAGGAGCATCCCATTCTCACTGCCTTCCCTGGAGATCAGCCAGCACTCCTGTGGCCCTGGTGGGAGGATGAGGAGGAGCTGCTTCACTGCTGCATGCACACAGAACTGACCAGAACAAGCAGCATGTGCCTCTTTGTGGGAATCCCCTGAGCCCTGCTGAAGGCATCACACCCGGAGGTGGCCAGGCCCAGATGAGTCAGATGCCTCTGAACAGGTGCAGCTGTCCAAGTGTGGGGTGCTGAGAAGCTGAACTGGCCATACCACAGCCCTCTCTGGAGTTTGCAATAACCCCAGCAACAGGTGTGCTTAGTGCAGGTGGGGGCTGAGCCCACCAAGGCTGGCATTTGGGCTGCAAGGGTCAAGCCAGCCAAGGCTGGGATTTGGAGGTAGAAGGGCTAAGCTCCATGGGGGCATTTGGCCCTCCTTGGCATCCAGTCCAGCTCCTTGGTGTGCACATGCCCTGAAACCCCTTCAGAGCCCCAGCAAATTCATCACTGAGACCAAGGCCCCTTGTAGAGCATGTCCCAGATGACTTGAACTTGGGGTCTAGTTCATAATCCCCTCTTAATATCCCACACTAGGTAAGCATTTACTTCCCCCAAGCCTTGATAATTTCTTGTTTTTACACTAGCATTCAAGTAGGTGACAAGCTATCCAGCTTCTTGAGATATTGGCTGTGTCTGTACTATGGCCACTGGCTGTGTCCATAATAAATGAAATAGTGGGCAACCCCAGTACCAGAGCTCAGAAGCCAAAATCTCTCTCTGCCGAGCAGTCCCTATCCCAGTCCAGCTCCCAATCAGTTCCTGTCTCCCCAGCCTGCCCACTGGCCCATTCCAGGGGGCAAATGGCACAGAGTCAGTTTTCAGGAGAGTGCAGAGTTCAATAGCACAGACAAGGGAACTTGTGTGCCAGTTGGCCCCATGCTGGGCAATGCACCCACATGCCTTTGCTCCATAGTCACAGGTGATGTGGTAAATGTCATTGTGCATAACGGGGTGAGAATCCTTGGGAGGAAAAAAGAGCCTTAAAATAGAAAAGTGTTTTTTTCTGAAGCCCAGGTCTAGGTAGAGCTCATGAGCTGCAGGCTCTTGCTCCAGCCAGGAAATCAGCCCATTGGAGCATGACAAAAAGGCTGGCAACTCCAGTCTGTCAAAAACAGCAGTGGGGTTCTAATAGGACCAAAGTGGAGGAAATGAGGAACATGGCTGGAAAAAAGGATAAAGAAAAGCCTTTGGTCCACAGAGCACCAGGCTCTTTACTCCTCTGTTTGTACAGAGAAACATTATCATGTACACTGCTGACCTGACTCTTTACAAGAGTGGGTTTGATGCTGATTTCATGTTGTTTCTCAGTATATACTCTTTCCCCTGTGAGGCTCATTTTTAATTATTTTCTAGTTTACAAACCATTCATTTTTAAGATATGAAAAATGCATAGGTCAGTATCCACTACTGTTCTGCCATTCTTCCAGAATAAGTAAATTGTTATCTGTATTAGCCTTCTCAGCAAGAGACCAACATGTTCCACTTTTCTAATGCTGTCTCATGCCTAAAATCTGTTTCCCAAATCCTCCTTTGCCTGAAGTGAATGCTGTGCACTGCACAATGCACTCTCCAGCTCCCTAGGGACTGCCCAGCCCCACGTACAGCACTGCCTTTGCCACACAGCACTGTCAGGAATTTCACATTTCACTCTGCAAAGAGAAAAGTGATGTCCAGGTGCTGTCCTCATAAAACTTCAGGGTTGAAAGAGGTCAAAAGCAAAGGACACTTCTGAATGCAGTTTTCTCCCAGTACTTGTGGTTTTGTTGAATTCAACCTTTATGTTTTTGACCTTGGAGCATAATGTCAGAAGGGTTTGAGAGAGCCAGGGGAACATTTGCCTATCTCTTTGCCTGCAGCTTTTCAGGTAGGTTTGATTATTTTAATTACTTCCTCTGTTAGACATGAAGTGTCTTCCACTTTCCCTGAATTTCCCAGTCATGTCTGGTCACAGATCACTTAGTGCTACATGGAAGCCATCATATGCAACTCTGATATTATATGCAGATTTACATCAAAGTCCTGAAAAGCATGAGGATACTGGCTGAAAACTTTTGAACAGTGGGGTTTAGTAAAGCAAGACTTGGGCATGACTGTGTGAAAGTGTAAAGTTTTCCCTTTTCACTTGCAAACAGGAGTTACTGTGCTTGTATTGCTCCAAATAATACAGGGGATTTGGGAAGACTAGCATTAAGACAGTTTTTCAGAGTCATTGAATATGTTTTAATCCTTACTAGCCTTGAGCAATTAGCTCCCAGTGAGCTCACGGAAGGAGAGGTATAATTAAAGATCTGTCTTGCGTGGCCTGCTGTGCATTTATAGCTCTGCAACTGCTCTCAGTAGTAAAATAGAAATATGTCTTTCAAAGGAAAGCTCAACAACAGGAAATATTTCTTTCAGAAATATGAACACAAGTGTTTGTTCCAAGAATCATCAGATAAAAGCAAAAATGTTCTTAAATTTCTAGTACCACTAAGCACCTGGCTCTAATCTGTAGTTGCGTGACTTTGTTCATTTTTTAACCCAAATGGGATCCTATTTTAAGGCACTGTTATTTCATCTGATAATAAAAGTCTATTCAACCATTCATGTGTTTCATCAGTGTTTGCTTTTCTTGTTCCTTACCATATTTTGTATTTTTCTCCAACCTTTCCACTGAAGAATCAGTGTTGTCCAAATTGCTGCTGCTCAACTGGACATAACTCCCTGTTCCTTGCTCTTTGGAGTTGGTTACCTAATTCTGCTGGTAGGTAATTTTGATAAAGATTTCACAGAGTGCTAACTTTGTCTGCACAGATGATAGAATGACAGATTTTTCTCCCAGCCATTGCAGAGGTTTATGATTGCTCCTTCTCAGGTGTCTGGCACAAATGGAAGTGGCACCGTTGTGGGACATGCTTGTTATTCAGGCATTAGCCTTGAAAAACCCTGGATTACTGATTGCATGGTTTGTCATGTCTGTTTAAGCACACTATTTCTGAAACTGCTCCTCCTCCAATCAAGTAGCAACTCCGTTAAACTGGATGAACATATTAAGAAAAGCAAGAGATTTACTCAAGGAATCTTTATTGCATTTCATTATAACCTACTGAATCTAATATACAAAGAAGATTGCTTTAATTATAAATGGACAAAAGAAAGATTTACTCCATGTTCCCACTAGGCAACTATCAGCAACATGCACCTTCTTCATCTAATGCAGACATAACAAGTAATTAGGTTTGGTAGTTCTCCTGGGAACAGCAGATAACTGCATTACAGAACCCCCAAGAGACAATGACATCAGGTGGGTTTGTTAGGTTTTGTGGTATCTGCTCTCAGCTGTTTTTTCTTGCCCTGAGGAGGCTCATGACACAGCCATAATGCAGGCAGAGGGTTCAGATGGTGAGCTGTTGATCTCCCCATCTCATCTCCAGCCAGTTTCACTGCACTGGGCGCTGCCCTCTGGAAGCTCAACGGATGGCAGAGAACTCTGGTGGCCCTCTGTGCTTGCAGACACATGCATGGCTGGTTTTGGTTGTGCAGGGGGAAGTGCCTGGTGCCATTCACTGTTTTGTACTTTAGTACTATTTCAAACCCCAAGCAAACAGTTTTCAGAGGAGAAGAAGGAAAAGGTCAGTTCAAGGTGGTGTCCTAGAACAAGAGCTCCCTGCTGCCTGTGTTCTTCACTGTTAGGTGGACATTTGAAAAGTGAGTGAAGGTCTGATAAGCAGAGGAATTCCTCCATATCTGTCATGGTGTGGCTTGGGAGGGAGCATGGGGCAACATGGTGCCTTCCCAGTGTCACAACTGAGACAGTGCTGGGCATGCCTTGAGGCAGAAGGAGGCTGCCAGGAGGTTCAGGTGCCTCTGAGCCCAGGTAGGGTCAAGAAGTGCCTGATGAGAGTCTGTTCTGTGCCATCCTCCTGTGAGTCTCTGCCAACCCAGGAATCTTGAAAACTGACCCCAGCTAGCCCAGGAGCACATGGCCAGCGGATAAAAAAGTCATACAGATGAAAAAATCCTTTCTTCCCTCTTCCTGTGCCTCTGTTCAGTCAACACTGTAGTGCAGCTGTCACCCAGTAATTTTAGTGAAGTCATCAGAACTCTTCAGAAGAAAAGAATAGTATTAATAAATTATTGTGTTCCTTAGAGGAGACAAAAGGATGACAATAAAGAGGTGAAATTTTGTAAAAAGCTTGAATTACTCAATACTGAATAGAGACCAGGCACTTCAGTAATTCACTTTCGAAGAAAATATAAAACTTACTATTTCATGATTTGGACAACAGCCTGCTAATCCTCTTGACTCCAAGGTTAAGCCCAACCAGCTGTGAATTTTATTGAGGTTACTTGTAAATCCTAATTTCATTTAAATTTTTTGCAATAATGTATTGCTGCTCTCAGTGCTGTCCGATGCTTGATGTGACAGAGCTTGCCAGCTTTCCTGACCTGTCTGTTGCATCCTGGCACTTGTTCCTCTGCTTGCCCAAACCTCCCCTCACACTCCTGCCCATCACTGACATGTTGTGGGGGGTGATTACATGGTGCAGAGGAAGATAAAGATATCACAAACTTGTTTACTCAATATCACTGCCTTTGGCTCTCCTCATGGTGATCCTCTGTGCCAGAAAAACTGCCTGCTGTAAGAAGCATCCTTGATTTTTTTGGATGCTGTTTCACTTCCAGAAGTCAGGACAGTAGGGGCCTTCCCAACTCCCCCAGTCCACTGCAGGTATCCATGTCATATAGACCCTATTTGTGGAGTTTTTAAATTGCATTTTCCCATGACTTTGGCTCTTTGTCTTGTGATCTTTGAAGAAGGCTGTTCCACAGACTTTGCTGCTCTAGTGGTTTGAGATTTGCTTCTCATTCCCAGCCAAAATTTATTATGGCTAGTTTATACCCATTTGTTCTTTTGCCAGCATTGTCCTGCAGTTTAAACAGCTTTTCTCCTTCCCTGGTGTTTACCCCCTCTGATGTATTTATAGACTTCAACCATATCCCCTCTTGGCCTTTCTTTAGCAAGGCTAAACATCCAAGTGCCTCTGGTCTCCTCTGAGAGCACAGGCTTTCCATTCCCTTATTTGGCTTAATAGCCCTGCTCTGCAGCCACTGCAGGCCAAAATCCCTTTTCCTCAGCGTGTTTTCCTGGCTATGTACTACAGTAATCCAGGTGAGCCCTCATTTTTCCAAAACCTGCTCATTAAGAGTATTGGTATTTCACCCTCCCTGAACTCAACAGATTGGTCTCAGCAGGTTCATTAGAAAGCATCACTTGTGTCCTGCAGGACACATCATATTGGTATTTTCCTGTTACCTTGCGGCTATATAAGTCCTTCAGCTCTTCCTCCTGCTCCATCATTTCTAGTTAAGAACATCAGTTCTTTCCACGTGTCCCTCACATGCTGCATTTTGCAACAAGGAATTTCATCCCTTTGCACTATTCCAGTGATAAGATTGTCCCATTCTTCTTGTGGGGTATCCTGGTGTCCACCTGATGGTGCCTGTCACCTTGGTGTCATCAGTAACTGCACTGCTTTGAGATTATGCATCCTGGTTATTAATGAAAATGTACAACTACATGCATCCCAAGACTCAGCTTGGAAGAACCCTACTGTAACCACCTGCCACCTGAAATTTCTCTTCTGATTTCAATTCATGATCCTGAAAGAGGAAATATCTGCCTTATTCTGTCCAGCACACCCCCAGAGGAGTCATTTGCTTTGATTTTACCCAAGTGGATTTGAATCAGCCTTTCTATATACATCCATGTATCTATTAGAAATGAATGCTTATGTACTGGTTGGAAAGCCAGCACAGGCAGACTTCCTGCAGAGCTTCCATATAAGGTCAGTCCTGCCAAGAAACTTCAGTTTTAACCTCCAACGTTTCTACAGCTTCAGTCTGAGATCTCTCTTCAGCAGCACTTGCCAACTCTGGTGCTCAAGTTGGGGTGTTAGCAGATGTGTTTTGCTCTGCTTCAGTCTCCCAGTGGGTTACAAAGCCAAATTCGTGATTCAAATGACTACACTTATTTTTCAGACTTAGTACCCTTTTTTTTTTTAATGGGAGTTTGGAATGGGGTGAAAATTCTTTTGTGTTCTGGCAAGTGTCCCTCATATCTTGGCCTGCAGAGGAAGAGCAAAAATTATATTTGTACCCTTTACATTCAAAATGTGTGAGATTATAAATATCTTGTAGTTGTAAAACATTCCTGCTTGTTCTTCAGTTGAGAGATTTAACCTGTGAGACTTCTCCCCACACATCTCCCTGTGAAGTCTGACAGACATCTGACTGTCTTCTTCTTTGTGCCAAAGGGCTTAGAGACTTTTGGAGGAGTTGGTGGTGACATCTCACAAGCCAAATAACACAGCTACTTCTCTTTTGGGCTCAATACACCAACAGAGGAGAAATTACAGAATATTAAGCTGCCCTTTTGATGACAGGAAATTAGTCCTTGTCCTCCTTCCCATGAGTAGTTCAGGTTTTGTATCTCTCTCAATGTTATCAGCTACTTTTTCTGAATATGTTGTATAAATGAGAATTGAATGAACTGAATGAGAACTAGTTCCTTTAAAAAGAAGAAGAAAAAGAAGAAGAAAGGCCTTCCCTTCAGAAATAGCAAGTCAGTCCAGTTAAGTTTGTTCCCTGCTTATAATTTAACTATTTTATATGAACATTAGAGTATTCTCTGATCTGAGCAATAAGCTTTCACCTTTTCATATTGTGGGCTGGCTGAAAAGCCTTTGCCTAGTGCCTACATCTGAGATGTTGTAAAACCAAAGACCAGATGCTCCTGTAACATTCCAGACTTCATCTTACTTGTTTGGTGGACCAATTATCCTGGATGCTGCTCAAAGAATAATTGATTTGAGGATTTGTCAGCTGAGCAATCAGGTAGAAAAGTCTATTTTGTCATGAGGTTTCATTTTCCAGCTATTTTTGTTAAAATCAAGGAACTTTGCATCAAGAAGGAATTATATAACTCAATCTGACACTCCATGTTGAGCAAACTGAGACTGTGGTCTGCTCAAGCAATTCTGTGAAACTAGACTCCCATATTTCTGGTTCTGCCAACCATAAATTTGGAATTTGCTCACTCACTCTCTAGATTACATTTAGAGATGGTATTGACTAGATTTCTCCAGCTTGCATAGAGACAGTAAAATTTAGATTTCTGAATCTGGAGTTTTCTGTAGGTAAGTAATGTGGAGAGTTTGATATTAAAACAATCCCCTCCTGAGCTGTTGTTGGAGGATGTATCTTGCAAAAGGTTGATTCTAGATTCAGAGCACTCAGTGTGTCCCTGCACACATTCTCTGAGCCAGCCCAGCCCCCTTGTTCTGTTCAGGTAGAACTGGGGCTGTGAGTGCCCAGCGGTGAATCCCTTCCACCAAGGAAGCTCCCTGCTGATCTGAACCTTCAGAGGGAACACTTTGGCTGGTCTCTGCCTCTCCTGTCACTACAGGGCACAGACTGAAGATGAGCAGAGCTGGACAGCTGGGTCCCCAGCACGTGCAGAGCTCGTGGTATCAGTCAGAGAGGTCCCGTGCCAGCCCAGGGGCTAGTGCAGAGTCACAGTGTGCAGCCAGGTGCCTGGAACCAAATGTCTCCCCCCTTTTCTCCCTTCCCACGGCATCATCTCTTACTGACAGGCTTGAATGTAGGAAGCATCCAAACCAGAAGCAGAGGCAGGGGAGTCTGCCAGTCTGCAGCTGCTTAGCATCTCAAAAGGAAGGCTGAATTCCTTGTATCTGACGATCAAGATGCAGGCAGTCACTTTATTGACAGAATTAGTTCATATTCCAGTCCCTCGTGTGTACAGATAATGCACTGTGGGATTAAGCTACTGTAGCGATAAATTTCCTAACCTAATTTTAAAAGATAAAAGCTCCAGTGAAGTGAGGCTTCATGGCACACTCCACTCCATCCAATTTCCAGTCCTTCAGGAGAGCAGGCAAGAACACCCTCCCTCAGGTTGCTGCTCTGTGTCTCTGACCTCCTCCTACAAAAGCAAATTTTCCAGGGAAGGAAATGGAGCAGCACTAAATCTCCCTCCCTCTGGCTACCAGCATCTGCTGTCACTCTTTGCAGCTCACGTGAAAGGTCATGTGGAGCAGGGCTCTGAGAAGCCCTCCAAATAAAACAGGGAATGCTGTCTGGCCCCTTCTCTGCTTCCTCCCCTCTTGTGCAGCAGTTCCTGACCACCCTACTCTCCCAAGGAGTTTCAGAGAGCCACAAGCACTGCCAGTCCACTGCACCTTTGATCTGGAAGCAGGAGTGGCTTCTGAGTACTGGTGGCACATGAGATGCTGATTCCAGCCTGTGGCACAGTGATGCTGGGTAGACATCTCAGGCCTTTGTTCATGTTTTGGGCTCAGGGAGGGCTGAATGCACTGGGCATTGCACGAGGTCTGCTGGTGTCTGGGGATTGCTCAATACCCACAGGCCTCCTGTGGCAGCAGCTGAGGGACAGGCATTGCAGCCAGTGAGGAAAGCCCAAGAGCTGAGCATTTTAGGCAGGATGGCAGCTTACACCTCAGCAGTGCAGCTGCTGAACTCGTGCATCTCTGCAGCCCCAGAGATGGGAATGGCTCTGCTGCAGTGTGGTCAGGCCCCAGGGAGCAAGGTGGCTGCATGTGCATGGAGCAGCTGTGCAGAGGGGCAGACAGGTGCCCCTGGAGGCATCACAAGTCAGAATCAGTGAATAGCTGAGGTTGGGAAGGACCCTTAAAGGTCATCTAGTCCAACCCCCACGTCTTAACAGGTCATTGATTTCCATTCATGATTGAGCTGCCTTGCACTGCTAGTGAGACCAGAGTCTCTTGGAACTTCACTGAATTAAATTTTCTTCTGGCCAGGCTGCTAGGATGGTATTGTTAGAAACCACAGGCATGAAGCCCATGTAATGCTGGTGGCAGTAGCTTTATTTCTCTTGGCCGTGCTAGAGGAGTTCTCAAGCTCCACAAGACTTGTCTGAGAAATTGGTTGTCTTCATGTTTGAAAAGGCAGCACTTACATTGCAGCTCCAGCAATGTGCTTGATATGTGCTAGTTTAATATAATTTTAAACTGTTTATCAGGACGAAAAGGAATCCCTGTGTTGGTGTGTTGTCTTCCTTTTTGAAGGCCAAAATGTTTGATGCTCCAAACAGTATGCTAAAATCATCTGTAATAAGGAGACAGTTGCATCTCGTTCACTTGGAAACTCCTGGAAAAAAATTATTCATGGCTTCTATATTAACAAAATCCAAATAAATTAGTACTTTTTGTGCTGTTTGAGTTCTTAAAGGGCAGTTCAAAAGGAAAGTCACACCAAAAAATGTAACATTTTCAGGTGCTCATACCCTGCCCATAATTATTGCCTGCACAGAAGACTGCTACAACCTATTTACTTGCACCAGCCTCACAGCTGGCCTCCAGCCAGCAGCTGAGGCTCACCCCAGTTCTAGATGTGAACCTCAGACAAGGTTTACAGGAAGCCTTCAGAAAATACGAGTTGGTGGTTTCAGTAGGGCTCAGCAGCACCAGCTCCCCGGGCCTTCCTTTGTCAGCTCATTTTCATATCATATTTTACCATCTGCATTTCAAAGAGAAGTGTTTGCAATTTTTTTATGAACCAAGGTTGATATTAGACACTAAAATGGACAAATGCTGTTTGCTTGGATTCTTTGGCCAATGTGCACATTGCTCACAAGTTCCCATTTGAAACAGTTGTCACACAGGTGTGCAAAACACTCTGCAAACCCTTTCCTTCACTGCTGGCTCTTGCTGCAAGCAGTTCCAGTCATCATGCAGAGCTCCAGGAGCTGCTCTTCATCTCTGTGCACAGCACAGCCATGTTACCCACCTCCACCTCTGTCTCAGCTTATCTTCCCTGTCTCTGCTGCCATTCTTATTTTATTGGGCTTTGTTTGGTAAATGGCCTTGTTCTCCTCCACTTGCATGTGTCTGAGGAACTGCAGTGCCTGGTGGGGTGCAAGGTGGGATGGACTGTGGCCACAGACAGGACAGAGTTTGGGGAGGCACCAGAGGCAGTAGGCCAGGTAGTAGGGTGTGACAAGGTCAGGTGTTTTTGAGGAATCTAATCAGTTCTGTCAGTTCTCTCTCAGCCAGGCCAAGGAGGGCTCTAGGCTCAGTTCTGCAGGATGTTCCAGAAATGCTGCTGGACATCACTCTGATGTAAGCAGTGATTACTTTGCTGATGTGAGGGAGGGAGACAGCTGCATGTTAGGGAAGTCTGGCCCATTTCCATCATGCTGCATTGTCATTTTCCACAAAAGTATTTACCAGCAGTTGCTCCAGCCACTTGCCAAAAAAAGAACAGTTTTTCTTCCTCCAAACAAGAGTGAATGGAGCATTGGAACTACATATATATATTTTTATACTTGGTAGTTTCTCACAATAAATGTGCCACATGGCATAGGATGAAATTGTATTAGAGGAACCAGCACACACATCAAAGCTTTGATTGTAAACTTCCAGCTCAGAGAAGGAGATGAGCAATCTCTATGTTCAATTATAACTGCAGATATTTCCTTTTTCCTAAGCTGGTGTCTGTTACCATGGCCACAACCTTCAGAATTTTCTGACTGTTTTAAAGTCATTACTAGGAGTGAAAGAGCAGATGTTTAATTACATTCTTCTTATTCCATTCATTAGGTATAGCTGACATTTTAGAAGTCCTCAGTAAAAAAAATAAATCCTTTTTTATTGTTTATCATTTTCCTAGAGAAAAATAGCAGAAATTAATTAATGCCAATATGCACTTTGTCTACAACTTTTAAGTAGAGGTGAGGAAAGCAGTTTCCTGACATCTTAAGGCCTGGGTATTAGATTGGTATTAGCAGTAATCAGAGGTAAGTGAGAACCATGCTGTAGAAAATACACCAGTTGTTGTCCTGGTCACTGACAACCCCAAAGGATTGAGAATGTCCTTTGAACACTCTGGTTTCTACCCAAAGAAGCACTGTTAAGCCAGAGCCATGCATTTGTGCATCACCAGCAGAGTCCTGCACAGGCCCTGCTGCCCAGTGTTGTGACTGTCACTATCCCCACTGTGTGTGCAATCCTCTGGATTTATCAAAACACAAGACTTCACCAGAAACTTCTTCTCCACCACATTGTGGCATTCCTGGTTTGTGGATAGACACAATAATTGCTCAGGAAATTGCTCAGCCAACAGGACTGCAGGGAACGTGGTCCCCTGGATGTCTCATGGATTGTTCATACATGTTCCTCTTTACTTAGACAACCTGACCACTTGTGTCACAGAATACAAGATTTGTTCATTAAAGCTTCCTGTGCTCAGGGTTGCCTAAGTTTAGCATTTTGTCTGTAATGTTGGTGACTCTAGTATGTGATGCAGCCTTTGTCATTTCCCTGTGCACGCCCCTCCCCACTAGATTCTTCTCAGGCCGAAAGAACAACTTGATTATAAGATCAAGTATGAGGTAGGTCCTGAATCATACTGAGAATGGTATGTAACTTGGTTTATACTGAAAAATGTCACAAAAAGGCAGGCCTGTGATGTCAGCCCACTTCCAGGGCTGCTGAGCAGGGACTTGGGGGTGTTTGGCTTGAGCATGTTTGGATAGAGCAACCCTACTTCTCATCCCACTCTTACCTTCAGTGTCTAAACTTATTTGGATCTGTGTTTTGTTGCTCTGTGCCTGAACTCTTCACCAAAGACTTCCTTGATGTACTGAAGTGTTGGGAAGGTGAATGCACTAAAGAAATGAAAGATGTGAATTCATATCTCCATATTCAGGCTGCTCTCCCCTTCCCTTCTACAGATAGGTGCTCTAGACCAATGCTGTTAAACACCCTCCTAAGTTTTCTTGAATCAGAGCTCCTAGGTATCAGCTTCCTAATGTGTTATGAGATATCACTGTTCAGCTATTTTGCATAGCCCCTCTTGGTGGTGGAGTTTGCTCTAACTAGTACTGCTACTAACTTGAAGCTATTCGTGTATTAAGAGGATCATAATCTCATCAACAATTATGCTGATGAACACTGATTTAAAGATTTTGCAAACTGGAGCAAAAGACAGTGCTATCTCCCCCTCAAAAGCAGAGCACACACTATGGAGGGAGACCCAGAATGGGACTGGAACCCCAAATGGAAGCAGAGATGCCAAAAGAGGGAGTTTAGTTCAGGGTCAATGGCTGCAGAAAATCCCATGATAGGCAATGTGTTCAGTGTCCAGCAGCTTCTCAGCATCCTTCCTGCTGTGGGATGCTTCCAGAATGTCCACACACAGCTGCTGCTGGGAAGGCTGGGGAGAGCTGGCCAACAATGGACATGCCTCTCAGCCACTGTGAAGAGAGTGCTGGCTGCCCAACAGTCCCTTCTCCTCTGACCATGTGAAGCTTGGCTGTCATGTTTTTGCCTTTGTTTTTGGTTATGCAATTATTTTGCTAAGTTGCAATCTCTTGTGTTGCTGTAAAAGCTGCTCTTGCCTGTGCAGAGTCTGTAATTAAATATGATTCCCCCTCATATTGTGCCTACAGTACACCATGCACTATGCAAAACTCTCAGGTTCCTGACACTTTTTCACATTCACTTGTTTCTCAGAGACGTCAGTGTCATTTCTGTGGTTGCAGGGAGTTCAGCAATAGAAGGTTGATCTTTGGGCTTTAGGAACTATTTCCTTCTAGAATAGTAATATAATGCTGCAGACTTAGCCTAAGTAATCCAGCCACGTAGTGTGGCTGAGCCAGTGGAGGACAGAAACAGACTTCTGCCTACATAGAGGCATAATCACCCTTGAACAGGAAAGGAGACAGGAGAGCATCCATAAAGAGGACAGCACATTTTTAGGCAATCCCTTACTTAGGGCATGTCTTTAGTTTGCAGTGTGGAAGAGAAGTGCCTTGGTTACAACATCTGCTTCACACTCCATGCATGACTGATCACATCCCCCACTGCAGCAGCTCTGAGAGCTGCAGTGCCAAGGTCATGCGAAGGTGCAGGGGGATCTGTGCTGAGCAGCTGGGACAGCTGACCTCAGATCGGTCCCGTCCACCAGCTCTGAAGGACCCATTTGGTTCTGTCTTCAGGGCACTCACAATTCAGTGTGGCATCCACCTCTGCACCCTGCTCCCCACTCTGGGTTCTACTAGCCTGCATGGTAACCTAACCAGGGGGTGTCTTGTCTTCTCCTCTTGAAAGTGTGTCCCCCTAGTTAATGCTGTACATATTCACATATGTCATATTTGTAGTTCGTACATGTACATATGCATATATTTCATGAAAAGATAAAGGTGAATTTTCAAATTCAAGTAGTTGGAAAAGTTGAAATTTGGGTGATCTGTGCTTTCTCTCTCAACTCTTCTAGTGTGCATCTCTTTCATATAATAGGAACATATATATGTTAGTGCAGTCAGTTTCCAATATGCTTTCTAATATGCTTCATTTTTGTGACACCCCTTGGAAAGTGGTTGCAGAAATCCAAGAGTGGGGTCTGTGAGAGATAACTGCTCACTTTGAAAATTTAAAAAGGTTTATGAAACCTTAACAAAAATACAACAAAGGATTGTATGCAGTGCTGGGCACTGCCCCTTGCGCATACCACATGGCCAGTTCATGTTCAAAAGGGATGCTCAGTCTTTTATACCCCTGGGGGTTGCATCAGCCAGCCCTGGCCCCTCCCAAAGTCTGTCAGTCAGCTCTTCTTTGCCATTTATCAGTGGAGACTGCTTTCTTGTAACTTGATTGGAGGTCAGGTGTTGCCATGCCTCACCCCCTAAGCACCCCCAAGCTTTTCCATTCCCAACTGCCCCACGCAAGGGACACGTGTGCAGCTTCTTTGCACCTGTGCTGGACAACCCTGGCTGTCTGATGGCAACAATACAGGGGGAGGAAAAGGGAACTATGGGGAAAACAGAGGACATCTAAACTACGATAACATAACTATACATCACTAAAGCTTTTATTAATATTCACACAATAGTTATATTTTAATTGTGAGAGCCAATCATCTCATTATCCATCTATAACAGGTCTCTTTGTGAATAAGGAAGATGGCTTCAGCCAGGGGCAATCTACTTACAATTCAACAACTGCACACCCCAGAGTCTTTTATTCAGTGCATCCTCAAGCAGAAAGGGTCCTGCAGATCAGTGGAATCTTTTCAGCATCACACCACAACTCTCCCTGCAGATAACTTGAGTGTACAAGGGGCTTATATGTATTACTGTCCTTGAAAGTGTAACTTTGCCCATTGGCTCAAGTCCTATCACTATCTCAAAAAGTATCTGGAGAGTTTTCCATTTTGAACAGTCCTATGTGTCTTTCTCAGAATGAAGAAGATGCATCCTTGTTCCATAGTCATTACAATGCACCTTTCAGTGGTGTCTCTGTGTTTCTAGATCATCTCATCAAGGACCTGTAGTTTCTTCTGTGAATGTGCTATTCTTGACATTTTTGGACAAATTTTAGTTAAATATGCTTCTGTTATCAGCTAGCTTTGTAAATGAAAGGGATCAGAATATATAAAAGCTTCAGAGTTTCCAGATGAAAAAGTTGATGTCTCAAATGTCCATTCAATAGATGCAGGAGTGATAATGTGCTGAGATAGACTCCTGCAGGAAAAAAAAATCAACAGAATAATGCTTTTTTGTTTGTGACTGCTTTCAAAGTTCACATACAGAGGCTCCTTTCCTTTCTTTGAACATCTCACACATATTCTGAAGAAAGAATATTTTAATGATAAACCTGAGCTGTCTGATCTTCCCTGAGCACCCTTGTTTACTTTGGGCCCACTTCAAAGCTGTGCTTAAAAGATCTAGTATTTTTTTAGCAAAGAGTAAAACTAGCTTCTAGGTGAAATGTGTAAAATACTGGGATGTCCATGCTTGTGACTGTGCAAGGGCAGCTGGACAGCACATTGTGTGTTCAGTGTAAGCCCCACATGCTGCCTGGTGCAGAGGGCATGCAGAGGTTTGTCCCCACTGGGCAGGCCAGTTCTGCCTTCTGCCTTGGGGCAGAAGGAAATAAATCCCCTGCATGTGTTCATACATGAACAACATAAAGTTGAACATGAGCCAGCAGTGCCCTGGCAGCCAGGAGGGCCAAGTGTGTTCTGGGGGGCATCAGGCACAGCATCACCAGCTGGGCAAGGGAGGGGATTGTCCTGCTCTGCTCTGCTCTGGAGCAGCCTCACCTCGAGTGCTGGGGGCAGTTTTGGGTGCCACAATAAAAGAAAGATAGAAAGGCATCAGAGGGCACCCAAATGATGGCAACAGAGACAGGGAAGGGCCTTGAGGGGAAGCTGTATGAGGAGCAGATGAGATCACTTGTGTTCAACCTGGAGAAGAGAACACTGAGGAGACACTTCAACTTCCTCATGAAGGGAAGAGGAGGGGCAGACACTGATCCCTGTTCTGTGGTCCCCATGACAGGACCTGAGGGAATGGCCTGAAGTTAATCAAGGGAGGTTTAGGCTGGATTATTAGAAAAAGGTTTTCTCCCAGAGGCTTGTTGGGCACTGGAACAGCTCCCCAGGGAAGCGGTCACAGCACCAAGTCTGACAGAGTTAAAGAAGCATTTGGACAATGCTCTTGGGCACATGGTGTGATTTCTGGGCATGGTGCTGAGCAGGGCCTGAAGTTGGACAGTTGGACTTGGTGTTCATTGTGGGTCCTTTCCAACTCAGTTTATTCTGTGATTCTCTGACTAACACCTCCTAGTTGTTAAGATGATGGCAAAATCTGCTTGTCTGCAAGATGAGTTCCCATTCAGGATTGCCTTCTGCCTTTTCTTCATGCTATATTTCATTGTCATCAGTCAAGAATTAGAGAAGTGATCACATGGTGCATGGACATTCGTGCTCATACAGTGTGAAACAGGCGCTGTCATCAGGATGGTTTCACAGAAAAGAGACTTGTAAAGGAGATGATATATTTTTATTACATGAGTTTATAAGCTGTGAAACAGCAGAACCTACCTTTGGTGTACATTATTGAGTGTTGCAGGCTGGCATCTACATGAACAGATCATTCAAGAATTTCTGTCTGAGCTGGAATGAGGTCACACCTGGAAATGAGTTTTTTCCTCAGGTCTGTCACTTGGTTTCAAGCAGCCCCCCTCCTTTCCCAGTTCATCAGCTGAATTCAATTGTCCCAAGAACCAAGAAGTGTCAGGTGAGATCAGGCCTTGCCAAGGCCCCCAGAGTCTTCAAAACCAGTGGATTCCAGATGTATTTGTCACCAGATATGATACAGATCTTCTAATGCACCATCTGCCTCCTTTAAAATGAAGGTGGGACTGTTCCACAGAGGTCAGTGACAACCTCCTTCTCCACCTATATATCCATATATATATATCCATCCTATATCCATCTCTGCTCCAAATGTGCTAATTACCCTTTTCTGTAATGCCTATAGTGCATTAACAATGACAAATTTGCAGGCCACCTGTTTCTCTCCTATGTTTATCTCAGGGCTTACTGCTCTGTTTGACCTGCTAAGGCACTTGAGAGAGTCCATTTATTAGAGATCTCATTAGGGGGTCAAATAAAAGATTTGTTATGACCCTCCTTCACAAACACAGCTTCTTAGCAGCAGTATTTAACCCATCTCATGCAGTTCTGCAGTATTTAGCCTTTTCACATGCAGAAGTTGGTGAGGACACCCAAGCTCTGTGCTAGTGAGAGCAGCCAAGCTTGTGCTGGTGAGGATTGTCTCCTGGTACTCTGCCCAGGAGCAGCACATGCAGCCTCTCAGGAGCACTAATGCAGATCTTTGGTCAGAAGACAGCCCCATTATTGGATTCCCAGGTGAATAACTAAGCAGTGAGTGGAGAAGGGTACACAGAACTTGTTTAGAAAGACCTTTTTTTTTTTTTCCTGAATAAGGAACAGGAAAAATCTAAGTGGTGAGATGTGCATTATTTCACTACAGCTTTCCACTTTGTGCTTGAGGTAGAAACAACTGCTGTGCCAGGGCTCCATCAGACCATGTCACTGCCAGCACACGTCCTCAGCCCCTGGCCCATACAGGTTTGTTACCACTTGCTGGCCACATGCTGCACTTTGTTATGGCTAGCCAGCATCATGGGACAAGTCTTGACAAGCAGGAGGAGAGAGACATTTAAAATACAAGACCTTTCTTTTTATAAGGCATGACACAGAGAGTGCAAGAGGTTATTACTGTAGTAAGAATGGGTCATATGGGGCATACAGAGCAAGAAAAGAAACTGGAACAAATGTCAGAGACAGAAGTCCTTTGGTGAGATTGTGACTATGTAAGAGCATATGTCACTGAAAGGATCTGAATACTGGCCATCAGGTAACTGGTAAATCTTTCATTAGCCACAGGCAAAATATTCTCATTAGTCAGCCTCTCTCATGCCAGTAGTCCCTGCTAGGGATCCTAGCATGTCCATGTCCTCACCTCCTTTGGAAGGATCTATGGATATGTGGCATGAAGACTGCTGCTAGGTCTCTGTGAGATAAATCAGGATTTATTCAGGGACTGGGAATGGAGGGCTCAGCATGGGACAGCCTTGCCCACACAGCAGTGGTGCACACTTGTTTCTGTGCACATATAAAACTGAGAGCAGAGAGATCCCATCATTTAAGTGAAGTACATGTAGTCGAACTTTGGCCTCCACTGCTTTGACTACAGAAGAAAACAAGGGTCTAAAAATAAGGAAATGTTTGCCTCTTGGAAATTTTCTAAGCAATTAGTCTAAGAATTATTGATGTTTCTAATTTTGTCAGAAGAGGGAGGACCATCAGTCACACTCAAAAATACCAGCTCTTTGCTGATAACTCATAAAGTGGAATGGCTTTTTAATGAAGTTTTAGAAGAAAGGTTTGCTGCCAAAATCAAGGATATTGCTCTATCCCACTCATACTGCTTCATCAAGGAAACTTCCAAGAAAATTTTGACTTTCTCCCAAAGCTGTTGTGTGGGATTTTTCTTTTTTCCTTTTTATTTTCTTTTTTTTTTTTTTTTTTTTTGAGTGCCTGAAAGCCAACTCCAAAGCCAACTTTACTGCCAAACTTTTAAAAGAAGTAATGACAATATATGCTAATAGGAGGTTTCACAAATCAGTATGAGATCACTGAAACCAGTTCCCATCTGATCACACATGAATGAACAATGTGTGGGTTTGAACTGTGTTCATGATATGTTGATAGCTCCACCTTTCATTCCGATTGAGATCAAATGACTATTGCCAAGTGCTGGGTGGTAAACTGCTGATAAGTCACTGTTTTATCATCCTGTGGAGACTAATTTGAAAACATCCTGGTTTTAATGTAACCGAGAGATAGATTTTAAAGCACCTCTCAATGAAATGGATACTGTTGCTTATTGTGGCTCCCTTCCCTAGCACATTCCTTTAAAATCAGTGAGCCTCATAGGGTACATCCTGCTTTTAATAAAGAAAAAACAAGTAGAAAATCAGAAGTTTTTGGTATATATTTGCATAGTTATCAATCTTTAAATCTTTTTTGGAGGATTCCTTTGGTAATTCACAGGAGGATCCCTGTGTTGCTCTCTGGCTTAAGTGACTTTTCAGTGAATTCATTAGAAGATCAAGATCTGAGACTTGTTTGGTGGAACAGGATGTGCTTTCTTTATTGAATAAGTGATTTATATGGTGATTTTATATGGCACTTTACAAACAGTGGGCTGATTCTTCAGTGTTCATCCTGTTTCTAGGCAGTGGAGCTTCACTGGTTTTCATAACATGGGTAGCAGAGGAGAGAATTAGGAAATACTTGATGCATGAAGTGAGAGGAAGCATGGAACGTCTGAGGAGTGGGTTGGGACAGAAATTATTGGTGAAAGTGATGTGGAAGGGAGAATTGTCAGCTGAAGATAATATAAGGACATCTTAAAAGCTATATGTAGCAAGCAGGAGGAGAGAGACATTTAAAATACAAGACCTTTCTTTTTATAAGGCATGACACAGAGAGTGCAAGAGGTTGTTACTGTAGTAAGAATGGGTCATATGGGGCATACAGAGCAAGAAAAGAAACTGGAACAAATGTCAGAGACAGAAGTCCTTTGGTGAGATTGTGATTATGTAAGAGCATATGTCACTGAAAGGATCTGAAATATTGGCCATCAGGTAACTGGTAAATCTTTCATTAGCCACAGGCAAAATATTCTCATTACAGTCAGCATCTCTCATGCTTATGTACATTTTTACTCCTCTCCATGTCTGAAAAGTAATGCTTCCCAGGAAAAGGAATCAGATCATCAAAATCTGAATTTGTAGCTGACATTGGTGATGATGCTGTTCAGAGTTCAGAAACTGCTCTTAAAAACAGCAGTACCAGTACTCTACCATTAAGGCAAAAGCAGCAAGGCAAATCATGGTAGATGAAATGGTAACAGTTTTCTATTAATTAGATACCAAATACATCTTTGCTACATATTTCTTTTGGATGATTTAACCAGAGAGAGACACAGAGATTAAGCTATAGATGGTCTTCTTCCAAGGTTTCCAACCCCTGCTGCTTCAGAGATTATATATTTCATTGTTAGGATATAGTTTTGATGGTGCATGGCATCAAAAATGCCATTATTTGCAAATGCTAGTAGTAGGAATGGACATGCATGGGAAATGGAGAAAAACTTAAGAGAAATTATGTGACAGAGTTTTTCAAAGACAGTAGGAAAAATAAGAAAGATTGTGTTTGTTTTAGGGAGCTAAGGAATAGTAGTGGAAAGTAAGAGATAGGAGAAAAAGAAAGAAAGGACAAGGTTTTATATACTAACACAATAAATCAAAGTTCTAGAAAATGAAAAATGGGGAAAGGCACTAAAACTCACATACAAGAAATCTCAGAGAAGCTGACATCTTGAGAACAGCAAAGAGGCAAAAGTACACTGGCCTAAAAATGTAACAGGATCAGCTTTTCTGTTTATTTACAGTCACTAGGAAGTGGTGAATAGTGACATTTTGTCTCATGTTGGATAGAATCTGGTTTTCCTAAAGTTAAACTTTGGAAAGAAGCTTTCTACTGGCACTCCTTCTTTTCTACAAGAGTGATACAAATTGTTTGTTGTTCACATGAGAAAAAACAGTTCGTTTGTTTGAAGACAGTTATCTGATGGACTTTGTTTACTTCCTCAAAGGATGTTAGTAGTGAAGGAAGAAGTGCTGTTAACCCTTTCTTTTGTGAAGGAGTTCATCTTAGTTGAATTTACTCAAAATTTTCAGTGATGGCAGAAAATATTTCAATCTCATAATTCCTATTTTTCTGTCTAGACTTTGTCCTGGGTTTTATACATTATTTCTTGTTGCAATTTGTGCAATGCTATAAACTTGTAAAAAATTTCTTGAATTCATGCACACAATTTTTTACTACACTCTGTTTAATGACTGTATGATTCATGACATTTCAAAAGTCCCTTTGTAAACCAGTACTGTATATGAGTGTCTACTACCTAACTTAATATTGAGAACTGCTATGGTTTTGTTTACTGATAACAAACAATAGTAACAACATCAAGATTATACAAGCATTTGTTTACATGTGTGTGACAGACAGACAGAGAAGCATGGCAAATTATTTTTACACTTAATTTGTCAAATGTTTTTCTATGCCTCTTAAGGGAGTTTGCTTACCGACCTTTACCATGTTGTTCAAACTCCCAAATTCATTCCTGTTGAGTAATTTCTAAAATCAGGCAGCACACTGTGTTATGCATGAAACAGCAGTTGGGTAAGACACAGCACTGGGTTTTTCACAGCAGGTTGTCAAGACTGGATGTCATTCTGACTTTCAAAGTGAATACAAATCAAAATCTTCTTCCAGGAACTTTATAGATTATATCCAAGCTAAGTTTCCTGAGCTAGGGTTTTTTCAGGTTTGTGTACAAATGGCGCTCAGAGGGAGCGGAATCTCCCCATTAAATGCCTGCTGTACACCCCCAGATCCATCCATCCCTCCCAGGTCAGCTGTCCACATAGAATGTGGAGGAGGAGGTGCTGTATGGTGATTTGGTTAATCATCAGATTGTCAGGAAAAAGAAGAGATACTGTCATCACCCATGGTAACCACATCCTTGCCCATGGAAACTTTTCAGGGGGCACAGCAAAGCAGCTGAACGGGGACCCATGGCTGAGCTTTGCAAGCTGACTGCATTGCTGGACCAGCTCAGGGGCAATTATCTTATACTCTATGGTTTTCCTGTACCTTATCTGCAGTGCAAAGGTTGTATGTGAAGACAGGGAAGAGGTCTTAGGAAAAAACAGCAAAGACATTGTTTTAAAACAAAATTTAAATATTACTTTCATTTGTGCTAAAATCCTTCATGTCAGCATGTCTTCTCAAATAGAATTCATATTAGGACTCATCTGAATGAAGTTAACTTTTGAAATAAAATATATTTATTTAACTGTTAATGTTCAAAAATGGGCATTTATCACAGAGCAAATATTCTATTTAAATTATCAGTTTAAAACCTTTGTAAAATGGAAGTAGCTTGCTGCACTGCAGTTTGGGAATTACGAGTTCCTTTCGAATGTAGGAGCTGTAGGCTGTGCCATATGTCACTGGGAGGATGTTTTCTCATATATTCACAGGAAAATCTTGGATTTGCAAGATGAATCCATGAACTTGGCAATAGAACATGAGGAATAAAATAGAAGTGGCTAGCCTCAAACTCCCCTAGACAACCAGAAGCTAGAAACTTGCCATATGTCATTGACTTCCATGAGCAATGCTGAGCAGTGGAATATCACCCTCTCTTGCAGCATTAAACACTGCCCTAAGTCATTAATACAAAGCAGATGGCTTTGTTGTTGATTAGAGCTGGTTAGGATCTGAAATTCCCATTCCAAAGGAAATTTTGACATTTGTATTTATTTTCACTGCCTATTGGAACAAAACATCAAAATTTCCCAGTGGGATGGATATTAAAACTGCTCTGGAAATACCAAGTTATTTCACTTCATTGGTATTGAATTGTTTTCTCAATAATACCAAACCAGTGTAATTCTAAAATTAATCAAATATAAATGCCAGAACAAAATTAATAAACATATAAAGTAACACTGAAACATTTTGCCACGTTAAAAGGAAAAGATTAAATTAAAAACATAAATTCTGACATTTTTACAAAATTTGTTTTCTTGAATGTGACAAAACATTTTGATTTCAGCTAAGCTGCATTACCCTAATGGAAATGGGCTCTAGTGAAAAAATGCTCACCCAGTGCTGTTTGTCCAGGGCCAGTAATGTACAGGATCATCTTGCAAGTTCAAGGATGTAAAAATTCTGAGAAATAAGACATGCACAAAGAGAAAATTAACACTGTATATGCAGTTTGGGAACATCTTTGAAGACTGCCTTAAAAATTCCTACAACTCCCACAAAATTGCTTTAGTCATCTAGATGTCTCTTACATTAGCTCTCTTTTGTTCAGGCACACTTGAGAGTGTTAAATGCTGGACAAATCATCCCTGGCACAGACCTTCATATTTATGAACTTGTAAACTGTGACATTATCTTAGTGAGTCTTGTTTCCATCTCCTTAGCAAAATTCTGGTCCTGACTGCCAGAACCTCCCACTCCCAATCTCCAGTTGCCTACTTTCCTGGAGAAAGTTCCAATAACTCTCTTCAATATGGAACAAAAACTCACAGTTACTGTCCAGGTAGGAACCTTCACAATCATTCCTTTCCCTATCATAAGAACATCTTTAAAAATATCTAGTTTGCCAGCTAATGGCTCCATTTTTTCCAGTATCACGATTTCTTTTTTTTTTCTGTCAACACCAAGTCTCTGCTGTGGGATAGGAGACCATCTGGTAACAATTTTTTTAAGGGGAGTCTAAGCACAAATGTCAGTCTTTGGGAGTCACATGCTATTTATTTACAAAAATAAAAAAAATCAATATCATGAATTCACATCAGCTTCTCGTCTTACTTTGTGCAACAGTAGCTTTCTGCTTTAGTTTCCACTACCCTCCACCGAGGTATTGCATATAAGATTACATAAAAGGACCAAACAAGATGCAGGACAGATTAGAAACCCGATGAAGTAGCTGCTGGATGAGTTTGGTGACTGGTGTGCTCAGGTGCACTGGGGAAGATTATGTTACTACTGGTGAGTGCCCTGCACAAAGAGAGAAGCCCTGTGGAAGAAAGGAGAATGAAGTGGGTTTGACGTGGCTGGACATGTGAGCATCAGGATAAGGACCAACAGCAGTGACGCAGGTGTAGGAAGGGTGGCCTTTCTAAAGCACTCAGGCCCTCAGCAGGTACCAAAATCAGTGGTGCTACTTTCTGGCAGGTCTCAGTTTACTGGATACAGATGCTTTTTGAGAAACTACCTATTGCACAGGTGCCCAAAGGGAAGGTGTGTTCTGTTTGAGAAGCCCAAGTTTAATTGTGGGTACTAGGAACTTCGAAAAATGTGACCTTGAGCTTTTTAGGAAATGTGGCCCAGAAAGATATTGTTAACCAAAGAGACTTTAGGCTCACAAGTTGCTTAATAGGAAACACAGTAACTGCAGAAAATTTCCATCATTTGGATCTTGATGTATGGTGTTCTGAAAGAATGTTGATAGGTAAAGTCACCTCCAGATGGAACAGGTGAGAGATTTTGCCAACTCCCCTGCTGTCAGCTTAACACTCATGTTTATAAATACTGCAGATGTCCTGTGCTTAATGAAACAGCTGAATGCAGTAAAATCTGGAAAGGCAGCCCCTTGAGGGTGGATGTTCTAATGCACTGTTAGCAAAGTCTCTCTTGCCCTTTGCCATACAAAATTAGGCAAAGGCAAACATACTTTTACAAAAATACTATTTCCTTAGAGTTTTAAGAAATCAAATACATAAATATATATATCTAATTCCCAAAAGAGTCATCTAAAGCCTGCCAAGACAAAGAGTAGTTATTTTAAAGACCTTAGATCGTTCTACCCAGGGTTAAAACAAAATGTTGTGGTTTTTTCTTATACACCATATGGTAAAGTGTTGTTTCTCAACTTCACAAATGAATGATTATGAACCAAAAAAGCATGTGAATATTGGCATGGTTTTTATTGTTGTGAGTTCTAAAAGAATTAGGAAGAAATGAAATTAAATAGCAAGACCTTTTCTGAGTGTAAGAGGAGGGGTAAACAAATCTGTATGAGTTCTTCCTCTTTTGCGTGGTTTCTCTTTTTTTTTTTTTTTTTTGTTTGCTCATTTCTCATTAAGGAAGAAAGGGTTACTTTCAAGCCTTTCTGGATGGGTGAAGCCTTTGCTGGCCCTGGGGAATGACTGTCCACCACTTACTGCATCATTTTTTGCCCTGCTCATACAGTGATGGCAGCACATCCCATAGGGACTGCAGACAAAGCCAGGACACTGAGAAAGGCTGAAGTGCTGGATGCCTCACTGTGTGCTCAGAGGAGCCCACATCTACACCCTCTTACACTTTGGAGGGTCACTGTAGGATCTGGAAACATGGATTGCTTTATTTGTTTCTCCAGCAGCCCCTTTTCCATGTGTCTCCACTGCTTGATGGTAACTGAGCAGACAATCTTTTTACAGATCCCTAGGTATGCTGTCTAAGCAGCAGAGATTTTGTATAAAGTGAGAGAGCTTCATCCCCCTCTGTGGTAGCCAAGCTGTTGATGCAGCAGCAGCAAGTACCTGACTCCAAAAGGTTAATGACAGACCTGATTGCCCCATGCAATCCAAATCTAATGGGTAGAGGTAGCCCATTACAGACACTCCTCTTTGGTGGATAGATGCACACCAAATTTCAGCCAGGAGCAGCTTCAGAAACAAGCTCTGAGTCCTACAGAGCTTTAAGATGGGAAGAGTGATTAGCCATGAACGAGAGAGGACTCACTGCACAGTGTGACATGCAGTACAAATGCACATAACATGCTCTTTTCCCCAGCTCCCAATATTGGAAATACTCGTGTGCCTAGTCATGCTTCTTGTGCCACACACTCCCCCTTTCAGGAAATGCTTTGGAAACAGAGACCTTTTCTGGAAGCCCCAGTGATGCTGAAGGTGATGCAAAGTGAGGGATGTGCACATCAGCCCTTCCTGTGACTGAGGCACTGTGTATTGGTCTCTAAACACCTCCAGCCAAGACTGGAGCATTGCTGAGAGTAACATGACAAGCACTAGGCTGTTGTCTCGTTAACCCAGTGGTGCTGAAGACCCCAGCATTTATTGATGGGACACTGCCTTTCTGCTGCATCCCCCTCCTACACCCACCCCCACACCAGCCCTCACTGCTAAAATGCATAAAGGAATTATGATAAAGAGAAACAGGAGATGAAGTCCAGCAGCTGTAGCATTTCTCTGCCAGAGCAAATCTGAAGGGAGAAGAGCCTGGGCTTTTGATGTTACCCATGAGTACCTCCAAGTCTGAAACATGGGAACTGTGCAGCTGCTCCTGCGTGGACTGCCCGCCTCAACCAAAACACAGAGCTATAAAGGATTTGCTTTTGTTTCTTGTTTTGAGTTTCTCCTGGGGTAGCAGGAAAGCAGAAATTCTGTCAGGAAAGAACAAATACTGTCAAAGGAGAAGTTAAGGACACCTTTGGTAGGGGAAGGATTCCCAGTAAGGGGCTAAAGAAACAGGAAGGTGGCACTAAACAAAACAGGAACTTAGAGCAGTGAAAATGTCAGGATCCTGGAACCAAACTAAGATCCTAATACAAAAGATCAGTAAATACTATGATGAACATGTTTGGAAGTGCTAGTGGGCAACTGGGTAGCACATGACCCCTCTTCCTTCTATTGATAAATAAAGCATAAATACTGAATGATTATCCTATCCACACCTCTTCCTTGGGTTTTTTCCTCTTTATTTCTTCATCAGTCTTCATTCCTCTTCTTTGATGTCAGCTATAGTTTTAGCCAGATGTATTTGTACTTGTTTTACTCCACTGCAAATCTGTTTACTGCTGTTTCTTCTGAATACTGTAATAGAATGTCAGATTTTTTTTAATCTTGCTCATAAATTTCATTCATTTTTTGCTTTTTGCCAATAGAAAGAGATAAAGGGAGGGTGGCAAGGCTCAAATTTTTTTTTCTGCATGTATTTATTTTTTTGTTAAGTCCCTGTGTGGTTTTTAATAAATTTGTTTTTCTTTCAAAAATATGTTCCAAGATGCTGTTAAAAAAAATTAAGCAAAAACTTTTCTTGGCAAGCATCTCCACACTGGTTACTCAAATGAATGTGTGAAAACAAACTAGAAATGGCCAGAAGGAAGCAAAGTGGCTGCTTCCAAGAGCCTGAGCGGTTGTTTTCTGTGGGATGGAAATAAAAAAAAAAATCTCTTGACCAGGTAGTGCTTACACGTGACAGCAGGAGACTGAAACCAGAGGATTTGTTCTTCCCAGCACAGGTGCTGCTGCTGCTGCTCTCACGATGCACAGTGTCCCACCAGCGGGATCCTGCACTGGAATTTCCAGTGGGACAGTGGAGAGTGGTGGCTCTGAGGCTGTGAATGGGGAGCTCAGGGACTGGTCACAGAGTCTCCTGGGCTGGAGCACACCAGAGATCAATGAGTGCATCCCTGCTTTGCTCAAGTCTCACTGGAGAGCCCCAAGATCACAAGACAGTGCCTTGTCCAACCCAACATTTACTGTTGGGTTTGCATTCATGATGAGGCCATGGCCACATTGGTGTTCCAGCCACAGGGAAGCAGCACTCACAGATGGGGAGGGAATGTATTTGAGATAGCTCTTGCTCTGAACTGTCTCATTACATAGCTCATACAGCAGTTAGCAGTATTACAGCCCAAAGGAATAACTGACCTTATGAAAGAAACTTAGCTTTTATATCAGATTGTGTTCACCAAGCCTTGACTTTTGTAAATGCACATAACTTCCCCCTTTCTGTAAGGGCATGGACATAGATGAACCAGTGCTGCATTTGGAAGCATGTGTACACTGTATGTGTACAAATAACAACAGAGTTTGCAGACACTGACACATTGTGGTGAACTGGTACTTGGTATTATCTGAAGCTTTACCAAGCAATGAGAGCAGCTGGCAGAGGGGAAGGAAGATAGTTGTTCTCATGCAGTGAAGTTCAATAACAGGGCAAAATTTTGGCCAGGAAACCCTGGGGACACATCCCCAGACAGGTCCCATGCTTTGAGATGCACCTCAGTCTCCCCTTGATATCCCTCCACTTATTGCAGGGGTGCTGTACTGCAAGGTTTGGTCAACCAGGACAGAGCAGCACCCCTACTCTGAGCTTGTGACAGAGCTGAGTGGCACAGTGGCATCAGAGAAAGAACTGGTAGGGGTGCCAGAAAGCGATGGCAGAGGAATTTAGCTTGCCAGAGCCCTATCTCTTGTGCTGTGGAGGCTGGTATGCAGTGACAGGAGAAGACTGCTGGTGGGTAGAACATGAAAGAAGGTGAGATCCCTGCCATTTCCAGATGTGCAGGCAGCTTAAGAGATAGATGGTGTATATGAGTCCACTTGTCACACATCCAAGTTTTCAGTAATGATCTGACAGGAGGAAAAACCACAGCAGTGATGGTGAGTGGAGAATCATACATGCCTCAGAGTGCCATTGCCACAGGGGACTGACTCATGCTGGAGCATTGCTTTCTCACCATTGTCAGGTAGCAGAGCTGGCTCAGTGATGCTGTTGTCCTTTTCAGCCTTTAGTTCTTTCCAGCAGTCATCAGGATCTTGTGCAGCTGCTTGGCAGAGATTGAAATCCCACAATTGCTAGTCTCGGGAAAATTCTCAAATTATGTGTTAGAAATATATTAAAGACAGCATTGCACCCATAAGTGGATTATTTCTTGGAAACAGGTCAAACTGTGTGTTAGAAACCAAGAAACAGAAGTTTCTGAAGACAAAAATCACAAAATGGAACTTTCATAGCTTCTTTCTAAAGTTTTCTGCTTTCATTTTTACAGAATAGGTGTCTGTAGCCAAGCCTGTGGTGATTCACCTTGCTGTTCCCACCAGAAACAGATCAGGCAGGACTTGTTTTCAAAGTGGTTCTTTAGACCTTTGAGGTACTTTGTGCCCTGTTAGGTCTGAAGTACCCAATAGCCTAAAACTTCCATTTTTAGAACAAGGCTTCCCTGCACAAATACCCCCTTCTCATAATGCTTTTTCCCAGAAGGGGACTTCCCCTCAGATTTAAGCCTAAATGAAAATGAAGAAGTCTTGTTGTCTTATAATATGTTTAGATGTTTGCATTGCATTTTACTGCACTCGTTGCAGTGGGTTGGCTGCATGCTGCATCTTTCTAGCTCCTGCAAGGTTGTTGCTTAAGCAGGCAGTGTTTGCCTTACTCTGAGGTTTCAGGTTGAGCTAACAAGTGTGTGTGAGCAGCAGCAAGCTGCTGGCAAAGAGACACGTGGTAGCAGAGGTGTTCACTGCCCCGGTGCCTAGTCAGAGCTCCCTGTGTGCGGAGAAGGCTGAACCTGCCCACACCGGATCTGCTGCACTGCAGGAAAGCCATCGGTGCAGGGTCACTCTTGGCTTGTGCTGAATTGTCACAGGCCAGCTGTCTGACAAACAACTCTGTCATCTTTACCTTAAAAACTCCACACGTGGACCTGAATAGAGGAACCTGAAGTATTTCCTTTCAGGAGCATCTCCTATGACATTTCCTCCCATAATCAGTGAGCAGGGATTCCTTCCATAGCAGCCGCACAGCAGTGACGCTTTACTTGCTGATATTCTGTAGTTGTTGGCTGAAATGATACCAACCTTTCAAGCCATAAACACATCACATTCTTTTACCAAAAACTATTGCCTTAAAAATTAAGACCTTGATATTTTAATATGTTGTTCTATGTAGCAAGTCATTAATATATATTATATCTAACACCATTGTATCAGAGGAAGAAATTGAAGAAATGCAATTAAACATATTCACTGAACACTTAATTTGTCTTTCTTTTTGTACTCCTACAACATCAATTTCTCAGTATTGTCAATATTTTACTTTGCCATTATGATTGCTGTTCACTATTTACTTGCTGTATTTCGAACTTTTAGTCATTTATTAGAGATTTGAAAGATCTACAGGAATGATAAAGTATGAAAAGGTGTGAAAATCAATTTCATTTTGTTTCAATTTCATTTTGTTCTGTGCATGTATTGCTGTCATTGTTAGCAGACATCCTCTTATCTTACTGCACTCTGCCCACAATCTAATCTATCTTCAAGAGTCAGACAGCAGTCTATGAAGTAATTGTAAGGATCTTCAAGTGTCTTCAATGATTTTCTGTACTAGGACTGCAAAAGCATTTTGTTGTTGATAGATAGAATAGGCACAATAAATCCCATTGTCGTGGTTCCTAGAACACCACCTATTAAAAAGGAACAATCTGGAAGGCAAAGAACATGATGAAAATTCATCACAAGTGGACTGAGGAATAATGCTACGAGTTTTGACTGCGTCACCTGGCATCACAACAGCTGTGGATTTCAACCTCGTACTGCAAGTCACATATGGTTAGCTCTCCCTTTCTGCCTGGAGAACACAGGTGCTCTGCAATGCACTGCACTCTACTCTTCTGTGGGTTTTATTATTTGGTGAAAATATATTGCACCTACAACACTGGGCAGCTCTAAAGGCATTAATTTTTAGAGAGAAATACAGTCTTTTTGACCACCTCTTGAAGGACACTGCCTGCATCTTACCTCAGAATTTCATTTTTCAGAAGACTCTCAACTAGAAATGTGCAAGCTGAGTTTTCCATTTTCAAATGTTTGAGTTATTAAAAAGCAGAGGGGATTATATGGCTAATTCTAGCTCATTCCCACCACAGCTGGCTTGCACCTTAGTCAGCAATCTTCCCTCCCTGCTCTCTGGTCTGGAAAGTGTGCTGCCCCTGGCACTGGGGAGGGACTGCTGGCCAGGGGTGTGGGCAGCTGCTCCCTACGCTGGGGATTTTACTGGGGGGTTTGTGTTAAACTGCTGCCACTATAAACGGACCCTGGCCACTTCCAGTTGCTCTTCCATCCCACTGGCAGACCCTGATCATGTTGTTTTGCCTGACATAAAGCCCTCTGGCTGCTCTAATGTAATCAATTCCCTCAGCTAATTCCCAGGTTGTTTATTATGGGCCCCATCCAACACCCATGGAAGGCAGCACAACATTCAGCTGCCTTGGCAGCTGTTGCACTGGGCCTATGAAACAAGGACTTTTTTGCTATTTTCAGGGCATGAAGAGCTTGGATTGCTTAAAAACTGTACAGCATGTTTTGATCGGGATGAAAAGACAAAAGGTAGCAGAAAAAATTATCTTTGAGGTGGCATCTTCCACTTTTCAAGTATTTTGGAGGCACTTTGGAGGAAAATATATTGTTTGGTCAACATAGTCAACCAAGCCCCTGAAATTGCCAGGAGATGGACAGGCCCCCATGGGGCAGAATTCTTTACCCTTCCCATCCTTCTGTCTGTGAACAGGGAAGCCTGTTCTCCATGAACCATGCAGGCAATGTGTTTACAGGACATATAGTTACCAAACTATGATTCCGTTCGTTTTTTGCCTTTTTTCATTTATATGTTCTCTGTATTCTTCACACATATATTTGTAACTCTGTAGCCTATTGTATTAGTGACTAGTTTTCCCAGTACTTTTCCATAGCCTTTCCCTAGGCAAAAAGAACAAATTCCAGAACTCCAAGCCCCTGGAGTACAAGGCCCGAGGGCTATCTTGGTTCTTCCTGGGAACCAAGGCTGAGAGTGCTGAGGAGAAAACTCCAAAGAAAGGGCTTCACCTGAAGGAAAATGGCATCATCACTTGCATGTCCTCCTAACTGATGCTTTTTATCAATGATGCTAATTTCCTAAAACCCATAAAATGTATTCACCCCTAGAGGGGGTAGACTTTTGTGGACATCTTTCCATAACTGCCCCTGAAGGCCTTCAAATAAATATCTGCTCTTACATTACCTCGTTACTAAAATTATGTTGAGTTTCACTCCCAGGCTGGGAAAAAGGCAACAACTGTATGCTACCAGACAGCCATCAGTGAATCCTGGAGACACAGATGGATCTAGGATGGATCCTGTAGTTTTCCACTTGAGAAATACAGCTTTTTGGACATTCTGGTCCAAGAACACAGGAAATTAAGGAATCAAGCCTCTAGCTGCCTTGGGGAGTTCAAAGTCCTTGGGGAGAAAGGGACCTTCCCATAAGAAAGAAAAGTAGCATCAACCTAGGAGAAGCTCAGTTTCTTCTTCGCAGTGTCAAACAGAAGAGACAGTAGATTAGCTTCAAATGGTGGTGCATTTCTCAGTAGCTGCTTCTGTGATGTATCAATATTGTATTATTCTTTGTCTTTTAAAAGTAATATCTTGGTTAAGAAAGGACATTTTATTAAATGCTCATTAGCCATTCCAGTCATCATTATTAAATCCATCTCTGGGCCAGAGACTCCATTCTGACAACAGTGTGAATCATGTTTAAATTATTTTGCAATTCTACTTAGTTATCCATACATCATATCTTAGTTGTGACTGTCCTTTGCAGGACAAATTCTCAGGCAGGTTTCTGTCAGTAGAGAAGGGCCTTCCCACAAATCAGCACGATGTTAAGCTTCCAGTAAAACTGATGTTGCCTTTTGGAGCCAACACACTCAGGCTCCAAAACTTAAAACCCAAAGGCATCCATCATTAGTAAATGTGCTGCGCAATGTGATATGTACCAACCTGCCTCAAATGAAATATAATTAAGGTGATTTAATAGAGACTGTATCCAATAATACTTCTTAATGGTTAATTTAATGGAAATGAATTTTCAATTTCATTGCCTGGGTACAAAACACAGTAATAGTTTGAGTGGGGGAATCCACTGTTGATAAAATCTCTTCAGATTTTATCTTAATTTTGAAATAAAATGGGAACTTATCTGTGCCAAACAAAAGAGGCAGTTTCTGGGTTGCTTTCTGGTTATAAAGATATATGTAAAAGAGCTTTGGACCTACTGGTGTCAGCATACTCTGCAGTTGCACCTTGATCCCATTTTGGAACAAGACCAAGGGAACACAGACCTTAGTACCAGTCTGGCTTCCACCAGAGATACAAAAATTGTGTCTCATTAGGGCAGGTCCTCAGGACAGTTGGGTGACTGGGATGGAGGATGTGCTGCAGCACACAGCTGCTGTTGGCTGTACCTTGCAACAGCCTTTGCTTGCCTCGTGATTTCAAGGGCAAAATAGGATGGCAATGAATTCTGTGTAATTACTGTTCTCCAGACTCTCAAAAGACAGTTTAATCAACATGTAGATTACGTTTATTAATTTTTCCAGAGTATACCTGTAGTTCTGGACATTGTCCAAGGTTTTGGCTGATTACCAAGAGTGAACAAACTATCATCAGAAAACTC
Organism: Molothrus ater; assembly: GCF_012460135.2. Classification (NCBI taxonomy): domain Eukaryota; kingdom Metazoa; phylum Chordata; class Aves; order Passeriformes; family Icteridae; genus Molothrus; species Molothrus ater. The sequence goes on from NC_050478.2 coordinate 129,149,394, forward strand.
AGAATACAGCATACTGTTCTTCTACAGCCTCCAAGCTAATCAGTATCAATAATTAATAATAATTCATATGTGTTTGGTTTTGCTTTGCAGGTAATACTTTAACTCCAATATGGGAAAGCAAAACAGCAAACTACGCCCTGAAGTCATGCAGGATTTGCTAGAAAGTACAGACTTTACAGAACATGAAATCCAGGAGTGGTACAAAGGCTTCTTGAGAGACTGTCCAAGTGGACATTTATCTATGGAAGAGTTTAAAAAAATATATGGAAACTTTTTTCCTTACGGGGACGCTTCTAAGTTTGCAGAGCACGTATTCCGCACTTTCGACGCCAACGGAGACGGAACAATAGATTTCAGAGAATTCATCATAGCCCTGAGTGTCACGTCGAGAGGAAAACTGGAGCAAAAGCTGAAGTGGGCATTCAGCATGTACGACCTGGATGGGAATGGCTACATCAGCAAGGCAGAGATGCTGGAAATCGTGCAGGTATGTGCTGCTCAGAGGCACCTGGGCTCCCTCCCTGAGAGCGGATTGTGAAGCAGTGTTACACTGAATGAAAAACTGGCAGCACTAGTTTACAGTCTTCTATAACTGCTTGGATATAAAATTGTGTCACAATTCAAACTACAGCTTAATATCCACTGCAAGTTCTTCCTGAGCAACAGGCTGCATGGATATTTCCTCCCTGGGAGCTCTGTTGAGCTCAAGCACAGTAACTAACCTGCTGATAAATGTGATTCTCTAACCTTGTCAATTAATTATGATAAATTGCAGTTGAACCAAGTAGGTATACTAGAGCAACCAAACAGTGTACTTGTAAGAAAGGCAGGCTCCCTCCACAATAAGAAGCAAATCTACTTTGAAATCATGTTATTATGAAGAAGCAGCTCAGCTCACATATTATAAAGGTGTTTTGCTGGCCTAATTCCAGTGAGGTCTGCATTATTAGAATCATACTATCTGTCTTCATACTAAGTTTACATATAGATAA